>NC_140082.1:70120607-70628495 GCF_964194135.1 Talpa europaea | reverse complement strand
GGAAGAAGAAGAGGAGGAGGAAGAAGAAGAAGAAGAGGGGCTAACAGCGTGCTTTTTTTGCTTGTTTTCTATTATTTTATTAAGATAACATTACTACACTATCAAAATCAACAAGCAACTATAAACCAGAGACACACTACGGAGCGATGAGGGAAGGGGACAGGAATGACTAGGGTCAAAATAAGTGGGGGTGCAATTGTATGGGTAATACAACCAAAATGATAATGTACACATTGTGCAAAAATGAAAAATGATGTAAGAATTATATAAGATAAATATTAATTAAAAAATTACATTACTACACTGTATATGATTCAGATGCATAGGTTCACACTACTTCATATTTACATTACCATATTACACCCACTACAAAAACACCCATAATCTTCCACAATAATCCACTGGATGCCTCCTCCTTTAGCACCCACCCCTTTCACCCCCCTCTGGTAGTCTCAATTTTACAGTCAGATTTCTGGTTTGCTTTGGTTTATTTTTATCTGTTTGGTTTATCTGTTCCCTTGTTTTATTTCTCGATATTCTATATATAAGTGAAATCATCCAGTACTTGCCTTTCTTCTTCTGACTTATTTCATTTAGCACAATCTCCTCCAGTTTTAACCATGTAGTCTAAAATGGCAATATAGTGAAAACACATGACTTAAATCTTCATTGGAAACTCCAGTACAATTCTACCTTTAATTCAGAACGTTGAAATTCTAAGATGTGTTTAACCCAATGCCATTAGAGAAGGACAATTTCTAAGATGCTCATTAGCTGTGCAAATTCTGGCTGTTTAGTAATCTACTTTAAAATTGCTCATTATAAACTATGTGATGTCTAGTGGTATCTAGTTAGTATTTGAAATATGCTTTTCAAGAATATTAACCTCCAGAGGATTTTAGTAAGGACTTCAAATATGGTTATTAAAATTAACACCAAATTGTTTATTAGCATAAGATGTTTTAGAAATAGTTTTCCCTGGTGAAATAAATGAAATTAAAAGAATTTGGGCATTTATCATGGGTCAGAAAGATTGTTAGAGACCAATCTTTTTTTAACCAGGAAAATAAAATCAGTAAATTCCTTGGGACAATCTAGGGTTCTGTCTAATCTTGAGTATCTCCCACTTCACAGCACTATGATCTGACCCAAATAGAAACTTAGCTGCTAGTCACCACAATGGTGGTGGATCAGCCTCACCGAAAACTGCTCACTTAAAATGCTTATAGAAAAGCCTAAAGTCAGAGAAACAAGAACCTTTCCATACTTATAAAAACAGGTAATAGGACTATTTTGGTGTTTCCTGGCTAATAAAAATTGCAATGTTTGGCAGAATTTGGTCTTAGCCTATTTCAATATAAAACATCACCTGTATAAAAATGTTATGTGTGGGATATAGACATATAAGAAAGTTTGTACATTTTAACAAATTAACCTGAATATTGCTAAACAGTCAAATTAGTTAAGATCAGTTCACAATACGGAGTTGTCCTGTTTCCAAAGAGAAAAACTTGGGCCGCACATTTCAGACACTTGCCCCAGCTTATAAAAACAGGTAAGGTTTGTACTAGGCTGAAAACCTGCAATCTTATAAGTCTTACCTTCCTGAAATTTCTAAGATCATAAGCACTTCTTTCTCACCACTCTTCAGGGATTATTTTGCTTTGTTTTGATTTGATTTGTTGGAGTACAATGTTTGACATTATTTGTACCATCTACAAGCTGTGGTCCTTGGTCTTCAACAGGCATAAAAATTAGCTCAAAAGCCTTATAAAAATAAAGGTTCAGTCACCGAACCTTACTCCCGATATTTCACTGTATTTTGATGTAGAACTCTAAAATCGGTATTTTTCACTCATATTTCCAGACTATTTGAATATGAATGTCCTAGAATTATGGCTGTATAAATACCTTCTTGAATATTTACTTGGGGTTCATTAAAGGTAAGGAAGGCCATTCCCCAAAAACTGTGTAATAAGGATGCTTCTGACTATTACTCTATCATAGAAGAGAAATGAAATCTTGCCATTTGCAACAACATGGATAGGCCTTGCGTGGATTATGTTAAGTGTAATATCAGAAGGACAATGACAAATACCTTTTGACTTTATTCATTTGTGCAAAATAAAGAAAACAAAAACAAAAATGAGCCCCTTAAATTCCTCTAAAAAAGAAAAAAAAATCTACCAAAGAAGCTCCATGATAGAATGGTTACTATGGTATATCTTCTATTTTGTATCTGTTGAACTGTTATTGCCTATTAGATAACAGATTCTGAAGCCACTACATTTACACTTTATGCCCCTGTCTACTGAGACTTTCATGAATACCAGAAACACATTTCTTGAGGGTCTCCTTTAGCAACAATGCTAAAGAGTAAACAGATGAAATGTTTTAAAATTGGGCTAACCTACCAGGCATCACTATTCTGTTGCGTTCGAACAGAATAAAGATTTCATAGATGGGAAGTAATTAAAAATGTACCCAGGTGCCTTTTCAGAGAGGAAAAGATGTTCATTTTCACTCCCGGAGAATTATCCTCTAAACTCTAAATAAGGCAGTAGTTTTCAAACTGTGTAGTACCCAAGAGTCCTAGAAGGGGACTGAATGGATGTTGTGTGGAGAGCTACTGAAGTAGGAGTGTGGGGAGAGCAGACTGGATCAGCTGAGATAGTTCTTGTGTGTCATATTCAGTCCCAAGCAAGTTTTCATTCCCCTCCACTCAGAATTGATTCTATTGCTGCTAGAAAACATCTGAAAGTATCACACTAAGTCATATAACATATATGACATATAACAACCACAGCCTTGATTTATAGCTATATGGATTTCATAGATATCTGTCCTTCTGTATATATGAGAACATCTTATATTAGAAGAATTCACTAGAACTCTTCAAGGAGATAAACAAAATAAAATAACACTTTATTTAATTAGTGTCTATTGGGTATATACATAAACATAAAATTCCTAGATACCTGTCAAACATCTTTTATTTCTCTTCCAAAATACTTAGCTTATATATTCCTGGATGCTGATGCCGTGGAATCAATCTTAATTATACCTCACTAGTAAGTTATTTACACAATGGTAATCACAGACGTTTATAATACTTGTCTAGTAAAATGTCAAAGGACTCTAATCTCTATTAGCACCGTGTAATTGAAGCAGCTGATATATTCCGGGAGGATCTCTGTGGGGATTTTAACCAAGGGTTCATTGGTCATGCAACTAACTGAATAGATCAGTCCTTGCTAAAACTGAACACCACTCCAGCACTCTTGAATGGATTTGTAGAACAATAATCAGCAGCGAAATTCTATGAGAATCTGAGACGTTAAATAATGTTATAATCATCCAAATAAAACTGTTCTGGCAATAACTATTGAATCACCTCAACTTAACATCATCTCCATCATACTAGGAAAGAAATAGATGTGGGGCCTCCCCGGTGGCACAGCGGTTGAGCGCTGGGTTGCGAAGCTGCCCGCAGCCTCTGCAGCCCTGATTCGATCCCTGGCTGCTACCAGGCCACCGAAGGAGGGTCCCACATGGTGCGCAGACTTCTCCTGCAGCCCGCTGCTCCGCTCAGCAGTGTGCTTCGGTCCTTCTGCCTGCTCTGGTCCCCGCTCTGGCTCTGGTGAATTCTCTCACCCTCCCGTGCTTCTGACTGTACCCAGTGCTTGTATAAATAAAATAAATAAATAAATAAAAATCTTAAAAAAAAAGAAACAGATATGGAGTCAAGTCACTACTAGAAATATTCATAAACTAGGGTCTTCTTAGGTTATATCAGACAAGTTCATTCAACCAATATTCACTGCATGTCTGCAGTTAAAATCTCTCTCTGTTTCTATTCATGAAATGATGAGGGGTTTTATTTCTTTGCCTGCTTTTAATCTACTCCCATATCTCAGAACTCATTTTAGATCTCTCAAGGGCCACTAAGGTCAGGAAAAGGATACAGCTTGATTCCCCAATTCTCTCCTCAACAAGTGATCACATGCACTTAAGAAATATCAAGGAAAGGACCTCCCCTGGTGGCACAGCAGTTGAACGCTGGGCACAGCCTCTGCAGCACCCTTCGATCACTGGCTGGTGAGGGTCCCACATAGCACGTAGACCTCTCCTGCTGCCCGCTGCTTCCCTCAGCAGTGTACTTCTGTCCTTCTGCCTGTTCTGCTCCCGGCTCTGGCTCTGGTGAATTCTCTCGCCCTCCCACACTTCTGACTATACCCAGTGCTTGTATAAACAAATAAATAAATCTTTAAAAAAATCAAGGAAAGCATCAGTTTGAGGCTCTTCTACAGCTACAACCACTGTCTGCAAAAATCTCATTTAAATGTCCACTTTGAAAACCCAGGGAGGAAGGAAATGCTTTCCAACATCAAAATCAAGAAGAATGGAGTGCAGAAAGATCTTTTCAATCACTTACTTATTATATATTTTTTAAAAATTCTGTGAGTGTCAACCACGTAGAGGTGCATTGTTAAGCATAAAA
This sequence comes from Talpa europaea, assembly GCF_964194135.1. Classification (NCBI taxonomy): domain Eukaryota; kingdom Metazoa; phylum Chordata; class Mammalia; order Eulipotyphla; family Talpidae; genus Talpa; species Talpa europaea. The sequence goes on along the minus strand of NC_140082.1, from coordinate 70,623,994 downwards.
TCAAAGAAATGGATGAGCAGGACTCTTGCCTGAGGGAAATTAATAGTTTCAGGGGGAGGGAGGGAAAGAAGTGCTATAAATAAGACAGTGCCTAAAAGAGGCAACAAAGCTCTAGAGAAAGAAAAGAAAACAAAAACAATGTTTAACTCATCTGAGTGAAGAGCAGAGACTAACAAAAGAGGGGCAGTCTGATCTGAGGAGACACAAGTACCAAGGAGATACCAAGGCTTGCCAGCCCCCAATCTCTATGTACATTAAATACTAGGCAAATGGAACATTAGAAGTAGCTTCCATGTGATATCCCCCACCCCTCTCTGTTTGGCTTCATGTTTTTCCTTAATACCTTCCAAATGGGAGCTTTAAGTACCACAAAATTACATTTTCACTTTTTCCAAATCCAGGGAGATCTGAACACTTAAGCATTTTTCAGTCACCTTTATGAGAGATTTAAAAAAAGCCACTTATGGAAGGCCTAGCTCTGGAGGAGGGCAGGATGATTTCAGATTCCCACCAAAGAGTCAAAACAAAGAGTGTCTTGCTCCGGCGATCCTTCTTGATATTTTGCCTCATTCCCTCCAGCCTCCCTTTAAAGAAGGTTTTGGTTTCTTACTTTACTATAAGATGATCATTTCATTAAAACCCAAAGTATGTGATAGTCAAAGGCCCATGAGGCCAGTATGGACAGACATTGAACTCCTACAAGTCATCCTCACAACTTCCGCCAGGCCTCCTCAACAAAAGACTGACTATCTCCCTGACTGAATTCCTGGGGTGGAGGACAGGGAGGCAGAAACCCACTTTTTCCAAATTAAACTAAAGAGGATGAAGAGCAATGGATAGAATGGCGATATGGCCACCTGTTGATGGAACAATGAACTTCTTCTCTCTGACATAGCAAAGGCACCTTCCATGCTAGGCAAAGTGACTAGGGCTTAATCACTCAAGCCCTGAGAGTACAACTGAGGTGCCTAGAACCTGGTAGCCCCCATTGTTTTTCTAACTTCTGACTACACCTGGGAGACTTTTTAAATATACCAATGTTGAAGCCCTACTGCTAACCAATTAATGAGAATATATGAGGGATGAACCTGTGGTGGTGGTGTTCAAAAGCTCCCCCAGTTATTCTAATGGAATCACCGTGAACTATGAGCCAATGGAAATGAATCAATAGACAGGCTCCCTAGGGGTGTCCACAGGCTTGGGAGGACACCTTTCTCATTAGTTTCTTCCTTTCTCATTAGTTTCTGACAGCACCATAGAAGACATATCAGTGAAATGAAAGCCAGTGAGAGGTCAATTGCACCTAAAATCGAGAAGTTTGTTCTTTTTTGAAAGCCCACAACACCTAACCATGCCAGTAGTAGTGTAGCAGAGCAAGCATAACTTTGAAAGTCAAGATTCACTGATCAAAAGAGAAAATATAAGAGTAGATTCCATCAAAGACACTCCTATTCTCTTTTAATTTTCTTTCCAGAGATTCTGATTTAATTGTTCTGGGGGAGAGTTTCAGGGATATATTGCTATTTAAAAACTACTGTGTGACTTTAATGTATGTTAGAGCTAAGACCACCATTCTAAGAGTCTCAAACTTTGCTGCATTTAAGAATTATCTAGGGTGATGAGATAGGGCACATTCCACACCATCTAAAGCAGAACATCTGGGGGCAAGACCCAGATATCAACATTTTTTTTTACTTCTTGGGTATTTCCAATGTGCAAGTCCAAGTGGAGAGTTCTTTGCAGAGAAAAGAACAACAAAGAAAAATTAACTACATTATAGACTCTTTGTTGCTACTAAATTATAAGACCTTGGGACGTGACACTTTGCCATTCTGGGCTTCTGTTTTCCCATCTATAAAATAATATTCAAGATATACTGCAGTCCCAATGTACAGTCTTCTGTGTACATTAAAGCTGTTACTAAACAAATTTCTTCTACAACATGTATTGACTCCTGGGGCTCTGACTATACCTACAGGTCTCTCTGCAGCTGAAAAGAGGTCACCTGCCTCAAGGATCAAAGATTCTGGGCATTGTTTCCAAAGCAAAAGACTATGAGACTTCCCAATTCTTCCCTACCTCTCCAATCAGATTGAAGATGTAATGCAACCATTGTCTTGTGTAGAGTTACAACTGTCCACTAACCAGTTTGACTAACCATCATATTCAGAAGTGGTCTGAGATGGTGTGACTGTCACATATGTAAAAACAAGGTGCATTTGATTGATTTCTAGTTCTTTCATTGGAACCCAATACATCAGGCACATACTCCCTGTAGCTCTAGACATATTTCACTGAGTCACTGGGAATAACACACAACAACTGACCCCTCTGGACTTGAAATACTCTGCCCACATCTCAGTTACATTTGTTGAGGTAATATTGGTTTACAACACTGTATTGTATGTCTTCACACCATGCCCACCATCAAAATCCCCACTGTGCTCCACTGGGGCCCCTCACTTCCCTGCTCTCACCCCACAGTGCTCCATTCTGGTTGCCTCAGCTTTGCAGTCAGATCTCAAAGGTTTGATATCAGTTTGGTTTTGTCTGACCCTTTGTTTTGTGGGATGGGTACAAAAGATTTTGACCAGGCATGAACTTCTGTCTTCTTCATCTAACAGAGGATGTAATTCAGTCAAGAGTCTCTCCAGTCCAAAGTCAAGCATTTAATACACACATTTTAAATGATTAATTTACTCTAATTTTTTAGTTATTAGTATAATTGTTCATTTAATTTACTATATTAAGAACTGTTTCAGGAATAAATTTTCTATGTTCATATAACCATAGTTACTTTGGTCTTAATGTTTTTTTGGCATTCATTATTTCTCATTTGCAAATGACAAAACATTAATAAGAACATGCAATATGCACAGTAAAGACAAATAAGTATCGAATGGATAGTTTTTCTTTATGCTTTTTTTTGTAAAAATAATAATAAAAATAAAAAAATAAAGCAAATAAAATAAAATAAAATAAAATAAAAGTCTATGCTAAACAAAAGTCCCCGCCTAACTTTCTCTGACCAGTTTCAGTCAACTGTTTTCCTAGTAAAATTGAACCACCCCAGAATAAAGACATAGAGAAGTTGACATGTGAAGATCTTCTACAACAAAACTGGATTGTCATTTGATCGTTGCAGGAGACACATTTATTAGTAAACCAGTACCACTGATTTCAATCAGCTTTTAGCCATCACTAGTAAATATGAATGGAGAGTGATGGATTATTTGAAAAAAATGAAAAATGCCTCCACATGAAAGGAAAAGGGAAAAAGATTAAAAAAAAAAGTCAGGAGACTGTGTGAACCCAGCAGAAGGCTCACCGAGGAGACAGAGGTTAAGCTGGGAGGCTTGCCCACACCGGGCACCTTCTAGCCTGCAGTTCCAGCCCAGAGGGGAGCAGCACCCACCGCTGGGGCAGACCGGGCGTGCAGGGGAGCTCGTTCCCGCATCACCATTTTGCAGCAGGGACCTTTCTTGCTGGAGACTGTGTGAACCAGCAGAAGGCTCACCAAGGAGACAGAGGTAAGCTGGGAGGCTTGCCCATGCTGGGTGCCTTCTAGCCTGCAGTTCCAGCCCAGAGGGGAGCAGCACCCACCGCTGGGGCAGACCGGGCATGCAGGGGAGCGCGTCGCCGGCACCGGCATTTTGCAGCAGGGACCCTTCTTGCTGGAGACTGTGTGAACCCAGCAGAAGGCTCACTGAGGAGACAGAGGTTAAGCTGGGAGACTTGCCCACACCGGGCACCTTCTAGCCTGCAGTTCCAGCCCAGAGGGGAGCAGCACCCACCACTGGGGCAGACCGGGCGTGCAGGGGAGCACGTCCCCGGCTCTGGCATTTTGCAGCAGGGACCCTTCTTGCTGGAGACTGTGTGAACCCAGCAGAAGGCTCACCGAGGAGACAGAGCAGGGACCTGTCTTTGCTGGAGACTTGTGAACCCAGCAGAAGTTCCCCAGAGGAGCCAGTGGTGAGCTGGGAAGGTCGCCCAAGATGCCGGCCAGTACCAGCAACACAGTGTCACAAGGAATACGGTAAATTAGAAAACAGGCAGTAGGGAGTAGAAAAACAACATGCAACCCAGCAACTCCTCAGCAAAATAGCACACCACAAAAAGAAAACCATCTACCAGATTGCAACGACAGTAACTTGGAAGAACTTCTGAGCCTTCCAGATAGAGAATTTAAAATTGCTGTGATTAAAAAACTGACAGAAGTCATAAAGGAAAACAATGATAAGGGGAAAATAATTAATGACCAGAAGAATGAAATTGAGTCCCTAAAGAGGGAAGTAAAAGAAATGCAGGAGATCAAAGAATTAATGGAGACGCTAAAGAACTCTGGGAAAAGCAGTGAAAGCAGAATAGATGAAATGGAAGAACGAATAAGTACTCTTGAAGAAACAGAAATAAAAAGAACTAAAACAGAAAAGGAAGGAGAAGTACGAAGGAAAAAGACCGAAGAAAGACTTCGGGAACTATCTGACTCCATGAGGAAAGGAAATATAAGAGTTATAGGAATCCCAGAAGGAGAGGAGAGAGATGTAGGAACAGAGAAAATATTCATGGATATAATTGAAGAGAACTTCCCAAACGCTAAGAAGGATCTGAAAATTGATATAAAGAAGCAAGAAGAACACCAAACTTCCATGACGAAAGGAAAAATACAGCAAGACACATAATAGTAAAGCTCCCAAGAATCCAAGACAAAGAAAAAATAATGAAACTAACAAGAGGGAAGAAACAGATAACATTCAAAGGGAAACCAATCAGACTGACATCAGACTTCTCTGAAGAAACACTACGGGCAAGGAGAGAGTGGAGGGACATAGTCAACAGACTCCAAGAAAACAGATGCCAACCAAGAATACTCTATCCCGCAAAGCTCTCCTTCCTCTTTGAAGAAAGAATATGGACCTTCTCAGACAAACAGAAACTCCGGAATTTCATTGCGACTAAACCCCCACTCCAAAAAATACTACAAGGAGTCCTAAAGCCAGAACCTCAGAGGGATGAATAACAACAAAAGAAGGCCAAAGAAAGTTATTAAAAGAATAAATAAATAAAATCAAAGGAAAGACAAACACAATGGCAAATACAGATGCTAACATATCAATACTAACTCTAAATGTAAATGGACTAACCTCTCCAATAAAAAGACACAGAGTTGCAGGCTGGATTAAGAAACAAAACCCAACCTTTTGCTGTCTCCAGGAAACACATTTAGCTGCATAAGATAAAAATAGACTCAAAGTTAAAGGATGGAAAACAATTATACAAGCAAATGGACCAAAAAAGAAGGCAGGAACAGCTATACTCATATCAGATAAAACAGATTTCAAACTTAAAAAGATAAAAAGAGACCCCAGTGGTCATTACATTATGATCAAGGGGATAATACTTCAAGAAGAAATAACACTCATTAACATATATTCACCAAACGAAGGAGCACCAAAATATATCAGACAACTATTGGCATCTCTGAAAACAGACATCAGAGAAAACACATACGTAGTGGGAGACTTCAACACACCACTATCAACAATGGATAGATCAACAAGACAAAAAATAAGTAAAGACACTAAAGCTCTAAATAAGGATCTAGAGTGCTTAGGCTTAACAGACATATATAGAACACTGGAATCGAATAGAAAATCCAGAAATAAACCCACAGATTTATGGTCAACTCATCTTTGACAAAGGAGCAAAGACTATGCATTGGAGCAAAGAAAGTTTGTTCAATAAATGGTGCTGGGAAAACTGGGTCGCTACATGCAAAAGAATGAAGCTTGACCACTACCTCACATCATATACAAAAATCAACTCAAAATGGATTAAAGAACTATACATAAGACCTGAAACCATAAAATACATAGAAGGAAATATAGGCGAAACACTACGTGATTTGCATATCAAAGACATCTTTACAGACACATCACCCAAAGCAGTGATAGTGAAGGCAAAGATCAACAGCTGGGACTATATCAAATTAAAGAGCTTCTGCACAGCAAAAGAGACAATAACAAAAACAAAGAGAAACCCCACCAACTGGGAGAACATTTTTGCACCCAACACTAATGATAAAGGACTGATCACAAAAATCTGCAAAGAGCTGATGAGACTCAGCAACAACAAAGAAAATAATCCAGTCAAAAAATGGGCAGAAGAGCTAAAAAGAAACTTCTCTGAAGAGGAAATGCGAATGGCCAATAGGCATATGAAAAAATGTTCAACATCACTTGTAATCAGGGAAATGCAAATCAAAACTACCATGAGATACCATCTTACACCAGTGAGAATGGCACATATAAAAAAAAATAGCAACAACAAATGTTGGCGAGGTTGTGGAGAAAAAGGAACTCTTCTGCACTGTTGGTGGGAGTGCAAACTGGTCCAACCACTATGGAGAGCTGTGTGGAGATTTCTGGACCTACTAAACATAGAGCTTCCACAGGATCCAGCAATTCCACTCCTAGGTATTTACCCAAAGAACACAGAAACATCAATTCCAAAGAACACCTGCACCCCTATGTTTATAGCAGCACTGTTTACAATAGCTAAGCTTTGGAAACAGCCCAAATGCCCAAAAATAGATGATGGATCAAGAAGATGTGGTACATATATACCATGGAATATTACTCAGCATTCAAAAAAGATAAACACATGCAATTTGCAGCAACATGGATGAGCTGGAAGGGATCATGCTCAGTGAAATAAGCCAAAAAGAAAAAGAAAAATACCGGATGGTCCCACTCATAGCAGGGATCTAGAAAACTTAAATAAGGGACCAGGAAAATGAATAACTATAAGAAAGTGAAAATCAAAATCAACAAAAACTATGAACCAGAGACACTTTTTGGGGGTGGGGGGCGGGAGGGGAGGGATTGGGGTCAGAATGGGGGGATTGCAATTGTATGGGGAATATAAAAATAAAATTTATTAATTAAAAAAAAGTCAAATTTCAAATTTGAAAGACACAAGCAATGCCAGACCCGGTGTTGGGGGGGGTGGGTGGACTTTAAAATAGTTATGTATTTTTTTTTATTGTATAACCTTTTATTCGGGTAATATTGTTTTACAACACATAGGTAAAGTTCACATCCATTCAGATGACATCACCACACCACATTCACCACCAAAGCTCCCCAAATTCTCCACCATAATTCAATGGATGACTCTCCACTTTGTTCCTGGCACCCCACTGTTAGCCTCAATTCTACTGTCAGATTTCTAGGATTTGTTTTATTTAAGTTTTGTCTGTACTTTTGTTTTCCTTCTTTATATTCTACATGGAAGTGAAGTCATCTAGTATTTCCTTTTTCTTTCTGGCATATTTTACTTTGCATAATCCCCTTTAGTTCCATGCAGATTGTCACCAATGGAAAAATTTCATCTTTTTTTTTTTAAAGATTTATTTATTTATAAAATAGCTGGGGTATAGGCCAGAGTTGTGGGAGGGTGAGATAATTCACCAGAGACAGAGGGGGGAGCAGAACAGGCAGACGGACCGAAGACACTGCTGAGGGGAGCAGCGGGTGAGGCAGGAGAGGTCTGCCACGCCATATGGGTATCTCTCTGGCCGGATGGGGATCAAACCGCTCTGCAGAGCTGTGGACAGCTTCACAGCACTGAGCTCAACCTGCTGCACCACCAGGGACGCCCAGATTTCATCTTTTTTAAGAGCTAGGTAGCATTCCATTGTGTATATATACCACTACTTTTTAATTAAACCATGTGTCACTGGGCACTTATGTTGTTTACATAATTTGGCTATTGTAAATAGCGAAAAAATCTATATTATTCCCATTTGAGGGGGAAATAAAAGGTGTTACTTTCATGATGAAAAGTAAGATGTTATTTTTATAAATTATCAAAGAAAAATAATTTGTATTAATTGAAAATATGATAACTAACATAGAAATGGTGGGAAGGTAAGGTCAAGGAACTCTTCTAGAAAGTAAAAAATAACAGAAAGAAAAAAGAATAATAAGAAATTTATGGGAGTGGGAAGGGAAAAAATTACATTAATGAAGGCAATTTATCATATCCATGTAGAAGTCATAAAAAATGCCAAGGAAATTGCCCAGTGAAATTTGATGCAGTGTCCACTAAGTACCCAGGCCAATAAATGGAAAAGCCCTACACTAAGGAATATATCCTGAAATTTCAGAATACTAGGAATAACAAAAAAAAAAATCTAGAAGTGGGGGGGGGAGTTGACAGAATTTCAAGAATCTGCATTACATTGCTTATCCCAGCAATATCTCTGGAAGCTAGAAAACTATTGAGCAATTCTAAAGAGAAAAGCAGTTCCTACCATAAATTCCAAACCCGGGCAACCCACCAACTAAGTGTGAGGGTAAAATGTAAAAAACAGGTGCACAAGTTTCAAAACTGTTCCTTTCCTTTAACCTTTTCTAAGGACATTAAGGAAGGATACGCGCCACTAAAACAAGGGAATTACCAGAAACGGGTAGAGTGACTCAGAAAATTAGAACTTCGACACAGAAGCAAAGAACACTTCCAAGAAGATGGTAAAATAAAATGCAAAGGTAATAGTTGTGAAATAGACCAAGCAAGCAATCCATTCAGAAGGACAGAACAGAGCAGAAGGATAGGAAAGAGGAAAAATGTCTACAGGATAATATGACCTGCTGCTCCATGTCAACAAATTTAATTACTATGACACCAAGGTTTTGAGAAAACAAAAGGCTTATTGAAAGTCAACTGGCAAGGAGACAAAAGGAAAACCTCAAATATGTCTCCCTAAGGATGTGGTTTGGGGCAATATTTAAGGGGCTGAGGAACAAAGAAAGTATAAAAATGCAAGTTGTTAATGTCCAATTGTTTGCTTTCTGCTGAATCATGATCTAACTCAAATTTGGGTCCAGAATTACAACAAAAATGAATACCCCTACTTCTAAATGTGTGCCATGAGCTAGGCATTTTGGCTCAATTTCACATGACAATATTCATTCTGAGTAGTTAAGGAAGATAGCTATGTTTGCATTTGGAGCAAACTGCAAGAAAATGGATGATCTCGGGCGGAAAGCTAATGCTAGAATAGTTCTTGATCTACTACCCTGAAGAGTAACTATAGAACCAGAGTCATAGCAGATGGGGCCTCAGCCACCATAACAATTCCTGCAAGGACAGAGTCTGTTCAGTCCCTGGGTAACATGATCTTGGAGGTTACGCTGTGCCCCAGCAGAAATAGAAATAGTAGCAAAGAAATTGGACTATTCAGAGGTCTGAAGAAAGATTTTATTCATTATGTCCTTAGCTGACCCCTCTGGATATATAAGTATACTTAAAAGGCTAAAAATATCATAGAAGAAACCCTCTGATAAAAATATAAACTTTACATATGTGGGGGTAGAAACAAAATCTACATTATTTTGAATACCGAATGTGTTGTGGCCTCATTAAAGCCTATGCTGATAAGGTGAATGTATACAGCAATTTGATTTATATTCATGTTTTCATAGTTTGAGGAAGGAGATGATTTTTTTTTATTTTCTTAAAGATATTTTATTTATTTATACAAGAACTGGGGTACAGGCCAGAGGAGCAGGAAGGTGAGAGGATTCACCAAAGACCGAGCTGGGATCAGAATAGGCAGGTGGGATCTAACTCCCACCATGAGAAAAAATAGCCCCACTCTTATTCATGATGCCCTCGATCTTTTTTTCTACTGAAAAAGCAGATCTTCCTACCTGTGGGGTTCCCTAAGAGAATTTATATAACACTAGTTTTTTCATTACTCCTACATCATCCATTATACTGCTCATTAAGCTGACTTGTGATGGTTTCTCTTAAAGGTTGTTACTATGCTTCATTGGTGAAGACCATAAGCAAAAGATCTGTCCAGAGAAATAAGGGAAATAGTGAAAAATAATCTGTTTCCTGGCCACAGTAATCATTCAAAAATTTATAGCATAAACACAGAAAAACACGCCTTCTCTGTAGTCACTGCATTCTTAGAACATGAACTCTCTCTGTGTAAACCACACACTTGCCTTCCATACACTGCCACCTATATGGAAGAAAGCATGGGATCCTGCAAGAAAAGTAGATCCATACATACAAGAAATTGTCATCCCTTGTCTGACACAGCTTATGACCAATATGAACGAGCACAGTGTCACTGTAGTGATTGGAGGATTGTAGTGATTGGATGGATTGAAAGGACCTACTGATGTCACAGAACAAAAGTTTTAAAAATGCATGAAGGACATAGGCATATCATGCCTAGAGGACATCTGACAAGTGGTGTGGAGTCTGCAGAAATGTGGAGTAAATCACACTGGGTGTTAATGAGGGGAGTACCAAGAGCAAAGGGCACCATCCCTCATGCCTGCCATTATCATGTACTGACATTGGAGGTGGCACTATGGTCAATATACATGGTTGAAAACAAAAATACACACAAACCTATATATATATGACTCAAGCCCAAGTGGACCATCAGAAGTCCATACTCCAGAATCAATCATGAATCCAGTATGATGCAAATCATGCAAGTCAGCTTGTCAGCATCATTCTGTTGGTCGAATATCATGTCACCTCACACATGCACAAAAAAATTGAAGCAAGAACAATCTGCTGTCCTTCCAGTGCCCTGCTTCCCCCAGAGCCCTAGGGCAACCCCACAGGCATGAGTTCACTGTGGAATCCAGTCAATGCCATGCCCACTGAGGCCCAGTTAGAAGCCCATTTGCCCAGTTTAAGGTGAATGCTATTGTTCTATTATATTACGTATCTCATTCATTTTTCCCCTTTTAATTAGAAGATACATTTCTGTTCTCAATTTGGAGGAAATTTGTTTTGTTTTATAAACTTACTTTTCACTTTAATTTGCCTAGTGAGTCATCAGATTAATCAAGCACAGACTATTACTAAAAATATTTGTCCAAAATTTTAAGTTAAAAATTCTCAAGAAATATGTGTAAAATTACTGTAATACCCAGTAATTCCACTCAAAGGTATGTAACCAAAAGCACTGGAAAGAGTTACTCAAATAAATGCATGTGCATGCATATTCATACAATAGACAAAAACACATCAATCCAACTGCATTTCAATAAATAAATGGACAAATTGTGGTATATTCATATAGTGGAATATTATACAGTCATAAAAAAGGAACGAAGTATTGATATATGATATATGCTGCAATATTGATATATGATATATGCTGCATGAATCTCAAAATATCATGGTAAGTAAAATAAATCAGACACAAAAGATTGTATAATTCCATTTACATTAAATTCCCAGAATAAATAAACTGATAGTGATAGAACACAGATCACTGATTGCCAAGGGTATAGAGGAGAAGGAACTGAAACATAACTTCTTAACAAGCAGGGGGTTTCCATTTGGGGTAATGAAAATATTTTGGAACAAGATAGAAGCAGTTGTTGTATGACATTGTGAACATATTCAATGCCACTGAGTTGTTTGCTTTTAAATGGCCATTTTGTTATGCAAATTTAATCTCATTTTTTTAATTTTCAGTCTTGAAGACATTTATGTTCAACATAGATATTAAGTAGCTATATTCAAATATAAAATCAAGTCAACTGTGATGATTTATAGTCATATTTATAACTCAGCACCTTAAAAATATTACCTCAGCATGGTGGTCCCACAATGATAAATTCTCTCTGTTCAATGAATATGTTACAAATAAATATATAAAAGCAAGCACAACCACACTACTACACAATCTATAAATTTGCTGTATTCTTTTGTCTGTTATTCAAAAGATAGAATTTCACTGGAAAAATGAAACAGGCAATATGATTAATTCATATACAAGTTTAATCTTATTATAACCAGTACCTTCTAAGTGGAAATATAATGCAAACAATGCTGAATTTCTATTTAGACTGTTCTTATAAATTCCAGATATTAAAATAATTATCTTAAGCTGTTATAGCCCACAGGCAAAATGAAATAACTTAAGAACTATAAAGCTTGTAAGAGAAAACACATAAGTAGTCAAACTGGGCTTATCACACCCCTGCCAGATAAAGACTGATAATCAGTCAAGAAATAAGTACATTAATCCTGAAGAACATTAGTGTTTCTATAATGCAAAATTACTGCTGCACTAAAAGATCATGTTGTTGAAGAAACGATGTATTTCTCCCAAAAACAATTTTGAAATGTACTTCAACCCTGGGATTTCTTTTACACAAAAATGAAACAAAAATCATGTACTTTTCACAGCATAATAAATTTTTAGGAGTAATTATTCTTCAACAGAGATAAAATGTTCCACTATTAATGTGCATGATTTCCTAGATAATATTAAAAGCAATGCAATTATATTTATGGTAATTGATAGGGTTCTTAACTGATAATGATCAGGGGTTGAGAGTTTAAAACATAAAGCAGAACATGTCTTGCACTTTTTAAAGTCAAGTAAGTGATCTGAAGTTGGCTTTGCTATTGCAGACCCTGGGCTCTTACTGTCTTAATTGGGGTAGGAATGGAGAAAAACTATTGCTAAGAAATTCTGTGTCCCCTCTTCTTTCATTAATGCCTCTATCTCCCCCAAACCAGAACTGTTATTCCCTCAGGAAAAAAGTGTAATTCTCAGTTCTCTGGATAAATGAGAGTCATGCATAACAAAGATAAATTAATTTCACAGTTAATCCCAAACAACAGTTTCAACCCTATTTTATTAGTGTCCTATGCTTACTAAATAAATTGGCTAAACAGAATCCACAGATTACTATAAATATTTGAATTCATCCAGAGCAATGATCTCTTATTAAACTGTAGAGACTTGTCAAAGTCCCAAGGAGCAGTTAGAGTCTGCCATTTTGTTCCTGGTCTTAATAGACCCCTGACTTGGAGACCAGTGCTAAGCTTTCTCACAAGAGAGGTTGAATACAGTACAACTTAATTAGACCATTTAGGTTTTTATTTGCTTGGGTATTTATGAACCAAATTCAGTAGAGCCAGAGAATTTACCCAGGTGTAAAATATGAGGGGAAAGATCATTACCTTTGATGTAATAGAGAACAGTAAACCCTAAGGAAAAAAAGCTCAAAGGGAAATCAATTTTTTGATAACCTGGAAATCACATTTTAATGCACTTATGACAGCACAAATAATTGCGTTTGAGTCTTAATGACTTTCAGTGAACCAGAAATAAGAGTCTATGGTATTACCATATTAAAACCTTGGCATATTTTAAATTTCCTGAGTATACAGGAAAACGTTAACAGTGTTGTTAGTTGAGGCTATCTTGGGGTACTGAGATTATGATATGTTCTCTGTACTTATCTATACCTGTAATTTCCCCACATAAATATATATTGCTTTTATAATAACAGGAAAAATAATTACAATGTTTCTAAATTTAAAAAAATTAGTCGCATATACCCCCATCAGCTGGAATTTCTCAATGGTTTTCTAAATGTCTTTACCAGGAGAGAGGCAAAGTACACAGATGTCCAAGAGCTCCTTATCTAATTTTCAGTTCATTTTATATAACAAAGTTTCACTTAAAATATTTTTTAAATTACTTCTCTTATTTTTTCAAAACGGTGGTTGAAAGGCATTAATTCATTTCAAATAGCTTCTCAGAATTTACTGTATACAAAGTTCTGCACTAAAAAAATAGGACTTTCTAATGTTTTTCTACTCCTGCCACACAAAGACACCTATGCACCCACTTTTTTTTTCCACCATTATTCTTTTTCTCCCATGAGTAAACCTCAGCTATGTGCTGGTTTTTCCAATATTTACACAACTTAACTCAGCATCACAAAAATCAAGAAAAATTGAGCATGCAGTAACAAAACTTTACTTGAGAATGGAGTGTAATAATTAAGGGGAAAATAATTAAGTACCTGAGACCTTACACCTTCTTATATCAAGGGTTACTGAGGCTGGTGTGACTAGTCAATCATTATAAGTAAAAACTATCTGAGTAATACTTTAGTATTTTACCACTTGCATAAGTTATAAAAAAAGTTTAAATGAGTTCCTTCCTTCTGTTTTAGGATAAAACTAATATGATGAAATCAGAGGCCACCCCAGTGGCACAAGGGGTTAAGCATCAGCACTATGGAGCTATTCACTGCCACTGCAGCACAGGAGTGCCATGCCTGGCCAGGGAGGTGACCCACATGGCGCAGCAGACCTCTCCTGTCTCTACCGCTTCTCCCCTCAGCAGTGTATGTCAGTGGATCTGCCTGTTCTGCCCACTCTGTCTCTGGTGAATCCTCTCACCACCCACACCTCTGGCCTGTACCCCAGTTCTTATATGTATAAATAAATAAATATGATGAAATCTACAGGAACCTCAGGCAAAAGTGCATGTCAGTGACCAAAATGTATTATAAATATCATGTAGAGAAAAAAAAATTAGCAGAGCAACATGGTACAGAAGAAAGAGCACTGAAAGACTTGGGGTTCAAATCCAAGGTCTGGCTTTGGGTGATTTAACCTAAGTCTGATCTGGACAACAAATAATAAGACCTTTCTTGCAAAAGTGCTCCAATTAGAGATTACGTATGTACAGGCTCAGGTAAAGCATATGTAGACATGGTAGTTACTAAGAGAGAGAACCCACTCCTTGCACAAGGCAGAGGGGCCCCACACTAAATTAATGAGTACCTGCATTCAATTTGGGAAGGGTTGTGTTTGTGTTTCATAACTACTTGAAACTATGTACATTAAGACAAATTCTCTTCAGCATGGGAAATTAAAGATGTCAATCTTGGGAACTATCAACAACCCTATCTCCTGCTATATGGAAAAAGTCTACTCAAGAAAAGACTAGAGCTGATACCTGGAGAAAAGTCAAAAGGAGGCAATGAAAAAATCTTGACATTGTCCAAGTCCACCTACCCCTCTGTCCAGTGTCACTTTCTAATAGCTTGGTTACTGGCAGTTTTAATGAATAAAAAAGCACTTGTTAGTCTAATAATAGGCAAGCTGTCATATGTAAAAGAGGGAGGCCTGAGAATAAATATTCTCCCCCCAATTTCATATCCTAATTAATATTTATTAAGTGATGAAAGAAACTTATACCATCACCAATTCTCTGCTTTAGGTTATCTAACAGAAGCCCATTTCACTCGCTAGAACTGAGTCTCGTGTACATCCTTGACTTCAAGGCTGACTGGCAAATGTAGCCTCACTGAGTACTCAGGAAGAAGAGTAAATGGCAAGTTTGATAAAAAACTAGTAGTTTCTATCCCAGTTACTAAATGATAGAAACTGTTATTTCTATTTCAACTTAAGAAAGCTGTAACTTAACCAAGACAACTTAGTAAGAGACTGAGAAAGGTTTTGGGAGTATAGGGTATCCTGGAACTTCTAAAAATTCCTGATTAAAGCACTGCAGAAATTCTAATTTCAAAAAAAAAGATTAACAGAAACCCAAGAATATTAAATAAAATAAAAATAATTTTTCTAAGAAGACTTTCCCCACATATTTGCATTTACCTTGTTGGAATTTTTCTTCAAAGAGTAAATTTAATCTTGATTCTAGTTTTATCTTCCCAATGGAACTTTTAAAGTAAGCTAATGGTTTTGATGTACATCCAACTCAAGCTGCATAATACACTATTATATAGGCTGCTCCATCTGGGAAACAAGTAGAGATAAAGGAAATAATCTGACTACTGGCTTCATAAAAATTGTTGCTCTGAAAATTAGTTTTTTAATGTAGAAAATAAGATCATATTTAAGGCTTCTTATCTGGCTTAGCCTTTCTTAGAGAGTCAAGGGATTCCAACTGAATAATGATATGTAGCAAAACACTGCAGTATATGGAATAGAGAAATTTCATATAATGCGAACAAGAATACATTTATTTTGCCATTCTGCATCTAGAGTTATTCTTAAGAGTTGGCTTTCAGGCAGTAGAACCAAAAATAACAGATAAGAATAAAGTACTTTAATACTTACTAGGAAATACTAAATAGATTCTGATAGCACTGAAAGGCAAGGGACAGTCACACCTTCACCAGTATTATGTTTCGTGGCCAGAAAGTACTGTAAGATAAATATAGGATCCCAGAAAGAATAAGCACAAAAGCAAAAACAGATTTATACCACTGCATGTATGATAAAAATTTCTTGAATTAGAACCCTACTATCAACATTGCTACTTGGTTTTAAGAGTTTAAAGTTGTCTAGATTTGTACTTGGAGTTACATTTAAGAAATATTCTAGCAAAATATTTTACAATGTTCAGAAAACTTATTGGTCTGCTTCAAAATTAAAACATTTAAAACAAACAAAACTTTACCTGTGTTTGTCAGAAAGTAGCTATTGTTTTGATCCCTAACCAGAAGAAATCAAGCACATGCATACAGATATCCTCTCAAAACCCTGTATGTTTCCCCTCCACCCACCCAGAAGTCACTTGCAGACAGTTCCCATTTACCACCATAGCTTACTGCAGTATCTCCTTATTTGAAGGCATCCTCTGACCACATAGAGGAGGGAGGGAGGGAAGGAGGAAAGGAAGGAAGGAAGGAAGGAAGGAAGGAAGGAAGGAAGGAAGGAAGGAAGGAAGGAAGGAAGGAAGGAAGGAAGGAAGGAAGGACCGATGGACAGAAGTAGAATTGAGCACATGGGTAATGAAAACAAAATAATAACTGGAAAGCCCACTGAACTGAACAAAGGTATCCAGTGGAAGTGTCTGACTCCAACTTTGTCATTAACAATGTAATATACACAATACCTTTGTGCTTTAATTTGAATCAAGAGTGTCAGACACAGCCAGTAAGATAGCTTGACTAAAACTCAAATTCATCACTTTGAAGTCACAATTGGAACATTTGGAAGTCACAACCTCTGCTAGAATAAATGTCGGGGTGATTCTTGTGCTTTGCCAATTATTACCAGAATGAAATGGAAACTTAAGACCCGAAAACATAGTTCATTGGGTACTCTACCCAAAGTAAATTGTAAATTGTTAACCTAGCACCTTTAGATACAGCAGTGAACACAAAAGATAAAAACTCCAGACATCAAGAAATTTACAATTTAGCACCTCCGACCAGGTGTTCTGGTTGGAGGTATGTGAGCTGAACAGAAAAGGTGAGCACCCCTGGGTGATATGCCTAAGAATCATCTGCAGTTCTCAGGTACTGCAGGCTCTCCCACCCCTATACTTATCTTCAGCATCTAATTCTATAATTCTCAGAGAAGGAAACAAAAATTTTAATAAGTACCCCAAAGTATCTGATAAAATGTGAGAAACACTGTCTTAGAGTTTCCTAGCATACCTTTTTTAAAGATTGATTTATTTATGCATACAAGAACTGGGGTACAGGCCAGAGGTGTGGGGGTGAGAGGATTCACTATAGAGAGTGGGGAGCAGAACAGGCAGATCTACTGAAATGCACTGCTGAGGGGAGCAGCAGGCAAGTCAGGATAGGTCTGCTGAGCCATGTGGGTTGCTCCCTGGCTGGCCGGGGCTTGAACTCATGCTGCAGTGGCTGCAGACAGCATCATAGGCTGTGTCTTAACCCCATGCACCACCAGGGAGGCCCTCCTAGCATAATTTATAAACTACATACTTAGATGATTTCTCCAGGCCTCTGCCTTTCCATCTCAATTTTCAGATAGTTATCAATAAATATATTTGGAGAACAAAATGGGGACATATTTGATAGATGTCCTCATTGACCTAAATCTGAAAACTTTATAAAGTTTAATAAGGAGTAGCCTTCATGCCAAAGCCACAGTCAAATAAAACAAAGTACTAAGCCGCATGTCTTAGATCCTGAAAGTATTCATACCATGAACTGGACAAATGAAAACATATCTGTTGTTCCTTAGAGGAGGTCTTACCCAAGTATCTGAACTATCTACTTCTGTCAGTCTTTTCTACTCTTGAGTAGTCATTCATCAAAAATGATAACTACAATTTATGTTACTCTTTGTATCCATGCTGGTATCCTGTCATGTGGTAGGAAAATATATATATATATATATATATATATATATATATATATATATATATATGTTTGCACCTGTGAATCATTGAACAAATAAAACAATGACTGAATAAATAAATGAACTAACAAATAAGTAAGTCAGCCTCACTCATCTGTTTCCTTATCTAGCAAATGATCTCTCTCTTCATGATGTCCAACTTCCCTTCCAAATCATTCATCCTAATATTGAGATAATGACAAGCAGGAACAAAGAGAAAAACAGTCAAATATTAACTATTGCTTTCAAAACTTACAAAACACTCTTTATCGCATGGCTTCTAAGTCCTGGATTTGGTTACCATTCAAATTAAATTTGCAAAAAATATATTTAAAAAGACAGCTTGTTATAATAGTTTATAAGAGTTTGCTGTCCTCCAACTCACAGCACATCCTCCTTCATTTCCTTCATTTCAAAAACTTAACTTTTAAAATAATCGCAAGAGTGCCTCCCCGGTGGAGCAGCGGTTGAGCGCTGGGTTGCGAAGCTGCCCGCAGCCTCTGCAGCCCTGATTCGATCCCCGGCTGCTCCCCGGCCACCGGAGGAGGGTCCCACATGGCGCGCAGACCTCTCCTGCCGCCCACCGCTCCCCTCAGCAGTGTACTTCAGTCCTTCTGCCTGCTCTGCTCCCCACTCTGGCTCTGGTGAATTCTCTCGCCCTCCCGCGCTTCTGACTGTACCCAGTGTTGTATACATAAATAAATAAATCTTTAAATAAAATAAAAAATAAAATAATCACAAGAATTTGATGATGATGATGACGACGACGACGATGTCGACATGACCAAGCCTCTGACATTTATTTAGGTGTGACTGCCCTCTGCTGGATAGAGTTATTTTTCATATGAATCTCTGGGTAGGAAGGGATTTATTTAATCAAACCCAAAGTTAAGGATCATTTATTTCCTTTCTCCTTTTGCATAAGGCTTCACACTGGCTCAGCAAAGCATTGCTACTATGCCTATTTTTATTCAAAATTGTCATATTTTGTTCACAATAAATTATTTTGAATTTCAATTCCTTAAATATTGCATTAAAATATCATTTATGCGCAGGTGCATTGAAGGAAATTCTATGGGGACTACACCTGGGGAGGGAGCAAACATTGTTTAAAAATGAACAATGATGTAAAAAATAAATATATATATATATTTTTTAAAGTTTCAGTAGGAATTGACAAAAAATATCAGTCTTTATGTGCTCCCTTAGATTTTGCATCTGAGAAAAGTACTTCATTTGCCTCACCCCAGTCCCAGCCCTGATAAAACTACCCCCTAAAGTACTTTCTGCTAGGGAAGCAGGGAGGGGGCAACCATATTTTGAATATATTAAGGATACCATCCCTCACTAGCTCAAGGCTCCCTAAATCATACTCCTGCAGAGTCAATTACCTACCCTTCCCTATTTTCTATATAAATATTGTATCCAAAAAAATAAATTAATTAATTAATTAATTAATATTGTATCCCACTCCAGACTGTGAGTTCTGTGAAGGCAGGAACTATATCTGGTATTTATTCAAAGAAGAGGATTGCTAGTCCTTAGCACAGACCTGGCATATTATAAACCTCCATAAATATAAGTAGAATAAAAAAATAAATATCCCTGGGGAAAGACCGAAGAATCATATAGCAGACTTTTTCATCTTTGGACAGCTCTATTAGAAAGATCTATGAAGCAAGGTAATGACAACAACTGCCCTTTACTGATCACTTGCTGCCTGGCAAGTGATCTCATTTAACTCACACAATAATCTTATAAGGCATGTATCATTATCATCCACATTCCCATAAAAGAGAAATCTAAAGCTTAGAGAAATACAGAACCAGAAACATTTCTTCCTATAGCTTTCACATTGGTTCTATAACCTTCCCTTAATATTACATTTTATGCAAAAATAATTCTAATACCAAAATAAAAAAAAAGGTTATATATGTTATGTGAGAGTTACTTTACTAAGATCTTGAAAGGATAAAAAAAGAAAAGTAAAACACATTTCTCTCTTGAATCTTCAGCCTAGGAAAATGGAGAGGATATTTTCAAGTGTGCAAATGATAATTTGTTCAGTAGTTTCAAGGTCATAAGAGCACTAAATAGAAGTTCAAATGAAAGAATAGTTAAAATGTGTTTGAAGGGATCAATATTTCCTTCATAAAAGGCATCAGGAAATCAAATATTCCTTGAAGGAGAGATAAGATATAAACAGATAGAATTAGGAGGGACAAGAGATAGAGAAATATTTAGAAAGAGGCAACTGTCCTACTGCAATGAGAAGCAAGAACCTGTGTGTGTGTGTATTTATGTGTAAAGCAGTCCTTCAGCTTGCCTGCAACACAGCATATGAGGAAAAATTAGGAACACAGCGCAGTGAGGGAGACTGTAACATACTGTTAGGGACTCCACATGCCAGGCTGAGGGCTGCGTATGTAAACACTTCCTAAAGGAAGGAAAAACTTTGTGAATGACGGACATAAATATTTTTTTCCAAATTCAACAGATATTATAGAAATAATTAGAAGGATGGCTTACATAATACATTACTTGTTTTATAACAAAGTTTCATTATAGAATAAGAAATAAAGCACACTGATACAGTATGGATGTAGCTTGTTTTCCTTCAAAGGTGGAAGAAAATGTAACCAGAATACAAGAATTTTATTGACTGGTTAAGCTGTCTAAAAGTGAGTCGAGATCATTCATTTTTAAAGAGTGTAATTATTGAAGACTGGAAGTGTTCCAGACACTGAGCTAGACTCTGGGTAGGTAAAGGAAGGACACCAGCCTTAAAGGGTAGGAAAAACTTTCCAAACAAAACAGTGTAAACACTGAGATTTGAGAAATAAGGAAATACCAATACCAGACTCTGGTGTTGTTGGGAGGAAAGAGAAATGAGAGAAAGGAACAGTCAAACTCCTGCTCCTACAGAAAGAGCGATAAGAGCTAAAGTCTGGAAGAGGGAGGAGGAGGTGTGATCTTTTAGGAGAACTGTGGTTGCTTTAAGCTGGAGCAAAAGAGTGAAATATTAGACTAGGTTGGAAATTAAGGCCCAATTTACAAAGGGCCTTGTGAGCCAATAAGGGTTCTGGGCTTTATCGTGACAATAATGGGTGGACATAGAAAAGGCTCAAGAGAAGAGTAATAAACACAGATTTGCATTTGAGAAATGACACTCTAGCTGTTGCACAGGGACTAGGTGGGGCAGGGAGAGACAAAACAGACAAGTAAGGATATTTGTGTTTACAAATAAGGTAAAACACAATGGTATCCAGAACTAAATTAACAACAACAGTAATTGAAACATGTATTAAATAACATTTACTAGGAAGACTCAAAAGTCCTTGGTGATTGGACCTCCCTGGGGGTGCAGGCATTTGGGCGCAGCACTGTGAAGCTGTCCACAGCCTCTACAGTGCTGGTTTGATCCCCGCCGGCCTTGGAGCAACCCGCATAGTGAGCATATCTCTCCTGTTTCACCCACTGCTCCCCTCAGCAGTATATTTTGTCAGTCTGCCTGTTCTGTTCCCCACCCTGTCTCTGGTGAATCCTCTCACCCTCCTGTGCCTCTGGCCTGTACCCCAGTTCTTGTATAAATAAAATAAATCTTTTTTTTTAAAGTCCTTGATGATTGATGGATGATGTCACAGACTGATAGCCTATGTCCCCTTCAAAATGTATGTTGAAGCCCTAACCCTCAGTATGGCTTGATTTGGAGACGGAACCTCTAAGGAAGTAAGGTAAAATTAGGTCATACGGATGAGTCCTGATCTGATAGGAATAATGTCCTTATAGGAAGATACACTAGAATGCTCCCTTTCTCTCCCTCTCCCTGCCTTCTCCACACACCCCAAGCTGCACTGCCATTGAGGACACAGTTAGATAGCAGCCATCTGCAAGCAAGGAGGAAGTCTTCACCAGAAGCTTAATTTGCCACCAACTTGATCTTGGAATTACCAGCCTGAAGAAATATGAGAAAATAAATTTCTGGTGTTCAAGCCACTCAGATTGTAGTAGCACAAGCACAGCAATATAGATGGGAATTCAGGGAGAAAATAGGTGAAGTGGAACCTCCAGGACTTTATCTCAGTCACTGGATGGCTTGGAGTACACATCACCAAGAGAAGAGCTTGGAAGAAATGGGCTTGTGGGAAAGCATAAGTTCAGTTTGGGGTAGATGGTTTGTGAGAGACTATAGGAAATCCTTGTGGAATGTCCAGTAAACAGGAGAAAACAAAAATCTGGAATTACAGAAACTAAAGCTATACCACAGGTGTAAACTTGGCAATGATCAGCATATGGATGACAGAGTTTTGAAAATAAATGATATTTCTTAGGCAGAATATGGTAATAAATGAAAAGAAAAAAAGAACTGAAGACATAAGTCAAAAAATGTCAATATTTAATGAAAGTAGAATTAAGAGATCTTAAGAGCAAAAGAAAATGACCCAAGAATATATGACTAAAAATAAAAAGCAAAAGAGGAAAAATATTCAGGTATCCATGAACAAATAGTGTCAGATGTGAATGGGAGATGAAGTTAGATTAAGGACAGAGAAGGATGCGTGGGTTTAACAAACAGTAAATAAATACTGATGACCTGGAAAAAAAGAACTGTCATTGGAACAGTAGGGGCAGCAGCAGTGGTGCTAAGAGTTAGTGCTTGGATTAGTGAAATAAACTCTAAGAGAAATGGAAGCAAAACAACACAAGAAATAAGGTCAAAGCATGGGAAAAGAAGAAACTCACTTCAATATTATAAAGACCCAATCACATGGCTAGAGAGCCACAAAAACAACAGCTTTGGCCAAGACCCTGACTTAGGGAAAGAAGACCTGGGCTATGGCAGCCAACCCCACCCCATGGAGGAGGGTTTTCTTGAATCCATTGGGAGGCTGAGCCTCCATCAGAAGCAGAAGCCTTGGTGGACCATCAGGCACCCTCCCCCACTGCCCCAACCACAACCATCACCATCACCACCACGTAGGAGACTGCTTTAGAAAACATCTCACCTCTTGCAAGGCCTCCCAGGCTCAGGGAAAAACTACACTGGCCAGGCAATTAGAACAGGACTCTCCCAGGGCCCTGATTTTCAGCACAGATGATTTTTCCTTCAGGGAAGATGGTGCCTACCAGTACAATTCTGAGCAAGAAAAGCAGTGAAATTTGGTATACTCCCTATGTTTATTGATAATACCAACCTCCATGCCTGGGAAATGAAGCCCTATGCAGTTATGGCACTTGAAAATAACTTGAAGTTAAATTGCCAGAACCTGACATTCACTATAAATTCAACATTCATGAAGTTCCAAGAAAAAAATACACCAAATGAAATAACAGTATGAATATGATGTTACATTTCACAGTATGCTTCATGCAAGAATACCAAGCATATTGAACAGAAGCCAGGAGAGGAATAATGCATCACCTTCCAACAGAGCAGGATATGGAATAGCTACACAGTCTCCAAAACATGGTAGCTTCTCAAATGAGAGCTTCTTTAATAGAAGGGGTGGTGGTCACCATATTAGAGGCATTTCTTACTGACATTCAAAATCTTCCTAAGTGAGTTTGTACTTCAATTTTTAGTATTTGTTAAAGCTTTAATTCCAGTATAAATAGTCAAACCTGAAGGTTTGAGAAGTCATTATAGTCATCTTCAGCAAGTATTTGTTCATGTGCATTGTCTGAACCAGGGAATTCTGCAGATTTGATTGAACAAAATTACTTTCTCTGGGGAAAGAATTTGAACCTGAAACCTGAAAACATACGCAAGAATATACTCGGTCCATAGGTAATCAAAGTATTGATAACATATCAAGCTCCAGTAACCCTTTTCACGAACCAACCTACTTTTTCAGGAACTCCATCCCCATCAGGGAAGTCGGGGAAAATGGGGAAGAGAAGAGGGATGAGGGAAAAATTTTAGTGCCAAAATATGAGGTGTGATTGTAATGGTACCGATTTCCCCTTACTCGGGGAATATTATCAAAGTAAATACTTTGGGACATTATTCTTTTATTCTAGTGATGTATCATTGTTAAAAATGTCAAATCCTATTGAGCTACTGAGGAAAATCAGTATCATTTAAGTCACACTGTGTGTTTTAACCACTTTTTTGAACAGAAGTAAACCTGAATAGCTTTTGGCTATGGAGCTAATAGTGTAAATAAAACAAGCCTACCTTCACCAATTTTAAGAGTAATAATCCAGCAATTTTAAAAGCAAATTAAAAAGCCTTTAAACATATATAATCAATTGGTAGCGCAAATGTTTGAGAGTGTGAATAATTAAGCATCCCAGGATATAAATCATAAATGGATATGCGAAGGATAAATAGTCTCAGGGTCTTGAGGGCCTCCAGGTGGCATAGGGGATTGAGTGCATTGCTGAGAAGCTGTCCGCAGCCTATAAAGCGCGAATTCCATCCCCCAGCTGGCAGGGAAGCTACCCACATGTCACAGCAGACCTCTCCTGGCTCGCGTGCTACTCCCCTCAGCAGTGCATTTCAGTCTGCCTGCCTGTTCTGTTCCCTACTCTGTCCCTGGTGAATCCTCTCACCCCCCGCACTTCTGGTCTGTACCCCAGCTCTTGTATGTATGTATGGGAATATCTTTGGAAAAAAAAACAGTCTCAGGGTCCTATAATAATGTAAACAGTTGTAGGGTAAAGAAAATGTCAGGCTTTTCTGCCCTTCCGCCATCAGGATAGATGATGGATCCTTGTCCTGAATGCATGCCTGATGGTGGGCCCCTGGAATAGGGTGTGGGCATAGGTAGATGGGATTCAGCTGAGTTAAGACTGCGCTTTTAAGGGCGGCGTCACGGGGGGACGCCAGCAGCACCAGTAGCAGCAGCCGCAGTAGAAGCTGAAGCAGAAGCCGAGAAGCAGCAGAACGAACGCCAGAGAGTCCAGATAGAGTGAAGACTTGCTGGGGGCTGGGAGGCCTGCCCCCACCCCTGCCTGCCATATGCCTGGTGAACCCCAAATAAAAGACCTGCAAAACCACTGAGGACTCTGACTCCTCCTTTACCCGGTCTGCATGGGATCAGAAAACCTGCACTGTATCCAGTCCTGACTTTACAACAGTGAATATTGATTCCACCCAAAAAGCATAATATGACAAATTAGGAGGAAGGGTGTAGAATCTAGGATGGGAATTGGTGTTGAGAAAATATAAGAGAAAAAGACCTCAACTTTTCTACTACAAAATCAGTAGACTGCACTTAAAACTGAAAAACTGAGGAATATCATTGAAGCATGCGGATCTGTTTTACAAATGACAAAACACATGCATTTTTTTCCTACTCCTTTTCAAACTAATGCTTTTAAATTGTAACTTGCAACAGGATACATGTGTTGTACTGACATAGCAGAATTTCAATTCAAGTATGATATGCAAAATCTGTACTTTTAATCCTAGGATGTGCTGATTCTGCCTTGCTGGCAATGTCATCTTTCATATTCTGGGCTCCATATTCTACTTTACAAGATGTGCATTTTAACGCTAGTCTCACATAACATCATGTTAGGAATATTACTCAGAACTCATTGTATAGAACTGTACCAACAATTTGATGGTTGAATATGCTAACAAAGAGTAACACAGCGTCTTCTTTAAAAATGAACTGTAATAGCAAGATCACCTTATAATTTTAAATAATTATTTTAAAATAGATAATTCTCATTCCTGACTTCTTAAAAATGTCACTGTAGGGGCAGGAAGGACACGGAGCAGGATTTCTGATCCAGCAGACCGGGTAAAAGAGGAGTCAGAGTCCTCAGTGGCTTTTGCAGGTCTTTTATTTAGATTTACCAGGCATATGGCAGGCAGGGGTGCTGGGGGGCCAGGAGGATGGCAGTTCTCCCAGCCCCCAGCAAATCCTCACTCTTTCTGGGCTCTCTGGCGTACTCTCTGCTCTCTGCTTCTCTTTCAGCTTCTACTGGCGTCCCCATGACACCACCCTTAAAAGCCCAGTCTTAGCCCAGGCGAATCCCATCTACCTATGCCCACACCCTACTCCAGGTGCCCGCCATCAGGCATGCATTCAGGACCGCAAGGATCCATCAACTATCCTGATGGTGCGAGGGCAGAAAAGCCTGATATTTTTTTATTACCCTACAGTCACTGATACCTTTTATTAATGATTCTGTGCTATCACTTTTATAGTCTCCCAGAAATGCCCTTTTAAATATCGCAGGCAACTCTGGAGGAATTTTAAAGTAAATAGTAGTTCTTGGCTATCTGTAAATTGGAATCACCTGGGTAGATTTTAAAATTACTGATCCCTAAACTGCACTACAGACCAATTAAAATTAGAATGTTTAGGCATTTTTAAGGCATCCCAAGTGACTGTATATTATAAATCCAGTGCTGAAAACCACAGGTCTAGTAGTGTGGTTCCTTGAACAGCCACAGCAACATCCCCTGGGAATTTGTTAGAAATGCAAACTCCCCATGGGCTCAGAGTTACTGAATCAGATACTCTGGGATCAGGGCCAGAAGTCTGTGTTTAAACAACCCCTCCAGGTGTGTGTGATGCACATTCATTTCCTAGGGTTGTCATAACAAATAACCAGAGTATGCATGGCTTAAAACAACAGAAACTTCTTTTCTTCCAGGTCTGAAAGAGTCAGCAAGACAGGACTCCCTCCAAAGGCTCCTTCTGGTCCTTTCTTCTTGCAGCTTGTGGCTGCTGGAATTCCTTATAGCTGCCATCACTTCAATCTCCTCCTTTCTGTGATTTCTCCTCTCTCTCTCTCATAGACATAAGTCACTGGATTTAGGGCTCACCTAGATATACTTACCTAATTACACCTGCAAAAGACACTCCTTCCTCATACATTCACAGGCCCTAGGGACATATATTTTAGAGGATTAAACATTTGACCCACTTTAACACTCAAGTTCAAGAAGCACTGTTAAAAGAAAAATGAATGAAGAATTCCACATCAAAAGATAATATCTTTTCATTTGCTCTTCATAGTCTTAATCACTGCCTTTTCTTTCATCTATTAGATTGTTGTTTTTCTATTTATTTTCCACCATTTAACTGTTTTCTCTTTCATCACATTCCCTGGGGAAGAATCTTTCCATTATACCTTGACTTGTCTCTTTATAGTCTTGTTCACGCTGGAAACTTTGCATTTCTATTTTTAAAACCAAAGATTTGGGATATCCATGGCCTCCGTAGTGGCACAGGGGTTAAAGACACAGCACTGTCAAGCTATTGCCGCAGGCCACTGCAGCACAAGTTGGATCCCCTGCCCACCAGGGAGCTGACCCACTTGGTGCAGCAGAACTCTTCAGTCTCGCCTGCTGCTCCCCTCAGCAGTGTATTTCAGTAGATCTGCCTGTTCTGCTCCCCACTCACTCTGGCAAATCCTCTCAACCCAGTACCTCTGGCTTACACCCCAGTTCTTGCACGCGTAAATAAATAAATAAATATTTTTTAAAAAAAGGTTCAGGATATCCAACAAATAAAGCTGCCTTCTCAGATGAAGTATCAGAAACCATTGCACATAAAGCATAATCAAAATTGACTATAGCATTAATACTACAAATAACAATTCTGCACATAAACTTTAGGAATTCAAATTCTTTATTATTGCAACCAGTGCTCTCTAGTGGCCAATGTAAAAACCGATAGTTAAAAACAAAAACAAACGTTTCACTTGCTCACAATATAATGAGCATCTAATATGTGTCAGACACTGTAGATGTCTAGATGAGAAATCTAGATAAACTATAAACCCTGTCTTTCCATTTTTTTATTTTTTCTTATATTTTAGAAGTGCTAGAATAATATTTGATTGAAATGTTTAACTTTTTTTGTATTTATCTTTTTTTAATAATACATTTTATTTTTATATTCCCCATACAATTGCAGCACCCCTTTCTGACCCCAATCCCTCCCCTCTCACCCCCACCCCCCAAAAAGTGTCTCTGGTTCATAGTTTTTTGTTGATTTTGATTTTCACTTTCTTATAGTTATTCATTTTCCTGGTCCCTATTTAAGTTTTCTAGATTCCTGCTATGAGTGAGACCATCCGGTATTTTTCTTTTTCTTTTTGGCTTTTTTCTCTGAGCATGATCCCTTACAGCGCCAACCATGTTGCTGCAAATTGCATGTGTTTATCTTTTTTGAATGCTGAGTAATATTCCATGGTATATATGTACCATATCTTCTTGATCCAGTCATCTATTTTGGGGCATTTGGGCTGTTTCCAAAGCTTAGCTATTGTAAATAGTGCTGCTATAAACATAGGGGTGCAGGTGCTCTTTGGAATTGATGTTTCTGTGTCCTTTGAGTAAATACCTAGGAGTGGAATTGCTGGATCATATGGAAGCTCTATGTTTAGTAGGTCCAGAAATCTCCACACAGCTCTCCATAGTGGTTGGACCAGTTTGCACTCCCACCAACAGAGCTGAAGAGTTCCTTTTTCTCCACACCCTCGCCAACATTTGTTGTTGCTAGTTTTTTTAATATGTGCCATTCTCACTGGTGTAAGATGGTATCTCATGGTAGTTTTGATTCGCATTTCCCTGATTACAAGTGATGTTGAACATTTTTTCATATGCCTGTTTGCCATTTGCATTTCCTCTTCAGAGAAGTTTCTTTTGAGCTCTTCTGCCCATTTTTTGACTGGATTATTTTCTTTGTTGTTGTTGAGTCTCATCAGCTCTTTGCAGATTTTTGTGATCAGTCCTTTATCATTAGTGTTGTGTGCAAAAATGTTCTCCCAGTTGGTGGGGTTTCTCTTTGTTTTTGTTATTGTATCTTTTGCTGTGCAGAAGCTCTTTAATTTGATGTAGTCCCAGCTATTTATATTTGCCTTCACTATCACTGCTTTGGGTGATGTGTCTGTAAAGATGTCTTTGATGTGCAAATCACGTAGTGTTTTGCCTATATTTCCTTCTATGTGTTTTATGGTTTCAGGTCTTATGTATAGTTCTTTAATCCATTTTGAGTTGATTTTTGTGTATGGTGTTAGGTAATGGTCAAGCTTCATTCTTTTGCATGTAGCAACCCAGTTTTCCCAGCACCATTTATTGAACAAACTTTCTTTGTTCCAATGCATAGTCTTTGCTCCTTTGTCAAAGATTAGTTGACCATAAATCGGTGGGTTTATTTCTGGATTTTCTATTTGATTCCATTGGTCTGTAAGTCTGTTTTTGTTCCAATACCATGCAGTTTTGATGATTATGGCTTGTAGTAGAGTTTGAAGTCTGGGAGTGTGATGCCTCCATTCCCTTCTTTTTTTTTTTTTCAGGAGAGCTTTGGCTATTCGGGGTTTTTTGTGATTCCATATGAATTTCATCAATAATTGTTTTATTTCTTTGAAGAATGACATTGAAATTTTGATTGGAATAGCATTGAATCTGTATATTGCTTTTGGTAGGATGGTCATTTTAATAATGTTTATTCTTCCAATCCATGAGCAGGGGATGTCTTTCCATTTCTTTGTGTCTTCTTCTATTTCTTTTAACAGTGTTTTATAGTTTTATTTGTATAGGTCCTTTACCTCTTTTGTTAGATTTATTCCCAAATATTTGATTTTTTTGTTTCAATAATAAAAGGGATGTTTTTTTTAATTTCGTCTTCTTCAGATTTATTGTTTGTGTATAGGAAGGCTACTGACTTTTGCGTGTTGATTTTGTATCCTGCCACTTTACTGAACTGATTGATTAGTTGAATTAGTTTTTCTGTGTAGTTTTTGGGGTTCTCTATGTATATTATCATATCATCTGCAAATAGTGATAGTTTGACTTCTTCTTTTCCTATTTGCATTCCTAGTATGTCTTTCTCTTGTCTTATTGCTCTGGCTAGGACTTCAAGTATTATATTGAAAAGCAGTGGTGAGAGTGGACATCCTTGTCTTGTTCCAGATCTTAATGGAATTGCTTTCAGCTTTTCACCATTGAGAATGATACTGGCTGTTTTCTTGTCATAGATGGCCTTTATGATGTTGAGGTATGTTCCTTGTATCCCAAGAATTTCAAGGGCTTTTATCATGAATGGGTGTTGCACTTTGTCGAAAGCTTTCTCAGCATCTATTGATATTATCATATGTTTTTTATATTTCTTTTTGTTGATGTGTTGGATAACGTTGATTGATTTTCGGATGTTAAACCATCCTTGTGTCCCTGGAATGAATCCTACTTGGTCGTGGTGAATAATCTTATGGATACATTGTTGGATTCTGATAGCTAAAATTTTATTGAGGATTTTTGCATCAGTGTTCATTAGGGATATTGGCCTGTAGTTTTCCTTTTTTGTGTTGTCCTTGTTCGGTTTTGGTATTAGTGCAATATTGGTTTCATAGAACGTGTTTGGTATTGTCCCTTTCTTCTCAATTTTTCGGAAGTGTTTGTGAAGGATAGGCACTAATTTGTCTCTGAATGTTTGGTATAATTCATTTGTAAATCCATAAGGTCCTGGGCTTTTGTTTTTGGGGAGGTTTTTGATTACCATTTCAATTTTGCTGCTTGTAATTGGTCTGTTTAGGTGTTCTATTTCTTCTTTATCTAGCTTTGGGTGATTGTATAGTTGTAGGAATGTGTCCATCTCCTCTAGATTGTTGAACTTGTTTCCATATAACTGTTCATAGTAGTTACTGATTATTCTTTTGATTTCTGCTGTGTCCATTGTGATTTCTCCTCTTTCATTTGTGATCCTGTTTATTTGTGCTTTCTCCCTTTTTTCCTTTGTGAGCCTGGCTAGGGGTTTGTCTATTTTATTGATTTTTTCCAAAGAACCAGCTCTTGGTTACATTGATCTTTTGGACTGTTTTTTTTTTAGTTTCAATTTCATTTATTTCTGCTTTGGTTTTTATTATTTCTTTTCTTCTACTGGTTTTGGGGTTTTTGTTGTTCTTTTTCTAGATCTTTGAGCTTCGAGATTAGGTTGCTTCTTTGAGTTCTTTCTTGTTTCTTGATGTGAGCTTCTATTGCTATATGTTTTCCTCTTATTACTGCTTTTGCTGCATCCCATACATTTAGGATATTGGTGTCTTCCTTGTCATTCAATTCAAAGAAATTTTTAATTTCTTCTTTGATCTCCTAATTTTCCAGTGGTCTTCCAGTAGTGTGGTTTTTAATCTCCATGAGGTAGGAAAGTTCTTTGCCTTCTTTTTATGGTTTATTTCTAGTTTGATGCCTTCATGGTCAGAAAAGATGATTGATATGATTTCAATCTTAGTGTATCTGTTGATGTTTGTCTTGTGCCCTAGTATGTGATTGATCCTGGAGAATGATCCGTGTGCGCTTGAGAAAAATGTGTACTCCGTTTTTAGGGGGTTTAGTGTTCTATAGATGTCTGTTCAGCCCAAATGCTCTAGGTCCTTATTTAGAGCTTTGGTTTCTTTACTTATTTTTTGTCTTGTTGATGTATCCATTGTTGATAGTGGTGTGTTGAAGTCTCCCACTACGTATGTGTTTTCTCTGATGTCTGTTTTCAGAGAGGAAAACAGTTGTCTGATATATTTTGGTGCTCCTTCGTTTGGTGAGTATATGTTAATGAGTGTTATTTCTTCTTCAAGTATTGTACCCTTGATCATAATGTAGTGACCATTGGGATCTCTTTTTATCTTTTTGAGTTTGAAATCTGTTTTATCTGATATAAGTATAGCTGTTCCTGCTTTCTTTTTTGTTCCATTCTCTTGTAGGATTGTTTTCCATCCTTTAACTTTGAGTCTATTTTTATCTTATGCAGCTAAATGTGTTTCCTGGAGACAGCAAAAGGTTGGGTTTTGCTTCTTAATCCAGGCTGCAACTGTGTGTCTTTTTATTGAAGCCTTTAGTCCATTTACATTTAGAGTTAATATTGATATGTTAGCATCTGTATTTGACATTGTGTTTGTCTTTCCTTTGATTTTATTTATTTATTCTTTTAATACCTTTTTTTGGCCTTCTTTCGTTGTTATTCATCCCTCTGAGGTTCTGGCTTTAGGACTCCTTGTAGTATTTTTTGGAGTGGGGGTTTAGTTGTAATGAAATTCCGGAGTTTCTGTTTGTCTGGGAAGGTCCTTATTCTTTCTTCATAGAGGACGGAGAGCTTTGCAGGATAGAGTATTCTTGGTTGGCATCTGTTTTCTTGGAGTCTGTTGACTATGTCCTTCCACTCTCTCCTTGCCCGTAGTGTTTCTTCGGAGAAGTCTGATGTCAGCCTGATTGGCTTTCCTTTGAATGTTATCTGTTTCTTCCCTCTTGTCAGCTTCATTATTTTTTCCTTGTCCTGGATTCTTGGGAGCTTTACTATTATGTGTCTTGCTGTATTTTTCCTTTCGTCGTGGAAGTTTGGTGTTCTTCTTGCTTCTTGTATATCAATTTTCAGCTACTTCTTCACATTTGGGAAGTTCTCTTCAATTATCTCTTTGAATATTTTCTCTGTTCCTACATCTCTCTCCTCTCCTTCTGGTATTCCTATAACTCTTATATTTCCTTTCTTTATGGAGTCAGATAGTTCCCAAAGTCTTTCTTCATTATTTTTCCTTCGTACTTCTCTTTCCTTTTCTGTTTTGGTTCTTTTTATTTCTGTGTCTTCAAGAGAACTTATTCGTTCTTCCATTTCATCTATTCTGCTTTCAATGCTTTTCCCAGAATTCTTTATTCCTTCCATTAATTCTTTGATCTCCTGCATTTCTTTTACTTCCCTCTTTAGGGACTCAATTTCATTCTTCTGATCGTTGATTATTTTTCCCTTATCATTGTTTTTCTTTATGACTTCTGTCAGTTTTTTTAATCACGGCAATTTTAAATTCTCTTTCTGGAAGGCTCAGGAGTTCTTCGAAGTTACTGTCGTTGCAATCTGGGGGTTGGTTTTCTTTTTGTGGTGTGCTTTTTCCCTGAGGAGTTGCTAGGTTGCGTGTGGTTCTTCTACTCCCTACTGTCTGTTTTCTAATTTGCTGTATGCGTTGGGATACTGTGTTGCTGGGACTGGCCGGCATCTTGGGTGAGCTTCTCTGCTCCCCTCTGGCTCCTCCAGGAGCCATCTGTCAGTTTCACGCAGTCTTTACTGAAGAAAGGTCCCTGTTCTAAAATGCCAATGTGGGGACACACTCCCCTGTGCGCCTGGTCTGCCCTGGCGGTGGGTTCTCGCTCCTCCTCTGGGCTTGGACTGCAGGCCAGAGGGGGTCTGGCGTGGGCGAACTTCCCCCGCTCTTCTCTGGCTCCTGAGGGAGCCTTCTGCAGGCAGTCTTTACTGAAGAAATGTCCCTGTTCTAAAATGGCCATGTGGGACACACTCCCTGCGCGTCCTGTCTCAGGCACACTCTTCCACGTGCCTGGTCTGCCCCGGCTGTGGGTGCTTGCTCCCCCTGTGGGCTCAGACTCCTGGTCGGAAGGGGCCCGGCGTGGGCTAACTCCCCAGCTGGCCACTGGCTCCTCCAGGAGCCTCTGCTGGTTTCAAGTCACTAGGTAGCGCCAGAGATCTCTCCTAGAGCCCTTGGGGAGCTGGTTTGTTTGTTTTTTTTTTCACCCCATGGGACAGGGAACAGAGCGGGAATTGTAGGGTAAACCTCAACAGCTTTGCGGTGCTGTGTCTGCCTTGTGCCCCACCATTGTGGAGAACCCACGCCCCGAATTTCATGCCCCGGGTCTCAGTTCCAAAGCCCTCAGGACCAGGATGCGGGTGTAGCCCAGTTCAGTGTCCACAGAATGGCGTCTTTTGCACCCAGCTCCCGTGCCTGGGTGCCTGGTTCCTGGTTACTCAGTGAGGGACTTTCACCTCAGTGAGGGTCTTCGCACATATCTCCCTGCATGCCTAGGTCGCAGGTGCGGGGACCTGGGCAGCCGCGATCCCGATCCGCGTTTGCTTTTCAACCGCGCTGCTTTTCCGTGCTATCCCGATCCTGATCCGCGTTTGCTTTTCCAGTACACCGCTTTTCCACGCAAGCTTACTTGGCGGCCTGGGCTGTGTGCTGGTGCTGGTCTCCTCCTGGGGCAGGGGGGTCTCTGTTTAATGGCGCCCGGAGCTCACCTCCGTGGTGAATCCTGCAGGGTTCTCCGCAGCTCCAGTTCACAGGGTGTGGTGGCTGAAATAGTTCCTTTCCACTCAAAGTCCCGCTTGCTGCGTAGTTTGTTCTTGTTGGTCGTTTTAGTTTGTTTTTTCCCTCCTCTCTGCTGGTCGGAGAGTGCCGACTTTGTGGGTGGGGGAGGGGAGCAGTGTTCTGCGCTTTCCTCCCTTCTGGTCCTCTTTTATGGCAACTTCCTTCTTCGGGTAGTTTGCTGGAGTCGTCCGTTTATCTTCCCTGTCCCAGTTCTCACTGGGACCTGCCGCTTTTCCTCCCTATTAACTTTTTTTAATGGGAGATCTTACTCACAGCGTCTCCTCGCCGCCATGTTGCTCTGCGCTGAAATGTTTATCTTACTAGAAAGTCTATGAAGACTATTTCAAGTTCATTAGGGTAACTATGCATACTTTCTAGAGAACAAGATTTTTTGTGTCCAAAAAGATGATTTCAGATACTTCAGAATGTATGAAAATGAAATACACAACTGGACCTCAAATCAGTTGTCTTAGTTGTGAGTAAATCATTAATCTTTATATAAAATTTTTAACTTTTTGAAATTCCTTTACCTCTAATATAATCACTCACTATCTTTTTCCTTTTGAAAACCAGAAGTCAGGGGGCCTCCCCGGTGGCGCAGCGGTTGAGTGCTGGGTTACGAAGCTGCCTGTAGCCTCTGCAGCGCCGGTTCGATCCCCGGCTGCTCCCCAGCCACCGGAGGAGGGTCCCACATGGCGCGCAGACCTCTCCTGCCGCCCGCTGCTCCCCTCAGCAGTGTACTTCGGTCCTTCTGCCTGCTTTGCTCCCCGCTCTGGCTATGGTGAATTCACTCACCCTCCTGAGCTTCTGACTGTACCCAGTGCTTGTATAAATAATAAATAAATAAATCTTTAAAAAAAAAGAAAACCAGAAGTCAGTTCAAGGTAGCTGACTGATAAAACGTATTTCCCTCCCCTTCCTCTCCAAATTCTGTTGCAATAATAAATATAAACATGACAAAAAGTCCATAGAGAGTCTAATAACGAGAAAGGCAGAAGCATCAGAGAAAAAAAAAAGTGCAACTTTGGCAAAATGTATGGAGTAAGAAGATGAAGAGTCAGACATGAGAGCGTTTAGTTGCATAGGGTTTTCCCCAAGGCTGTGCTGGTATTCACAAGAAGAAATTCTTAGGGAAAAATAGATCAAATCAGGGATAAAACTAGGAGTCAGGAGAAGCAGGACATTATAGCAAGTTATGATCTGAAAAAATATATATTTCTGGAGATACTAGGGAGAATGCCGGATTTTCAACAGCATATAGGACTTGTGTTGGTACAATTCTTCGGTATTAAAAGGATCAGCTAATCTCCTAAGATTAAAGAATACGAGAACACCCAGATAACAAATTGCTGAAATTTAAATAGTCAAAGTTTGCAATTTTTTTTAATAAATTAGGATGGCCTTACCATATCTATAATATTTTCTTCATTCACTTACATTTAATATACATCACTGATTGAAAAAGAAAGGGGCAGTTAGTATTAGCCTGAAGGTGATAGGAAATTACATGGAGTATGCTCTGATCGACATTATCAATATATGTGTCATGTCGGGTAAAAATAATCTGAGATGATCCATTTCATGGAATTTGCTAAGGGAGCCTGTCCTAATGATTTACCTGCTGTGTTGTTCACAATCCTAAAACTGGGGGGCACTCAACCAAGGTTTGACCCTCACTAACCTGAATGATGAGAGTACAGCCTCAAGGGAAAGAAGACCGATCTTTCAGTACACTCCACCCAATCCAGCAGACTGACCTGAAATAGCTGCAGTTATCTACACACCTTACTATGTGCTGAATTTTATCACCCTTCTCCCCAATTCTTATGTTGAAACCCTAACTCCCAATACCTCAAAATGTGTCTACATTTGGAGATAGGGCCTTCAGGAGGTGACTAACTTAAAATGAGGCCAAAGGGGCAGACCATGATCCAATCTGACTAGTGTCCTATAAGGGGGAGAGGAATTTGGACACACAGACCACCAGGAATTCATATACATGAGGAAAGATCATGTGAAGATGTTTCCTAGCTCTCCCTAAA
Source organism: Talpa europaea (assembly GCF_964194135.1). Lineage (NCBI taxonomy): Eukaryota > Metazoa > Chordata > Mammalia > Eulipotyphla > Talpidae > Talpa > Talpa europaea. The sequence continues at coordinate 70,587,929 of NC_140082.1, read as the reverse complement.
AGGGGGAGGTACCATGTTCCCTGTTCTACTTAATGATGGGCAAGATCTTGCTCTTGTTTGTTTGTAACAATGCCAAATGCATTCTAGGTAGCATTATACACTTCCAATCTTGCTATGCTAACATTTGTAGGGCATTTGTTTTTGAACAGGGCCCATTCCTTGGTGTCTACAAATCACCTTTCTTGTAGATTTCCATGTATGTGAAGGGAACAACTCCATATTTTCTAAAAGACCTAGAGAACATATAGGAGGTCATCTCCTTTTTCTCTTTGTGTTGATTATTTTGGTGATTTACTTGAAGTTGGAAATTAGAGGAAAGAGTCAGTGACAAGTTTTTAAGAAATCTAAATTTAAAGTGCTTTGTATTTCTGAATCATGGGAGGTGATTCTATCAGTGATATAACCATCTTGCAAGCATTTATAAATGCCAATTCAATATAAACCACAGCATAAATCTTTCTACAAGTTCAGGTATTTCCTTGATTTGTAGAGTCAAACCTACCTCAGCCAGTAGTCCTATCTTTTCATGAAATTCAAAAGAACTTGTATGTCTATTTTAGAATTACTAGCAAGCTAGCGTGCTACCTATCTGTCTCTATACGCACATAAGTAATATTATTTGTATTTCTACTTTTAATATACATATATCAATATTATACACATATATACAGATATAGAACATAAAAAATAATTATTTGGTGTTCTGCCCCCTTTCCTGTTACACAGTTCCTAAAACCCTTGGAATCACTGAAGTAATAATTGTCTTCTTGTGTGCTAATGATCTGAATATTGTCCTGGGGCTCCTGAGGAGCCTAAGAATGGAGGCTGTTGATTTTGATTTTTACTTTATTTTACTTTACTTTATTTTTACTTATGAGTGAGGCCATCTGGTATTTTTCTTTTTCTTTCTGGCTTATTTTGCTGAGCATGAGCCCTTCCGGCTCCATCCATGTTGCTGCAAATTGGATGAATTTATCTTTTTTGATTGCTGAGTAATATTCCGTTGTGTATATGTACCACATCTTCTTGATCCAGTCATCTATTTTTGGGCATATGGGTTGTTTCCATAGCTTAGCTATTGTAAATAGTGCTGCTATAAACATAGCAGATGTTCTCACTCATAGCAGGAATTTAGAAAACTTAAACAAGGGAATAGGAAAAAACCTAATTATAATAAAGTAGGACTTCCCTGGTGGCGCAAGGGTTTAAGACACAACCTATGAAGCTGTCTGCAGCCTCTGCAGCACAAGTTCGATACCCCCGGCCAGCCAGGGAGCAACCCACATAGTGCAGCAGACCTCTCCTGTCTCATCCACTGCTCCCCTCAGCAGGGTACTTTGTCAGTCTGCCTGCTCTGCTCCCTGCTCTGGCTCTGGTGAATTCTCTCACCCTTTCACGCTTCTGACTGTACCCAGTGCTTGTATAAACAAACAAACAAATAAATAAATAAAATACGTGCCTCTTTAAAAAAATAAAATAAAACCTTTAAACCCAGAACAGTATTACTCATAGACCAAGCCAACCAGGACTTTAGTGCTGGACCCAAGTCTCAGCCCTCAATCCTTGCCCTTACCTTACTTCCCCGCCTCTAAGAACTTTACAGTGAATTTTCCCCTTCCAGTGCTTGGAACTGGTGTGTGATGCCAGCTATAAACTATTGCTCTAATGATTTATCTCATGCTAAACTGTAAGGAAGAACTCTCACTACACAGACAGGGAAACAGAGTCCCACAGGTACAATTAAGTGCTATTATTAAGGTGCCTTGCTATTAAAAAGTGGAAGAAAACAGATTAAAATGCAGGTCCCCAGGAAAATGAATAACTATAAGAAAGTGAAAATCAAAATCAACAAAAAACTATGAACCAGAGACACTCTATGGGGGGTGGGGGGCGGGAGGGGAGAGATTGGGGTCAAAATAAGGGGGTTGCAATTGTATGGGGAATATAAAAATAAACTTTATTATTAAAAAAATAAATTCAGTTTCTTCTTTATTTGCAATCTGGAGAATGAAAAACATCAGAAATTAAACATTTTTTCAATCTATTATAAATAAATAAATAAATAAATAAATAATAAAATGCAGGTCCCTTGTTTACCAGTTCTGTACTTTTCTTACTTTACTCTTTTTTCTCCATTTTCTAACTGGAGGTGGCTTCATGGCAGCGGCCACATATTCCTGATCAAGCTCTCCAAAATGCACACATAAATATTTAATGATCATTACTGCTCCAAACATGAATTAACAAGACAGGGGTACTTCATGACAAAAGAAAGAGCTAGGCCAAGAAATCATCCATGAGATTTAGGTAAAAGAAAAAAAAATGCTCTAAACATTGAATGAAGTAAAACCCTAAGTTTTACTTACTTGGAATCCTGGGGTTCTTTAAAGAATGGTAATATGCATTTTCTTATTCCAAAGAGTCAAGTTCAAGAATCTCTGGTGTCCATAACTATCTTATCAATGGTAGGTCTAAGGGGCAGAAAATGCCCTAGAATGGAAACAACTTCCACTGATTTTTTAACCACAACAGCAAGCTGAAAAGCCTCAAGAATCAGACAACTACAAATGTAGGAAGGACAGACAGAAGTAAAGCCGCCAGGCCACACTTACCATAGTTGCTTGGGATTAGTCCAGTCCTGCCTTTGGAGGTGCCTTTCCACCAATGGGTATCAGTCTGATGAAAGAAGACTTCAATTCAGTGGTGCCAAATCCAGTTTACATTTAATCACTTTCAAAACCATTTTGCTAATGGTGTGCACCTACTCCACGAAATGTCCACTAGTTCGGGTTAGATTGACAAAGCTTCCCCACTCCTTGACTACAGATGTCAATCCACTCCCCTTATCACTAAATTACAACTTTTCACACATCTGCCCATAACAAAGCAAATATACTTTATCACAGAGCCTCAAACACCAAAAAATCAGAGATAATATGAAAGAGAAGAAAATATTTACATTTAGCTCAGACTATTCAAAGGACTTTTTTGTTTCGGTATCTAATTTCTCATAGTATAAAGATTTCCCCCTTTTTTCAGTTTTCTAAAGACCTCAATGTCACCTTCATTTTTGAGGTAACTTTCTACTATAAAAAAATTCAAACTAATACAAAAATAGGAATACCAGTATAAAAAATCTACATTTGCCCTGTTTTCAATTGTAATGAATCATTTACTCTCCTCAGATTATAGTGAAATAAGTTCTAGACATCATGTGTTTTCATCCACAAGTATCTCAGCACATGTCTAGGAAAAACGGAATTTTTTCAAAGATATCATTCTAACACCATCATCACAGCTTGACTTTCAAATTTTTGACAATAATTCCTCAGTATCACTGAACATTTTTTTTAATTAATAAATTTTATTTTTATATTCCCCATACAATTGCAATCCCCCCATTCTGACCCCAATCCCTCCCCTCCCACCCCCCACCCCCCAAAAAGTGTCTCTAGTTCATAGTTTTTGTTGATTTTGATTTTCACTTTCTTATAGTTATTCATTTTCCTGGTCCCTTATTTAAGTTTTCTAGATCCCTGCTATGAGTGAGACCATGCTCAGTGAAATAAGCCAAAAAGAAAAAGAAAAATACCAGATAGTATCACTGAACATTTAAATTGAACATTTAAATTTTCCAGGTAGCCCATAATTTGGAATCTAAATAAGGGCCATATAATATGACTCACTGATTTGCCTCTCAAGTCTCTTTTAGTCTAGCAAGTTCCCCCTCCATTTGTTTTAGCCCTTTCACAATATACTTGTTGAGGAACCACATTTTGTTCAGTAGTTTCACACTGAATTTTGCCAGTTGCCTCCCTGTGTTATTATTAAAAACATTCCTCTATTTCCCATATTGCCTATAAATTGGTCATCAGTGCAAGAGGCTCAATTAGAACCAGTTTCAATTTTGTCAGCAAGGCTATTTCACAGGTAGCATTGATTTTTTCATCAGAGACACATATGTCCAGTGGTCTCTCTATTTGTAATATTAGCAGCCTCCGATAAGCAATGGATCCATTGTTTCACAGAGATTACAAACTGGTGCCATTCTAATCCTATCATTCTCTCTTCATTTAAACTGGAAGATGTCTTTAAAGAGAAAACTTTCCTCTTCCACTCTTAGGTTACCTAGAGATGGAGTTCATAAAGAAAGTATGACAAATGCTTATTCATTTCCCTAACAGTTGCCAGAATAAAAGTTGTTACCCTCAAATTCTCTCAGGGTGACCAGTGACATTTGTTTGAAAGTATCATTAGGAATTCAAGGATTCAAACACTTCTACTGTGTTTCAACCCTTGCCAATTGTTGCCTAAATTAATTGCTCAAGTCATCCTATCTTTAGCTAGTTGAAGCTTCGTCAATTTAGTTCCTGTGTCTTTCCAGTGTGCCCCTAATTAATAGTCTTTGGTTGTTTCCTTGTTTTCTAGTAAGATGTTTTGTGACTGTCTTGTTCCTTTGCTACTCCGGAAGTACTATTAGCCATTTCTCAAAGTCATCTTAAACATCTTCAGTTCATATGTGGTATTACAAAATATTAGCTGTGCTTACCATGTCAGTAATGTAGATAATATCACCTTCCTCAAAGTATAATTCATCAGGCTAAAAGAAAAAAAAATGTTTAAAGTTTGACTCCCTGTGATTTTTCATGAATTAGAAAACAATGATTATGATAAGTATACAAACTCCAAATCCTAAAAATATCCTTAATGATGTAGCTTCCATATACTTAAACCTGCCCATAAGCTAACTACTGAAACGTCACTGACAAACTAACACATGTATCAAAAGCTGAACTTACCCATGATGAACTTCAAAGAATTACATGTTTAACAATTAAGAATTACCCCCATACTTTATATTCTTCCATAATGAAAGCGAGATACTTTTAAACCAAAGTAGAATATTAATAAAACTGCTTGTAGAAATTCCAAAAGTGATTTATGTGCTTTCATAAAAGGACAGTTTTTCATTAAAACCAGGAAAAACAGCTAAAAGCTTATCACAGGGCTTCAGTCCTTAAACTCTCATATCAACATCTTTTATCTGATTATTTTGAGAAAACCATTATCCTATCTCATCATATTCAGAGAGAATGAACATTTCATATATGAGAATAGTTAAAACATAACTCAAACTTAATAAGGCTAACAAATTGAAAAATAAAAAGCAGTAACTCAGTCCAGAGACCCTGAGGTTAGCTGATGACACAGTCAATATGGGCTCTGGCCTATACCAACCAAATGTCCTATGAACTCTGAAAAAAGTCAGGTACTTAAATACCCTTTTCCCCTTCAATAGATAATACTTACCAGCATGACTTTATGAGTAAATAAAATGATGTCTAATGAGAGTGAGTTTCAGATATTGGGGACTGTTTATGTAGTAATGGTGAATGAAAAATGTAGTACACAAAATTTCACATAGGATAAGATCATAATAATATATGAAATATGATTAGAAAATTTTCCAAATTTTCCATCATGAGCATGCATTACTTTCATAATTTTGGTTGGAAAATACTTTTTAAAAAGAGCCTTTGATATTTCTGAGCACTTACTGTTCTATACAAATAAAAATTTTGCTTGCGAAACAAATTATTTTAGCCATTCACTTTTCCATTTGTTTAACTCCTCCCTCAATTGCAGACTAGAGTAATATATATGACTGTAGTAGTAATTAATTTAATTTTAAAGATGATCTTTATTATAACAAATATTTCCCCAAACTACAAATGAAGACTATTACAGCTCTATCATGCTTTAAAAATTACCAAAATATATAAATATTTAGGTGCATCATGCATTCAAATATTGAAATAAGAAAATAACGGTTAATGATACCAAGAAACAGCTGAATTCATTTAAAAGGCAACTTCTTAAAGCATTTGAATTTAAATGACAATTTACAGAGACAAGACTTACACATAGCATAAGCTACACAAAATTAGTTGAACCTATACAAACTCAATGACGTTTAAATGTTATCTGAAAAGGGCACTTATGAGAAAAAAAATACAGACCTCTAAAATTTTCTCTAAAATGGTCTGATGATCTATGATCAATGTCACTACCAATGTGATGAATACAGAAAATGATTAGGGAAACAAACTATTCCCTTTCGTGCATTCACACACAATTGCTATGCACTATTGCCATGGCATGCATGATTGCTTAATGACATTTTGATCAATGAGCTACATATACAATGTGGTACCAATAGGCTATAACCATAAAACCTAGGTGTGAGGTAGATGATTCCATTTGTATAATTATGTAGCAGTGCAATCAGAAAGGGGAGATTCCATGATCCCTGCCCCACCTAAGGAAAGGTGGAGCTGAGTGGAGAAGGAAAGATAAAAAGAACTTGAGAGAGAAGAGCTTGGAGGAGGAGGAGACACTTGGAGCAGAGACACATGTGAGGAAGAAGCTGCGTTTGCTTCTCAGCATTGGACTTGCACCATGGACTTGGGGGATATGGAAGGAGACATTTAGAAGAAATGTGGGTGAGAGACCTAGGGGGAGGCTGACAATGGCAGCAGACTTTATCTTTGCTTGTACTTTGATAGTGGCTTCTTTCCTTCCAGACTTGCCTTGACCCTTCTGCCCTTTTCCTATGGTTCTCTGCCAAAAGATGCCTTAAACTTGTGGCAAGCTTTCGGGCGTTAAGTGGGGCATTTACCTACGAAAGGGTGGGTAACTTCAGGTGTTTCACTGAGAAACTATTATCCTTTCTTCTCTTTTCTGTATTGCACATTGATTATAATGCACTATGAGTATGTTTTTCTTTATGTGGTAGATGGCAGAACTTATTGAAAGCATGCAAGATTTGAAGGTCCCTGGGTGCCTCTCATTCTGCCTGTTATCAATTACACTCAGCTGTTTGCACAACGACAAAGTCCCCTAATGATGCACATCTTTAGAACATATCTCATCAATAACTGATGCAAATAACTGATGTATTTTCCTGCTGCAAATCAGATCACTCTCAGAGGTCAGTGGTCACCACCAGAGCTTCACAGTTGCACATAGTGGTTATGCCCACAACAGTAAGGCTGGCCTTTGTGGGCAATCTTAACAACATTTGATTATCTCTCCTTCAGATGGCAATGAGAGTTTGGAGAGGGGAATGAAGTAGGATGTATTAAGGCCAAGGCATTAATTTCTGGAGTGACTGAGTTTCCTGCAGTTTTGAATATGTCTGTCCTTTCTTAGAGCCATCCTGGGGCAATCTTATTTTCTGAGACCTAACCTTGTTCATGTATGTCTTATGATGAAGCCTCCTCCACTAGTGCTTTCACTGGAGTGAAAAAGGCATCTCCCCCTACAGTTCTGGCCCCCTTTTGAAATTGCAAATGTCAAATCTGTTCAAGTTCTCACATTTAATAAAATCACCTGCCCTTAAAAAAAAGTCACATTTGAAAAAGCACCAAACAAATAACTTAAAAAAAAGTGCAATATAGATTAGCCTTTCTCTCAAAAAAAGAAAATAACAAAGCTCAGGCCAATGGACAGCAAGTATTTAATGGATACAGGGTTTTCTTTTGAAGTGATGAAAATGTTTTGCTACTAGATAGAGTCAGTGGTTGTACACTATTGTGTACTAAATGCCACTGAATTGTTCTCTTTAAAAGGGTTAATTTGATGTTACATGAATTTTACCTAAGTAAGAATAAAGGCAATAAAGCCCAAAACAGTTAAAACTTTAAAAGTTTTTAAAGAAGCTCTGTCCTTTGTGGTTTGGTAAAGTGCACCGTTTGGAAAATGTCTCTAAGTACAGACATTTCCATAGTTCTCATGCTGTTTCATTTTTAAATTAATGGCTACTGTTCAATAGTGGTGTCCACCACAAGTCACACATTATGTCAGACTTGTTTTTCAACAGAGGCAACAAGAAGAGATGGTCAATTTCACTCAGGTGAAAAAGGACTTGCTATTTTTTCATCCTGAGAAAGGAGGCTGGGCAGTTTATTTTCTTTTAAATCAATAGCTCCTTGATATACAATGCTACTACCTGTAAAATATTTTCTTCCAAATAAAGTAGTGGCAGTTTTTCCTAAGCTAGCCAAGGAGGAGGCCTAGCAAATTCTTCAGACTATTGGCTGCAATACGGACAACAAAATAATTTCATGATTTCAAACTTTAAATACACTTTGCCTATAATAGTCACACTTCCCATTAAGAAGTCACTAGCAGGACAATTAATGTAAACTGTTCAATGAGGATGTACTTTTAAATTCCTGGCATCATATTCATAGGACAAAAATGGGAAAACAGTGACACAATCAAGTAAGGACTTCTATATTTCTAGCTGGTTCTTTGGTTTTTAACCACATTCTTTCATTCCTCTCCTTGAAAACCCACAAGGTATCAGGATGGTAAATTATTGGCCACTGTGATATTACAGCAGTGAGTACAAACTTGGTAACATACATTCTCATTTCCATTCCACATATTCTTGGTAACATATAATTCCCAAGGTATTAATTTTGTTGGATTATGCAAATATATATTTTATGAAATAATTTAGAATAACTATAACATACTTTTGAAATTTTCAGATGTCAACAAGGAGCTCCAAAAATTATAAAATAAAAAAAAATCAAAATCTCCACAGAAATTTAACACTTTATAGCATTTTTTATGTACCAGGTACTGGTCTAGACATTTAGAAATATTAACTAATTTAATCCTCACCAGCAACACTATGAGGTGGGTGCTATCCTTAGCAACACATTAGAAAAGAGATATTTGTCCAAGGCCAAAGGGAAGATACATAATGGACCCCAGACTTGAAAGATGGCAATAGGACTCCGAAGTTCCTGCTCTTCACCACCACCTGTGATTTTTCTCTTACAGAAGGATGTGTAGGCATTTTTGGTCATCGTGGTGTTATAAACCGTTTCAAAGGTGATGACTGTGGAAATACCTGTTGTTTCCAGCCCCACACAGGGCAGAACCACTGACCAATGCCCTATGCCTGAAAGCAAACTTGACCACCTTTGATCTTCACAACAACCAATTAGACAGGGCTGGGTCATAGGTATGTATAATCTCCAATTCACAAGCAGGCTCTGAGAGGTTGAAAAATTTGCCATAAAACACATAGTTATTGACAAGATTGGGGGACTACCTCAGTTTTTGGAATCACAACCTACAGTTCCTTCCTCTACACATGGTCCTATAAACCTAGTGAAGCTGAGTAAATATTACATCACACAGCAGTGTCGTACTGATTGCCTTTTAGGAATCAACATACCTGCAGCACATGGGAAATGCTATTTAGTTCCCATCAGCACATCTGTATACTGGTCTATCCAGTCCAGCCAGGTCTCCAAATGACGTTTTATTGGATTGTGGGTTGGGCAAGAAAGAAGAACCAAGCAGGGCTCAGTAATGTGCAGACTACTTGCCTTCAATCTGAACAGATGAAAAATGAGTTGGCAGGAAGAGCCAGACAACACAAACTGGAAGTTTTTGACCTTTTCAGAGGATCTGTGAGACTGGAGTTAGACACCACTTTCCCCATCTCCTGAGGGGGGGCACTAGCTAAAAATTAGACCAATGACTCCCTGGGGTCTACACATGTCAGCAAGAGTCCCATACAGTTCAGTTCAGTCCTTTAACCTTGTCTTGTCTCAAGCCTAAATTCAAGGAGACCAGGTCAGCCAGCCATGTTCCTGGGTATACCTATCCCTCCAGAGAAAAGAGCTATAGGTCAAACTGAGTTTTTGACTATACTGAGCTTTCACTACTGTCCCACAAAAATTCTCACTCAGAAACAGAATGCAACTAGTCTAGTTCTAAGATAACATCAAAGTGCTGAACAACTATGTAACATGGGCACTTGAAACAGGAAGGCCAGTGGGGCTAGACACCACCTGCTCAGTCAGATGCTTCCCCTTTAACATTTGGGAGTGAAGTGTGGGGCAGCAGGGCAAGCACCACTCAGTACATAAAGCATGAACTGAGTGCAGCCTAGGATCCTTGGACCAGGAATATTTTAAAATATAATAACATTTTAAACATAGACTATTCAAAACACCTAACAAAGTAAATAACTATTTTCCCCTGTGCATTCGATAATAACTAAGATATTTTAAAGAGCAATCTTGGAGCAGAATGGAGACGGGGGGAAGGTTCAAGGAGTGGGGGACTAAATTAATCAGTGCACCAACAAATCAAAAATGATTGTTAAATGTCTATGAATACAGCAAGCATTGCTTTTAATAGTAACAATGATTCCTTGAGAGTTACAATAGCTTTATACATAAATCTCACTTATTCTCACTAAAACCTTATGAGGTCACTATTAATCTCACTTTACAGATGAGCATACCAAGGTAGGAAGGTCAGGGAATTTCCTAATTTCCCAGGTTATATCACTATTAAAGAGACAGAGCAGGTCCTCAAGCCAAAGGGTAAACTCTGAGCCCATGTTCTTCTACCCCCTAAACATTGTGCTGGTGGGCAGGTCTAAACGCCAAGCAGAGAAGTTCAATCAGGCAGAGACATCCCAGCTCTAGGTAGATGAAGAAGTATTTTACAGGGGCAATGTCCTGAGACCAGAAAGGGTTTACAGATGGTTTCTGCTAAATGGCAAATCCAGACTGGCATGGTCCCAGAAGGGGAAGGAGGGTAGCTGGTTGCCTTTTGGGAATCAACATACCTGCAGCACATAGGAAATGCTATTTTAGCATTTCCACAGAGGACTCTGTCCTTAGTCAAGTAAAGGATTGAATGAGGTGATGGATTCAAAGCTACATTTTAGGAAAATCAATCAGGCAGGAGAAAACAGATAGATGGAGAGGTTATGTGTATCAAATAACAGAAAGACATAAAATCATGAGGAACAAAGGACAGAGGAAGAAGGGTCAGTGAGAAAGGACAAATGTGATGATCAACAAGATACTGGAGGAGACATCACCAAAGATCTCAAGCTAAGTAAACGCAGCTTCCATTTTAGAGTTAGGGAAGCAGCATAAAATGGTCTATTCACTGACTGGCTCAGGAGGACAATTGATAACCCCCTCCCCGCCTCCCACTCCTATCTGCCTCAGGGTCACACGATAGCCCTCTCTTTGACTTTGTGACAAAACAATAATTTCTGGGCCTCATACTCCCTTATATTTTTGTGTTCCTCCAAAATTCACGCAGTTTAGTTCTAACCCTCAATATGTCAGAATGTGCCAGTATTAAGAGACAAGTTTTTTTAAGAAATAATTGCTAAAATGAGGTTATAGACTGGGTCCTAATCCAGTCTGACTTGTCCTTTCAAGAACAGTTGATTAGGACACAGACAAGTACAGAGGAAATTCTGTGTGTGGACACAGGGAAAAGATGGCCATCTACAAGCCAAGAAGAGGGGCATCTGAAGAAAACAAACTGCTGATGATGGAAACTGAGAATAGAAAAATTTAGACAAAAGGTCTCACAAGAACAGGAACCAGAGGTAGGAGTAGGGTTGATTAACTTGTTAAACCGGCTATGGGACTGTCCAGGAATCTAAGGTAGGGTTATAGAAGACCAACCCAATGAGACCCCAAAGGGATAAAATTCCACAAAGGAATGAAATCCCCCAAAGAACACTATAAAAGAACACCCCTTACTTTGATAAAATGCAGCTCTTGCCCCAAGACTGCCCACCTGTGCCTATGCAGGTGTCTCTTTCTTAAATCTGACTCTTTCAGAATGAAGATCTTGTCCTTCAAGACTTCACACTGTCTGCAGGTACCTATTTTTTCCCCAAACTTTCTCTTATTCCTAATAATCCTTTAAAATACAGTCTGTTTGTCTGTGTCTATACAAACATCTTTTTCCTTAATAAATTTGCTGTGTGCCATTGAAGAGGTTCAATGTGAGGTTAAGTAAATTTTGTACAGTGAGTATACATCTGATCTGGGATTTGAAGGCAGGCCAGGACAGATGGCAGTGAATCAATGCTCAGTGCCACTTCTTCTGAGGTGCCTACTCTGGTGACACAGGGTCCAAGGCAAACCCAATGATGAAGCTAGTAGCTAGCTGGTTGCCCACAGTAGAAAGGATCTAGTCTCTAGTGTGGAAGAGAGAAAAGTGAAAGAGAGCATGTTTCCCTTCTTGTTTTTTTTTTTCTCCTCTGCCTCTTAACTATCTAGACCCCCTGCTTCCATTGTTTTGCTCCTAGTCAGTATTCCATGCCTCCAGTAGAGTGATTCTTCTAAAATTTAACTGTCTAAAAAACACTTTTATACTCAAAACCCTCCAACTGTTTCCCATCTCAACCTGAACAAAATCCAAATGAGGCAGCACTCCAGCCCACCTGTGTCTATGCAGGTGCCTCTTTTAACAAACCTGTCCCTTTCGGGACAGTGTCTGCAAGCATCCTTTTCCTCTTTGCTTTTTTTATGTAATAAACCTGTCCTTTTGGATTAAGACAAACAAAAAGAACCACCATGACCTACATGACCTCTAACTTAACCTTTCACTTAACCTCCCCTTCCTCATCCATCCATGACTTTTCCAGCCCCCGCTGTCCTCCCTGCTGTTTCTAGAACCCACCAAGGATGTTCTTTGTTGCTTCCTCTGCCCCTATACTTCATTCATGTCTTTGCTCAAATGCTACCTTAATGGAATGGCTATTCCTAAATACCCTAACACTCTTTTCCCCATTCGCCTATTTGCCTCTTACCCTCCTTAATTTTCTTCATAACACTTATCAAGCTATGACAGTCACATTCCTTTGTGTGTCCCTCCTTCCTGGAATGCAATTTCTATGAGACTGTCATTTCTTTTGTCACCCCACCATCCCCAAGGTCTGAACTGATGGCTGCACATAATTGGTGCTAACATATGGATGGACAGCTGGACTTATGGAAGTATACAAAAAGTATAACAATGGAAAATATATACAGCAGAGACATAAAAAAGTGCTCTTAGCAGCTAGTATCATAGTGTAGCTTGATGTAGAGGGTTAAGGGAAGCATTGGGGATGGTTAGTATGAGATTCAGAGGGGGATGGCTAAGCGTCACATGCTTTATGTGTAGATCACCTGGTGATCTTAAAGTGGGGGGAGAGAATCAGCACCAGATGGACTAGTACCTTGAGAGAGGGAGGAGAGAGGTCATCAAGTAGCTTAGCTTTCATACCTCTGTGCAGTAAAAAAAAAAAAGAGCACATCCATTCCTGTAAATTATTTACATCCACCAAAGGAAAGGCAGACCACACAGGCCAGAAGTGTCTCAGAGAAATTGCTTTACATTCTATATCAATTTAAAGTTAAAACTGAATACTTACAGTTCTGGGTTCAAATGTATACAGAGCTCTGAACACCTTAACTTGTCCTAAAACAGAAGGAAAAAACGACACACGATCATTTCTAAATTTGCTGTAAATAGTATTATCTATTCTATTTATCAGAATTCCCTATTAAAGGCCCATGTGAGAAATTTGTTTTGGAAGTACACCTCCTGATATAGGATGTATTTTTAAAATACTTGTTAAATAAAAGCATGAATAAACACACACCTCCAAGAAATGATTTTGCTTCCTCTTCTCAAATAACAGGAACTACACAATTATTTGTACTTAGCTTTTGTCCTATATAGTCCTTCAAGTCCTAAGATTAAGTTTAGAAAGTTGAGGGTTTAACATAAAGAGACACTTAATGTGACAATAGATAGTAGTTAAATATTCTTAAACCAATGGTTTAGAGCTTCATATTTTCCAAAAGAAAGAAAATATCATGGAGAGGGAAAAGAGAACCTGTTGGAGAAATATTATAAGAAAAGGTGTCTATTTTATTTTATCTTTTTAAATTATTCTTATTTATTTATTTATTAAGATTTATTTTTTATTTATACAATAGCTGGGGTACAAGCCAGAGGTGCGGGTGGGTGAGAGGATTCACCAGAGACAGAGCAGGGAACAGAACAGGCAGATGGACTGAAGACACTGCTGAGGGGAGCAGCGGGTGAGGCAGGAGAGGTCTGCCGCGCCATGTGGGAATCTCCCTGGGCGGACGGGAATTGAACCCACGCTGCAGAGGCTGCTGACAGCTTCACAGTGCTGTACTCAACCCGCTGCACCACCGGGAGGCCAAGGTGTCTATTTTATGAGTGAGATATTCAACTATCTACCACAGCACCTAGCACACAGGAGGTTATTAACAATTCCGTGCTGAGAGGATGAGGAAGAATGGATGAATGAACGAACGGAAAGCAATGATGTTAAACAGCATTGTCCTAAGTACTTTATGCACTGATGCAAAAGTTCTACCACTGCGCTAGTCACATAATGCTCCAGAGGACTGAAAATGTGGCAAGTATGACTGAGAAATGAATTTTAAACATGATTTAATTTTAATTAAGTTAAAATGCCACATGTGGCTGGTGGTTAGTGTATTTACCATGATAAAAAAACATCATATGTAATACCAGAAAATGGCAAGTGACACAGTGCCCATTAAGAGGGGACTCTGTAAGTCAGTTCTGATTCATCCAGATGATAGAGTCATTGAAAAGAAAAGTTGCTGACAGCTCCAATGACACTGACATAGCAAAGAGCCTATGAAATAGGCAATGAAAAAAAACAGCAATTCATAGAATAGTATGCCAGATACATCCTGTTTACATTGATAATGCACGTACACACTTTTTGAATAATACACCCATAATTGTGGGTGCTGTAATTCAACTTTACATTACACTGAGCATGTGGTATTTTTATAATCAATGCAAACAGTAAAGACACTTTGGTGAGAGGAGGGAAGATCATTTTCTTTCTTCTGAATGTCCTAATATGGAAGAGCATCTTAGACCCCATTTCTAAGGTGGGTCTGCGAGAAAACATTAGTCTTGCAATTTGACTTCCACGGCCACTTCTCAATAGAGGTTAACAGGCAGAGAAGCAAAAGTGAAAACTTTGTTTGGACTTTGTTTTTGACCCACACCCAGAGGCCTGACAAAGGAAACATCAAACGGAAGGAGGAGCTGCCAGGAGAAATATTTTCTGCTGACCTGATTTTCTCTTTGAGAGGGGAGAGAGTTATCTTGATTACTTCAAACTTTCCAAAGAGAAGTTACACGAGGAAGCAGTCCACTCATAACCAAAATCAATAATAATAGAAATTTCCTGCTCCTTTGGGGGAATGGGAGTGATGAGACAAACCTTGGCTAATTTTGGAAACAAGATCCAATGTCAACCTAATGAGTTTAGATAAGGCAATATCATCTAATACAAAAATAAATTAAAGAACCTGAAAAAAATATTTAGAGTATAACACCATCACTGATTTTTGTAACTGTATATTTTGTGATTGTCTATTTAAAGTGTTCACAGTGAAATAGAAGTGGGATATTTATTTATATTTTGATTTATACTAAACATAGAAAACCAGGCAACTCCTCAATATTATGAAAGGAAACATTCTATGTAAAATACAGAAAATGCTTCACATACACAATCTTATTTTTCTATAATATTAGGATGTTAGCCTCTTGTGAATGCCCTTTAATCCATATTTTATAAAAATTCTGGGTCTTAATTTATTCCATTCTCAAAAGTGAGCCAAGCAGAAATGAAACAATGCAATAGAAACAGCTAGAACAGATGAAAGAAATGCAATAAAGAGAAAAACAGATGTCATTCATGATTATAATTACAATCCCAGATATGATCTCAAGAGAATAATAATTAAAACACTCAATTCACTGGTTGTTTTTACATTCTATTCAATTCAACTTTGGGCAATGTTCTATACGTGTACATGCTAAAAGAGAGTATCAAAAGGAAGACTCACAGTATAGTCCTTGCAGACATCTAAAGAAATAATAAAAACATCTTAAAAGATCATAAAGAGCTGGCACTGATCAATTCCTAACTTAAAGACAGCAGAATCCCAACTAAACAACAGTCGCATTCTTGCATATACAGAGCAGCTATCTTAGACGCCGTCTTCTGAGACCCTCCATCTTGATCGTTTTCTCAAGGAAGTCTGGTTACATACAACATAGAGAGAAAATGGACCTGAGAAGATAGCATGAATTACCTGAAATCACCCAGGAATTCACCCTGAATTAAGATTGGAAAGAGGCCCAATCTTTTGTCTGATACTTTATGTGAATCTATGCATGAAATATCATGTGAAAGGTATTAAGGGTTTCAGTAGGGCTGGTCTCCTGACTAAGCAAGATAAGCAATTCCTATCACCCCAGCAGGAGAGGTGGCAGCAGGCCCCTGCTGGCTTTTCACTTGTCTGGTTCCTCACCTTGCCAGGCACACCCTTCCCTTTTCTCTGCAACCCCACCCAGCTCCTACAGAGAAGGGCTGAGTTTACTAATCATCAGCCAATCGTTATTTTTCTCTGGACTCAGGATGACCCCAGACCTAATCATTGCTCAGAGTGGCTGGGGCAAGGTGAAAGTGGAGGGAAGGGGACCTGGGACAGGGCCTTGTACAGGTAAAGGTTGATGCAGGGGTTAAAGACAGCGCTATCAAGCTATTGCCAGCCAATGCAGTACCAGTTGGATCCCTGGCTGGCCAGGGAGCTAACCCACATGGCACAGCAGATCTCTCCTGTCTCACCCACTGCTCCCCTGAGCATTAGATTTCAGTAGATCTGCCTGTTCTGCTCTCCACTCTGCCTCTGGTGAATCCAGTCAACCCCCCCACCCCTACTCCCCATACATTTGGCCTACACCCCAGCTCTTATATGCATAAATAAATAAATAATCATTAAAAAAGAAGAAAATTTCTTGTTTCTGAGGTTTGAAACAGATACAGTACACATGGTGTACAGCTGAGGCCCTGAAAGAGCACTTAGAAGGACTTGGGGCTACCAAACTCAAACATAATTTCTAATATACTTTATTCTCTGTTGAAGAATTAGAGAAGCTTCTAGAATGAGCCACTAAACTAGCATTCAAAAAGGACTGCTGTGCCTCCCTGGTGGCACAAGGGGTTAAGACATGGCACTATGAAGCTACCAGCAGCCACTGCAGTACGACTTTGATCCCTGGCCGGGGAGGTAAACCACATGCCGCAGCAGACCTCTTCTGACTCGTCCGCTGCTCCTCTCAGCAGTGTATTTCCATAGATCTGCCTGTTCTGTTCCCCACTCAGTCTCTGGTGAATCCTCTCACCCCTCCACACCTCTGGCCTATACCCCAGTTCTTGTATACATAAACAAATAAATCTTTAAAAATAAAAAAGGACTGCTTACTATCAAGTATAGTCATATCCTAAACAGCAAGAAGAATCACAATTCAAATTAGCAGACCTTAGTTACCTATAAAAGATCAACTATTTTATTTTTATTATTTCTCACAAATGCTAAGAAGCATGAGACATTTCAAGTGGATTTTATTTAAAATGGCTAAGGTAACTACTACATATCACCGTAACAGTTAAAGCTAAATATATTGAGAGTGCTAAGTGTTAAGAAGGATAAAGCACAACTGGAATTCTCAAGATACTAACAGTGGGCATGTAAACTGGCAGAATCACTATTGAAAATTACTTGGCAGTAGCATTAATTCAGTTTTTACAAGTCTTAACATGCCCTTGAGATCTTAATTTGCATTTAGAAAAGAACACAATTAAAAAACCCTCCTTGCATCTTTTCTGACTAAAATACTGCATACAAAAGTGACCCCTGCCCCTCTCTGCTCAACGGTACAGAGATATTTTTTGTCATAATTTCTTTTTTTAATTAATAAATTTTATTTTTATATTGCAATTGTACAGAGATATTTTTAACTGCAGATCATGATCTATTAGATTGTGAAACTAATTTAGTGGATTTTTAAAACACTAAATAGAACAAAAAAGACCAGCGTACATTGCACACAATAGAGGTAACTGATTTTGTGAAATTTTTGTTTCCTCGTAACTAGAGCTATAGATGAACAGATGGATGTTTACTTTAAATATTTACCAAATAAACAATTTGGCATAATGTTAAATGGCCAAGTATTTGCCAAAGCCAGAAGTTGCCATTATAGAATGAATTACAAGATACAAGAATAAATCTAATGAAATTCATCTGGGACACAAGAACAAAAGTGAAACATTATTCAGAATATAAATTATGATTATAATTTTATTATTAAAAATTCTGGTAGATTCACTTTTAAAGTTTGATAGAAAAGGGCAGAAAACATAATTCCTCAGCAATATCAATAGCAGCCTAATGAAATTTTTGCAAAACCAAACAAATGTGATGTGTCTGTAAAGATGTCTTTGATGTGCAAATCACGTAGTGTTTCGCCTATATTTCCTTCTATGTATTTTATGGTTTCAGGTTTTATGTCTAGTTTGTTAATCCATTTTGAGTTGGTTTTTGTGTATGGTGTGAGGTAGTAGTCAAGCTTCATTCTTTTGCATGTAGCGGCCCAGTTTTCCCAGCACCATTTATTGAACAGACTTTCTTTGCTCCAATGCATAGTCTTTGCTCCTTTGTCAAAGATTAGTTGACCATAAATCAGTGGGTTTATTTATGGATTTTCTATTCGATTCCATTGGTCTGTGTGTCTGTTCTTGTTCCAATACCATGCAGTTTTGATGATTATGGCTTTGTAGTATAGCCTGAAATCTGGGAGTGTGATGCCTCCATTCCCTTCTTTTTTTTTCAGGAGAGCTTTGGCTATTCGGGGTTCTTGGTAATTCCATATGAATTTCATCAATAATTGTTCTATTTCTTTGAAGAATAACATTGAAATTTTTATTGGAATAGCATTGAATTGGTATATTGCTTTTGGTAGGATGGCCATTTTAATAATGTTTATTCTTCCAATCCATGAGCAGGGGATGTCTTTCCATTTCTTTGTATCTTCTTCTATTTCTTTTAACAGTGTTTTATAGTTTTCTTTGTAAAGGTCCTTTACCTCTTTTGTTAGATTTATTCCCAAGTATTGGATTTTTTTTTTGTTTCGAAAATAAAGGGGATTTTTTTTTTCATTTCTTCTTCTTCAGATTTATTGTTAGTGTATAGGAAGGCTTCTGACTTTTGCATGTTGATTTTGTATCCTGCCACTTTGCTGAACTGATTGATGAGTTCAATTAGTTTTTCTATGGAGTTTTTGGGGTTCTCTATGTATATTATCATATCATCTGCAAATAGTGATAGTTTGAATTCTTTTCCTATTTGGATTCCTTGTATGTCTTTCTCTTGTCTTATTGCTCTGGCTAGGACTTCCAGTATTATATTGAAAAGCAGTGGTGAGAGTAGACATCCTTGTCTTGTTCCAGATCTTAATGGAAATGCTTTCAGCTTTTCACCATTGAGAATGATACTGGCTGTTGGCTTGTCGTATATGGCCTTTATGATGTTGAGGTCTGTTCCTTGTATCCCAAGAATTTCAAGGGCTTTTATCATGAATGGGTGTTGCACTTTGTCAAAAGCTTTCTCGGCATCTATTGATATTATCATATGGTTTTTATATTTCTTTTTGTTGATGTGTTGGATAACGTTGATTGATTTTCGGATGTTGAACCATCCTTGTGTCCCTGGAATGAATCCTACTTGGTCGTGGTGAATTACCTTATGGATACACTATTGGATTCTGATAGCTAAAATTTTATTGAGGATTTTTGCATCTGTGTTCATTAGGGAGATTGGCCTATAGTTTTCTTTTTTGTGTGTGTTGTCCTTGTTCGGTTTTGGTTTTAGTGTAATGTTGGCTTCATAGAACGTGTTAGGTATTATACCTTCCTTCTCAATTTTTTGGAAGAGTTTGTGAGGATAGGCACCAATTTGTCTCTGAATGTTTGGTAGAATTCATTTGTAAATCCATCAGGTCCTGGGATTTTGTTTTTGGGGAGGTTTTTGATTACCATTTCAATTTCGCTAATTGTAATTGGTCTGTTTAGGTAAAGCAGTGATAGTGAAGGCAAAGATAAACAGCTGGGACTACATCAAATTAAAGAGCTTCTGCACAGCAAAAGAGACAATAACAAAAACAAAGAGAAACCCCACCAACTGGGAGAACATTTTTGCACACAACACTAATGATAAAGGATTGATCACAAAAATCTGCAAAGAGCTGATGAGACTCAACAACAACAAAGAAAATAATCCAGTCAAAAAATGGGCAGAAGAGCTCAAAAGAAACTTCTCTGAAGAGGAAATGCAAATGGCCAACAGGCATATGAAAAAATGTTCAACATCACTTGTCATCAGGGAAATGCAAATCAAAACTACCATGAGATACCCTCTTACACCAGTGAGAATGGCACATATTAAAAAAACTAGCAACAACAATGTTGGCGAGGGTGTGGAGAAAAAGGAACTCTTCAGCACTGTTGGTGGGAGTGCAAACTGGTCCAACCACTATGGAGAGCTGTGTGGAGATTTCTGGACCTACTAAACATAGAGCTTCCATATGATCCAGCAATTCCACTCCTAGGTATTTACCCAAAGGACACAGAAACATCAATTCCAAAGAACACCTGCACCCCTATGTTTATAGCAGCACTATTTACAATAGCTAAGCTTTGGAAACAGCCCAAATGCCCCAAAATAGATGACTGGATCAAGAAGATGTGGTACATATATGCCATGGAATATTACTCAGCATTCAAAAAAGATAAACACATGCAATTTGCAGCAACCGGATGGCGCTGGAAGGGATCATGCTCAGCGAAATACCCAGAAAGAAAAAGAAACATACCGGATGGTCTCACTCATAGCAGGAATCTAGAAAACTTAAATAAGGGACCAGGAAAATGAATAACTATAAGAAAGTGAAAATCAAAATCAACAAAAATCTATGAACCAGAGACACTTCTGGGGGAGTGAGTGGAGGGAGGGGAGGGATTGGGGTCAAAATGGGGGGGTTGCAATTGTATGGGGAATATAAAAATAAAATTTATTATAAAAAAACAAAAAACAAGCAAATGTTCTCTCTAAAATAAGATTGTGGAAAAAGAAGTTATCTTGGTGCTAGCTATCTTTGGTACTTATCAGCTGCCTGCCATGATAATGCCACCAATTTAGTAAGCTTTCTTTCCTCCCTAATAGAAACTGAAGTCAAAACATACCTCTTCACCTCCTGGGATTGAAGATTACCTTAAAGCTGATGACGCTATTTCATTGAGGGCAATCACACAAAGGAGATAATGGTTTCCCCCACCCGCAAATTATTAGTGGAAATAGTTTCTCAGTTTTTTTAAAGATTAATTTATTTATGCATGCAAGCGCTGGGTTACAGGCCAGAGATGCAGGGGGCGAGAGGACTCACCAGCTATAGAGTGGGGAACAGAACAGGCAGAATGACTGAAATACACTGCTGAGGGGAGCAGCGTGCAAGACAAGAGTTCTGTTGCACCATGTGGGTTTCTCCCTGGCCTGAACTAATTCTGCAGAGGCTGTGGATTGCTTCATAGTGTGGTACTTAACCCAATGCACCACCAGGGAGGCCCTAGTCTCTCAATATTAACTCAATCTATACCTATACTTTTCTCTATCTCTATAATAAATTTTGGACACATACATTCACAGTATCAAAATCATCACTAATATAATATATTTACATTCTGATAATACATGTTTGCACTTTCAATTGACTAAGTAATTTTTCATACATAAAGATCTAGGTCAAGAAAAATTTGAAAGGCACTATTCTAAACTCTGATCAATTAGGGGTTTGCTACAGGACTTACTAAAGAATAAATTTTATCTTCTCTTTCTTTGTGAATTTCAAAATTCAGCTAGCATATATAAAACAGTATCTTCCCATCTCTCCCAAAAGCAGATAGTTATAACCAATATTAAGAGCTTTCAAAAAGAAAGAAGAGTAAAAGAATTATTGAACAAGGAAGGGAGAATCATAGAAAAATAAGAATTTACCATTATATATACATATATGTATACATGCATATATATATATATATATATATATATACATGCATATATATATATATACACACTTAATTTCTCCAAGAGAATGCAGGGACCATAAACTTAATTTATATCCTAGGGGCATGAAAAAGATGTGACCACAAAAAATACTCTCAGGGTGAATAAAAGTATTAGTGTAATTTCTACTAGGCATATTTAAATCTTTCTATTAAATGTGCATGCTAAAACAGGATGTTTCCTCCTATGAGATCATATCCAAGAGGCAGGGCCCATCACTTAGATTGCTGGGGTGAAAGGAAACAGCTGTGCTCTGGTGGGCCAGCATGGCTTCCCCTGGGTTTTTCAGATTCCAACCCCCATAAATGAGGTATGATTAGTACAGAACAAGTTTCTTGATGAAGATCTCTATTCACATCATTCCACAAAAGTCCACTGCTTGAAAATAAAGCACAGCAGCTATACTCTTTGCAAAGGATATCATGTGAGCTCAGCAATATCCAAGAGTTTCCACTGTAATGAGTTGGATCTTCCCTGGATTATGTAAATCAAAGCCAATTAATTCTAGTTACACATACACTTTTAAAGCATATAACTAATTTTAAAAACCTGTGAACATGTTTTCATTTTTCCTTATTCCAACTTCTTCTCTCTAAGCCCCCTTATCTATATCTAAAAAATACTAAAAACCTAAAGAATTTGAAATGCATCTTGATTTCAGCTGCAGGAATTGCAGACCCATTAAAAACAGTAGCCAGTGTGTTTTCTGACAAGAGGGTTTCTATTTATTAACAGTGTGCCTTTCTTATGCATTTTTTCTTTGCTTATGCTTTTTAGTGCCTTTCAGCAAACTTGGTTACTTTCACATTGAGGGTCAAAATTGCTGGTTATTTTTATTTCTTCTCCTAAGTATAACATAAAAGTCCCAAAGAACGAGGTTCAAAATTTCAAATGACAAGCTGGTTTCCAACTACATCTTGACTGGCTAAGAGTTAGAGGAAGGAGTAAAGGCCCTTAGAGATAATTTTTCCCAAAACGAACTGCTTCTGCTTCCAAAGTCAGTTTGTAGGGTTTGAGAGTGGTGGGGAGAGAAGAATAAGAAAACTATTTATTTTGGTCCTTGAAATCTAAGTAAAAAATGCTACACTGGTCAAATCACCTTTTACAAAAGGCAAAATGAATCCAATGTTTGACCCATGACAGCAATGCCTGTTTCTGTAAAACCAATGAGCCAAGAATGGTTGAGTGGGTAATCAAATTAATATTTTGCAATACATGAACATTATTTGAAATTTTAACTGCAGTGTCCATAAATAAAATTTGGAACACAGTATTTGCACATTGCCCATGGCTACTTTCGCACTACAGTGGTTGAGCTGAACAGCTGCAACAGACACCATCTGTGACCACAAATCTACAGTATTTATTGTTTGGCCCTTTACAGAAAGCCCACCGGCCCATAGCACACACACACCCCTTTTTCTGGTAAGTTAAAAGTCAGAGAAAAGAAGCATTATGCCACAACATGGAGGGTGCAAATCTGCCTCTCACTGACTCCACATGCAGTCTGAGTTTCAGCCTTGCTATACTGAAATGACTAGTTGGGCAAATGAATCTATACACCCAAGACTGAGATGGAAAATCTCCCAATGCCAAAATCTCTTATCCAAAATGGAATTATCCAGGGCCTCCCCGGTGGCGCAGCCAGTTGAGTGCAGTGCTGTGAAGCTTTCTGCAGTCTCTGCAGCATGGGTTCGATTCCTGGCAGGCTAGGGAGATTCCCACATGGTGTGGCAGGCCTCTCCTATCACACCCGCTGCTCCCTTCAACAGAGTATTTCAGTCGTCTGCCTGTTTTGCTCCCCGCTCTGTCTCTGGCGAATCCTCTCACACTTCCATGCCTCTGGTCTGTACCCCAGTTCTTGCATAAAAATAAATAAATCTTTAAAATGGAATTATCAATTAAAATGGAATTATCAATTCTTAGTTTAGGTTTATGGGATATTTACCACATGCCAGATACCTTGCAAAGTACAAACGTATAGCAACTCAGTTAATTCTCAAAACATTCCTAGTATTCAGCAATTAAAAAAAGATAGTCATGCCATTTGCAGCAACATGGATGGAACTGGAGGGGATAGAGCTAAATGAAATAAGTCAGAAGGAAAAAGAAAATATTGGATGGTCTCACTTACAGGGGGAATATAGGGAAACATAATAAAGGATCAGGAAAAAGACAGAACTTGCAGGCTGACCATAGATCTGAGGCATACAGCAGGGAACTGGGAAGGAAATGAGTCAAAACAGGGGAAGGAAGATCACAAGAACTATGGAGATGGTTCACAGGTGCAGTGGGAGAATTATGGGGACTACACCTGGGGGAGAAATCAAATATCATACAAAAATGAACAACAATGTAAGAAAATTGAAAAAAAATCCAGATATGTAAATACTTTATTAACCCTATGATACTGAAGAAAAAAACTAAGGTAAGAGAGGGTATGTAATTATTCTAGGATAACACAGTGAGGATAGCACAGAGATGGGGTGTAAACCCAGGATTTCTACCTCCAGAGCTCATGCTCTTAACAGTCAAGATGAACCTTAGCGAGATCTGAGCTTTTAATACTGGCACTCTGGCATTAAAATGCAATTAAGCAAATACATTTAAAGTATTACCTGTACTCATAAGTGTTAACTATTTTTATAACTACAAATTTTAACCTTACTTAGAGACTTATTCTTTGTGTTTTTATCTTCACTGGGAAGATAGCCTTATAAACTCCTATTCCTATCTATTAGGGAATATGTCATTTACACAACCCAACAGAGAAATCTTAATGCTTTTGTTAAGCAAACAAAGTTCAACAGCTCATAATATATCCTTTCTGGATATTAAATAATTAAATGTGAGTTTGAAGTCATCATTTTTGAAACCTAAAGCTATCTGTCAGTTAAGGGTACTTAATAAAACTGTGGGCTGGGTGACTTAAAACAACAGCCTTCAGTTTTCACAGTTCTAGAAGTCTAAGACCAAGGTGGCAGTCAATTTAGTTCCTGTTGAGAACACTCTTGCTGGCATGCAGGTGGCTGCCTTGTCATTGTGAGCCCTCATGGACTTTCCTTCTCTTAGGTCACTAATCCCTTCATAAAGACGGGCTTCAGGATCTCACCTAACCCTAACTAACTACTTTCCCAAGATCCCATCTACAAATACCATCACACTGCGGGTTGGAGCTTCAATATATGGATTTGGGTGGATAGTAGCATTCAGACCATAACAGCAATGAATATGAATTACAGCCAAAACAGAAATGCATGAATATGCAAATATGAACAAATATTGGGATTCGGGTTACCATAATGATAATAATAAAAGGCTTATCATGACTTTTGAAAATTAGTTATTTTATGCTTTACTGTTATATAAAAATAGGCCAATAATAAAATTATATATACAATCAGCTATGTAAAACAAAGGCATGCACAGAAGAAAAACTGAAATGAAACAACATCAAAATATTAACAGCGCTATTTCTGGGCATTAGCACTATGAATGATGTTTACTTTCTTCTTTAATTCTGAATTCAATATAAATAGGAATTCCATACATAACCAGGAAAATATGTTCTCATTTAATGCCCCATTGAAGGACAATTTTAAGTTTTTGTATCTTACCAGCCAAATATTTTTTGTAAAGATTTATTTTATTTATTTATGCATATAAGAGCTGGGGTGTAGGCCAGAGGTGCTGGGGGGTGGGAGGATTCACCAGAGACAGTGGGCAGTGGGCGAGACAGGAGAGGTCTGCTATGCCATGTGGGTCAGCTCCCTGGCTATGGATTGAACTCTTGCTGCAGTGGCTGGTGATAGCTTGATAGTGCTGAGTCTTTAACCCCTGTGCCACCAGGGAGGCCCAGTGGAGTATTTTAATGAGGCTTCTTTTGTTCTCTGTTTCCCAGACCTGATGACACAAAAAAAATAAATAAGTAAAATTGGGGTAAAAATGAGCATATGTAAAGCCAAGTACACCCACAAAAGTGATAACATGGGGTACATACTACAAACAGTGGAGAGGCTCTTAGGTCAGTGTGGGCTATACAAGGGGTAGCATTTTGAAAAAAAAAAAAAACAGGAGTTACCCTTGCAAGGAGGAGCAGGGAAAGACACCCCAAGAATATAGAGCAGTATATAGACAGCAGCCAGAGGCCCGGAAGTGTGATCTGAGAATGTCAAGTAGGACTGCCTGGAGGCTGGCTGGAGAAAGAGAGAGACATTAGGTAGTGGATGGGCACAGATGGTTGAGTGGATTAGCACAGATGAGCAACAGATTGCTCAAGTTTTGAGAACCACATTAAAGAATATATTGCACATCAGGTCTCAGGACACACACACACCACACACACATACAACTAAAAATGATTTCACAAAAAGTTATTCACCTAAATTTTCTATTATTGCTCTGTTCTATCTCTTTCTATCTGTGTAATATGCTGGTCACAACTAACTACTGACTTACTACCGTGTCACTATTCAATTTGAAAAAACACCAGACCAGAAAATTTTATGTGTGTGTGTTTAATATACATTTATATCTATATTTATTATATAAACCAGTCTTTAGAGATTAAATGGGATATTTCTGGATTAAAATATTTCTCAGAATATATGTTTTAGAATCCTCTAAAAAGACATAAACTAGCAAGGCAATATGATAAAGATATCTCCATTATTTATAGCAGAACCCATTTAAAACCTGACGTGGGGCAAGGAAATACACCGTGTCTAGGAAAGAAGAGAATCTCCAGAGACAAAGAACTGGGCTTAAGTGAGGAGCTCACTGAAACCTTACCCTAAGGACGCATGGGGGCCAAAGCTGTAGCTGAGGTACATTTCTAGTTAATACTGGAACTCTGTGTAACAATGCTAGCTCTGGATGTATAAGAAATATTAATGAACACAAAAGGAAAAAAATAGAGAACCAAGAATAA
The DNA here is from genome assembly GCF_964194135.1 of Talpa europaea. Lineage (NCBI taxonomy): Eukaryota > Metazoa > Chordata > Mammalia > Eulipotyphla > Talpidae > Talpa > Talpa europaea. Next base: position 70,561,109 of record NC_140082.1, on the reverse strand, counting down.
AAGATAACTTTGAAAACTGGACTCTTCAGTTCACAAAAAAGGATTCAAATTTTCTCAGGCCCACAAAAAAGACATATAACAGTGTAATTCCCATAGAAAGGGGAGGTTCCAGGGTCCCTGCCCCACCTAAAGAAGGGTGCTGCAGAGCAACAAGGGGAAGCTAAAAAGGACTTGGGAGAGAAGGCTGGAGGCAGAAGACATAGAGGAGGCTCATGGAGCACAGAGACGTGTGAAGAAGCAGCAGCAATTCATCTCTGCCTTGGGCCTGAACCAGGGACTTGGGTGACATGGAAAGAGACACATGAAAGAGATAGAGATGTGGGTAAGAGTCCCATGAGGAGACTGACAGTGGCAGCCTTTATCTTGAATTGTATTTTGATTTTGTTCTTTACCTTCTAGACTTCCTGGCCCCTTCGGCCCCTTTCCTATGGGTCCCCACCAGAATGTGCCTTAGACTTATGGCACCTTTCATGCCCCAGTGGCCCTGCTTGGGGCAACCCTGTTTGCCTGGGCACTTACCCACAAGGGGATGGGTAACTTTGGGTGTTCCAACGGGGAAACTCTTTTAAATGTAATTTTTCTCTCCTATTGCATACTAATTATATTAAAGTTCTTTTCTGTTGAAGGTTGTAACTACTAAAAATATTTTTGTCTTTTTGCAGCAGAAGACAGGACCCATTTACAGCATGCAGGTTTGGGCCCCTGGGGTGCCTCTCATTTTTTTCTGCCTGATAACAGAGAGACTCTGGGGAAGTACAAATTTACTGATGGAGGCTAAGAGTAGAAAATTTAGGAAGTTGGCATCACAAGATCAGAAACTGGAAGGTAGGGGTAGAAATGATTAGCATAGTTGTTAAACCAGCTATAGAAATGAAAAATCCTTAGCTGCCAAACTGCTATAGCAAGTGTCAGACTGCTATGGAAAGTATCCGGGGGACCTCCTTGGTGGCACAGAGGTTAAAGACAGTGCTGTCAAGCTGTCACCAGCCACTGCAGCACCAGTTGTTAGATCCCTAGCGGGCAGGGAGCAACCCACATGGTGCCACACCCACTGCCTCCCTCAGCAGTGTAGAGGGGATCTGCCTGTTCTGCTCCCTACTCTCTCTGGTGAATCCTCTCACCCGCCCCGCACCCATTTCTTGCATGCATAAATAAATAAATCCTTTAAAAAAGTATCTGGAGGCGCAGACTAGAGAGGTAGGGATAAGGAGATTGAGGGTCATTGTAGAGAATTACTGGTCCTTACAAAACAACCTAGTCAAACCTTAGAAGTAATTAATTTAACAATGCATAACAATTCCACAAAGGAACAAATCCCTCCCAAAAAGAGGACTTTATCAGTACAATTCCTGCATTGGCAAGAGACAGCTCTCCTGCCCACCTGTGTCAATACAAGCATTTCTTTTAGCAAACCTGTCCCTTTCAAAGGCAGCTCTTTCTGCCCTCTTGTGACTGCAAGCAGTCTTTTTGCTTTTCCTTTTTTATAGAATTAACCTGCCCTTTTGGAGATAACTAATCATCTCTGCCTTGTGGGGAAGCTCACGTGCTGCTGAAAAGGGAGCTCTGGTGAAATTTTCTCAGAAGGTACCCTGAGGACCCCTGCTCAATAAACCCGACAGTCCTGACACTGACATCAGTTACGACAGAACCAAATTCTGTGGATTCAGAGGCACCAGCTACAGGAAAGCAACAAGATGTCTAAACCATTCATTTTTTCCAAAATCATTTATTCACTAAGACGTTAACCTTGAAAGTGGAAAATGGTTGCCCTAACTGCCTCCTCTCTCAAATCACAGCGCAGTGCTCCTTTTAATGGTCTGAAATGTTCCTAAAAGTCATGTTTTTAATCATGAAAGTTGTCAGCCTTGCCTGGTGGCCCTGGGGAAGTTGGGCAGAACACCTCTAGTGGGCACCATACCCACCAGCCTCCTGGATCAGGCATCTCGATGAAAGTTCAGGCCAGGCAGGGGGATGCCTCAGGCAAAGAGATCCTTCCCACCTTCCAACTAGTTTGGCCCTGAAAGTCAAGATTTTTAGGAACAGAACAACTAGAAAAAATATCAAAGAATCCTACTAATCCCAGAAAAGGCCAGGGAAAAATCTTAACCCAAACCAATGTTTAAGTTTTTGCCTCAACTAGATTTGATTTTTGCTTTTTTTCCATTTATTTCTCTATATAAATTTTACATGATTGTTCATTTTTGTAGTTTGCTTTCTCCTCTCAGGTGTAGTCCCCATAAAATTCTTACCATCAAGTCACCCATGCATCATCACCACACTCTCTTGTGCTTTTCCTGCCCCTGTTTTGATCCCTCTCCTTCTCCCTCCTCTGCTGAATGACTCCAGTTTATAGTTGCCTGCTAGTTTTGTATTTTTTTCCCTGATCCCTTATTGAGTTCCCCTATGTTCCTCCTATAAGTGAAACTTCAGAAAGAAAAATCTGATATTTTTCTTTTTCCTTCTGATTTGTTTCACTAAGCCTAATTCCTTCCAGCTCCATCCTAGAATTGATCTTTGGAAGGAGGAAGAGGGGCCCAAGAGTTTGGAATCCCTGAGGATTTCTCCTAGAGAATGACAAGGCCAAAACTAAAGGAAAAGCAGTGGTCTTCAAAATCTATAATTGAAATAGGGTAATTACAGGACCAGTCTTACAAAAAACTCAAGGGGGAAGGGTGCAGGGGGTGGAAGTATGTGGGGAGGGGGCTGTGACAATTCTCGGGGTCACACACCTTCAGTGACTAACATCAGTCACTATAAGGCCCAAGGCACCTTTCATACCCATTCCTAAAGCTGTAAGTTGCTCATAAACTTTTTTTAACTTTTTCATTAATAGGCTTCTAGGAAAAGATCATCTTAACTTTTTCTTAGCCTGGAGTTGTAATAGGGTGGTCCCCAGGAAAGGGGGAGGTTCCAGAGAGACTCTGAGTTGAGCAGAGAGAAGAAGCTACAGAGAAGACTGAGGAAGGAAAGAAGCAGGATGGAGAGCTGAGCCATAAGGAGACTTGGAGGAGGCACATGGAGCAGAGAGACATGTGAAGAAACTACTCTTGCCTTTTGGTCATGGACTGGTTGACATAGATGTGGGTGAGAGACCTGTGGGGAGGTGACAGTGACGGTTTTTGTCTTGATGTTGATTTTACTCTTTTCCCTCCAGACTTGTCTGGTTGTTTCTGATCCTTTTCTGTGGGTCCCCACTGGAAGATGCTTTATACTTGTGGCAGGCTTTAGGGCCTTGATCTGGGCCAATCCCATTTGGGTGGACTTTTACCCATGAGAGGACGGGTAACTTTGGGTGCTTGATTTAGAAACTATATTCCGGGGCCTCCCCTAGTGGCGCAGTGGTTGAGCGCTGGGTTGCCAGGCTGCACGCAGCCTCTGCAGCACCAGTTCGATCCCCGGCCGCCGGCAAGGGTCCCACGTAGCGCGCAGACCTCTCCTGCCACCCGTTGCTCCCCTCAGCAGTGTATTTCGTCAGTCTGCCTGTTCTGCTTCCCGCTCTGGCTCTGGTGAATTCTCTCACCCTCTCACGCTTCTGACTGTACCCAGTGCTTGTATAAATAAATAAATAAATCTTTAAAAAAAAGAAACTATATTCCTTGTCTTTTCTGTATTGTTTCCTAATTGTATTAAAGTTCCTTCCCATTAAAGTCTCATATGTTTTGTGTTGATGCGGCAGATGGCAGAACCCATTTAGAACAGGCAGATTTGCGGGGTCCGGAGTGCCCCTCTCCCTGCCCTGTAACAGAGTCACAGGTCTCAATCACAGATGACTGAGAGATTAGAATTTGCCCTTACACATTTCTAGGAACACCCCTGATTCCCTCCCAATCCTTGTGTGTACAAAACCATATGCTAATTTAGTAAGCAGATGAGTAGACAGTGAAAATAACTTCTCTGCCCACAGGGATAGAAGACGGAGAACGTTACTTTCTAGGGCAGTTGCTTTCCACCAAGACCCATTGGTCATCTAAATTGCAGGCTTCCCTAATAATGATTAGGAATTTGCTCTCATTGATACTGACTGTCCAGCTGCAGAAGTAACTCACCTTCTCTGTCAACTGTCCTGACAAATTGCAGTTCTTTATCTTTGGCTTCAAAGATACTTAGTGGAAAGCTAACACTCAAGAACATCATAATAACAAGTACAAATACATTTTTTGTGCATTCTAAAGTTATAGCAATAAAACTTATTCCCATTAATATAATTATATTTTCCTAAAAATGTCATTATGTCAGAATCCCTGTATATATACATTATTTTCTTTTTTAAAAAAGGCTTTGGTTTCTTGTGTGAGACCTAAGTAACTGACAGAGCAACCGGAGGCCTGAGAACCAGTCTCTTAAAGGAAAAATTATTACCGTCCCTATTTTAAAGAAGTGCTGACAACCCTCCTTCCTGGAGTGAATGCTGAGCAATTTTACAAAGCAAGGTTTGAACTTTGATTCCAGGAAGCCTATGAGGGATGGGCGGGGTCACTGTCAGGTGGGGCAACCCCTGGAAGCCACAGACGGGCGGCGACCGTGGCCTCTTCCAAAATTGCAGGCAGACAGGCCGGCGCGGAAAGCCCCGGCAACCCAGCACCACTCAGTGGGGAAGAGTCCTCACCTGGCCCAGCAGCGCTGATGAGTCCCAGGCTCCGTCCCCTGGTCGGAGCCTGATCCCGCCCAACAGACTGTGCTTACGCAAAGGTGCACTTCTAGGGGCCGCCGGTAGGGAGCGCTGGTGAGCGCGTTCGCGGACCCTCAGCCCACACGGGGTTTGGTGAATCCTCTCACGCCCCTCTCCCACCTCTGGCTTATACTCCAGTTCTTGTATGCATAAATAATTAAATCTTTAAAAAAATAAAATAAAAGTGAGTACAGGGCAATAAAAGAGAATGATTTTTACCCAACAGAAAAATAAGGTTGAAATTCTCAGATTCAGCACACCATTTAGAAAGTTCACTTTGGAGGGCTTGGTTTCTGTTGAAATGTTTCACTGTCAGTTTCTGGCCACGAAATAGTTTAGGTAGACTCAGGGCTACTATTGACAAACTTGCACTGACTCTTCCAAACAATAAGCCCCAAAGGAGCCAGGAAACCTAAAAAGCTGGGCAGACAACATATTAGAACAGTCATGAATATGGTTTTCAAGCAAGGAAATGTGACTGTGGAATCTTGTAAATCTCTTGCAATCTAAAATTTCCAACCATGTAAAAAGGCTTGGAGGGGCTTCTCTCAGCCTAGCCACACTCATCCATGATCAGAGAGCTAGAAATTGGAGATGTTGTCCCCCAAATTATAGATTTGACCAGAAGATTTCTGAAAGACACAGTCACTCCAGAATATTCTCCAGGCAGAAGTCATTTCTTTGGCTCTTGTAAGTGAAAAGGCTCAAGATGCCCCTCCTTGAGGGAATCCTGAAATAAAACCCATGAGATTCTCAGAACCAAGCAAAGTCCTTGGCATGGAGGGATACCCAGAGGACTCACTAGGACTTCAGATACTCATAAGGGATCTGAGGCTGTCCCTTTAGCAGGAAATAACTTCAGCCGTTTACAGCTCTTTTTAAATTTGAATTCAAACTACCTTTCTGGGAAACAGGAAAAATAGGCATAAAAGGCCTATCTTGAGTTTGTTTTCTGGTCCCAAGAATATAAAAAAGTAGTTTGTCAAACCTGGAAAACGCTGAAGAATGTAAAAATCCCATGCCAATCAAAAAGCACAAATATAAAACTCTCCCCCAACTCCTACCCAAGAGTAAGTGAAGGAATTTGCCTCACAACTTTCAAAAATTCAAAGTGAGAAAATGCTGACAAGAACCTAACAATAAAGTGAGAAAATGCTTACAAGAATGAATAGGAAAGAGATAGCTACAAAAGTCCCACCAGTCACAGGCTCAAGTGATCCTTGTTTACCCATGGCTGCAAACTAAACACCCACAGCTCTGGTTAACATTCAGACAAACAGATATGCAGATATGTAGAGGCCTGACATACGGACATTTTATTGTCTCTCTCTTTAATTTGGAACAAATTTCTCCAGATCACAGTTCCTTGCATGTGCACCAAGTTTCCCTGGCTTCTCTGAAATAAGCTCAGCACATACTAGGTGAATCATACATGGACAGGACACAGCATTATGTAATTTCTCCTGTCAGACAACTTTCCTCCTTGTCTACCTTGCAAATTCCTTCTCAGCTTTTAAGAGTTGCTGAAGTTTCCCCTCTTCTGTAACATTACCATCTCCTGCCACAAGCATTGCAGTTTTTCTGTTTAAGGCATATTACCACATTTTGGGCATGAAGGTACATTGGTACAAAGGAGAGCATTTTATAAATGATAATGCACATATCCTCAGACATAACCATCTTACTGCCAGTACTTTCTCTAGTTAACTTAGGTAAGCTACACGAACGTTCTAACACTATTTATTCTAACGAAAGAGTGGAAACAATTCAGATGCACATTAATTTGAGTCTGGTTAAAGACAATGGAATATAATGCAATTGTTCAGAAGGACCAAGAAGTTCTCTATATGCTGGTATCTGTAATTCCCACCCCACCCCCACTCCTTTAATTTGTCTAATAGAGAATCCTTTCTCCCTACCTCATTGAGGGATGATTGATAAATTCATAGAGAATCTTGACAGAGCACAGCAACCCACTGAAATTTGCTTTTCTCTCTCCTCTTCCTTGGGTATGAGGTACGGGGGGAAGGGGATGATGATATGATACCCAAACATTCCACCCTGGCATCAGAGTTATTCTGAGCTAAAGTAAATTAAGAAAAAACAGACATAGGAAGAACTCCTCTACCCTCTCCATATGTACCAAAAGGTAGGGCATAAATTCCCCTTGTTAAGATGATTCTTGCTCCCATACATGAAAGAGGGGAACAACCTTTGTCGCCAAAGATGGCATCTAGATGAGTCTGCATAAACACACTGAATCAAATAACCCTTATATTCCACTTGCTTCTCCATATACTTACCCACATAATTTATGGTCCCTAAAACTCTTCTTTTGTTGTCCAGTAACTTTTCCCTTCATTAAAATGGTATTAAACTTCCAACTCTAATCACTTCTTCAAGTTTTCACTTCTTTCTTTGTATAGGCCTTCTGCATAAAAATATTAAAAACATCACTTATATCTGTATTTTGCACAGCAGACCTCTCCTATCTTGCCTGCTGCTATCCACCTTTTCTGTTCTCCAAAAATAAATACATAAATAAATCTGTAGCCTTTTTTCTCCTGTTAATCTGTCAGTTTCACTTACAGAACTCAGAAACAGAACCTAAGAAGATAGAATAAAAGCTTAGTCCTCCCTACACAGGTATGTCAGAAAAGCTCACAGCATTAGCAATTCTGAAGTCAAGCTATGGAAATTTTGAAAACACAAGAGAGAGAGCTCTATTATTTCCAGAAGCAGTGCGGAAGAACACTGCCTCTAGCCTTTGCTATTTTATAGGGAAGCTACAAAGATGTGCCAGCTATTCTCCCCCATCTTCTTCCAAAGACTTTATTATGTATCCAGACCTTTTATCTAACTGTCTTGCATAAAAAGTTTAGGTCCTGTACAATCACAAAGAAATAAATTATTCTACTCTCAAGGAGTCTAATGCTCCAGCACAGAACAACTGAAAGAAGGGGGTTCCACAAAGCAAATGCCAACACAGAGCTGCATATGTTTATAAAGGTGACTGTAGAACAAAAACTCACCTAACCCAACAGAATTCTCACAGGTTTCTCTTCCCAATATGTGTAGACTCCAGTTGAGGCTTGTGTTTCAGTCCCAGGCCAAACGAACCACTTCCTATTTTTAAGACTATAAGTAGTTTACTTAACCTCCGTGTGACCCCATCCATAAAATGGGGATACTAGGATCTAACCTCAAAGGGAAGTTAGAATTAGTAAAAGAGAGAGAGCATATAAAGTATTTGGCACAATGCCTGGTAGTTAGTGCCAAGTAAGTGTTAATGATTACTATCATCATGTTATCAATCTGAAATTTTGAAGATGTTCCTCAGACTTTATTCTGCTATGAGGTATCAATGGAGCATGAAATTTATGAAGGAAGATTATTCATGTGTACATCTCAAGTCAACCTCATACTCACACTGTTGAGTAATTCATTTATTTATTGAGAGGGGAGAAATTACACAAAAGTTCAGATCATTTTAGATGAAGACATTTTTCCTAGCACAGGTGTTATAGAAGCAGCACATGTTTGACAGCTTTTGAACTTTTATGATGTTTTTCACTGCAAATACAAAAGAAGCAAAACACTGACATTTGCTTCTTTAAAGTCCCATGAATTTATTTTCACAAGACACATGAAATATTGATGCCATCTTACTTCCACCACAAAAATCAATAAGCCATTTTTGGTCAAGGTCAGACTCAGGCTTCCATCTACAGCTGAAGGTTATCAAGCCAGCTGTGAGAGAAATGATTCTCCTCCTAGTCTCATTCAGTACTCTTTGGCCTATCTTTACATCAAGTTTCAGAATAAAGTCACTTCTAAATAAGGCTTTGGGGCCTTCCTGGTGGCACAAGGGGTTAAGCACAGCACTATGAAGTGGTCCACAGCCTCTGCAGCACGAGTTCGCTCCCCGGCCAGCCAGGGAGAAACCCACAGGGCACAGCAGGCCTGTCCTGACTTGCCCGCTGCTCCCCTCAGCAGTGTATTTCAGTCAGTCTGCCTGTTCTGCTCCCCACTCTGTCTCTGGTGAATCCTCTCACCCCCTGCATTGCTGGCCTGTACCCCAGCCCTTGTATGCATAAATAAATAAATCTTTAAAACAAATAAATAAATAAGCAAGCTTTTGTGAGAAAACATGTCTTCTATACTCTGATAGTCAGGTGAGTTCACCTTAATTGAAGTACAAGGTTTCTGAGGTTGGCTGAAAGGAACTAAAGTTCTGTATGTGTGAAACTGAGAGAGTACACTGGTCCTCAAGAAGGAAAAGAGAGTCCTCTACACAACAGCTGAAGACCACAAAATTGAGACACGATTTACCCGATATCATGGTGGAACATCTAACAGAGGGGAGGGTTTCAATGACAGACCTTACTGGCTAAAAGTGACCCTACAAGAAAAAAATCAATAGGCAAGAAAGGTCAAATGTGATAGATTTTTTTTCCCCAGAGTGTAGGTGATACTATACAAGTTGTAGGAAACACATGTCAACCAACAAGGCACTTAAAACTGAAACGGAAGAGATACCATACTGAGGATAATTGCTTATATTTTCTTTTCTGAACAAAATAGATCTGCAGACGGAACAACAACAACAACAAAAAACCTGAGAGAACAGTGATTATCACTACATTAAGAAAGAATGATTTTTATATTTTTATTTATAGATTTTTTAATCTGGCTGTATTTTCTAAAATAAAAAATAATTACTTACCTCTTTAATTTTGGATTTTTTTTAATGGATAAGACTGGTTATCCAGTTGTAGATGAGGGACAATCTGAGATATTATCTGCAGCTACATAAATCTCCCCCATTAGACTCAAGACCCTCAAGGATGAGACCCTCAAGGATTCCTTCAAACCACAAAACACTACTAACACGGGGCCTAAATACACGTTGGCTCTATTGAGAAATATTAGCAAATTAATTTGTTTGTGGTCAAAAACACAAAGTAGGTGGTCAAAAACACAAAGTATAACCTCAGGAAGGTGCAAAAGGAAATGAAGTGTGAGCCTTTCTCACCAATATTTGGCAGGATTTTGAAAGGACATTCTTTCTAAAATGGTTCCCTTATAGGGTAAACATCAGTGACCCCGCCCCTCTCCGTCTAGAGCGCCTTCGGTCGCATTACGTGCCCCTGGGGGTGTGAGTGCAAGAGGAGGGTGCAGGTGTTCTCCGGGGGAAAGCTTTACAAATCCCCCAAGAGGGAAGGGGGCCCAGTTTCCCCATGGTTGAAGGGGATCCAGTTTCCCAATTGGGGTAGGGGGGCCCCCTAACCCAGTGGGGTCTGACGGTCACCGAAACCCCTCACCTGCGCCCCCAAGCTGAAACCCTGGGAAGCGCACCTTTGCGCAGGCAGAGTCCGGGGGCGGGGTCAAGCTCCAGCCTGGGGCACAGCCAGAGGCTCATCAGCACTGCTGGGCCAGGTGAGGACTCTTCCCCTCTGAGTGTGGCTGGGTTGCCCGGGGCTTTCCGCGCCGGCCTGTCTGCCTGCAATTTTGGAAGAGGCCGAGGTCGCCGCTTGTCTGTGGCTTCCAGGGGGTGCCCCCCGTGACAGTGACCCCGCCGCTCCATCATGGGCGTTTTTGGGGGCACGGCCTGGCCCTAGGGGTGTGATTGCGAGAGGAGGGTGCAGGTATCCACCAGGGGGAAGGGGACCCGTTCCCAAAACGGGCTTGAGAACCTGGTCCCTGTAGGGGTCTTAGGAACCCGTAACCCGGTTGGTGTAGAGGGCCCCCAAGCCCCATGGGGGATGAGGGTCCGCGAAGTCCCTGACTAGCGCCCCCTCAAGGCGGCCCTAAGAAGTGCACCGTTGCGCAGGCAGAGTCCAGTGAGCAGGGTCAGGCTCCAGCGGGGGGCGGAGCCGGGGCTCATCAGCACTGCTGGGCCAGGTGAAGACTCTTCCCCTCTGAATGGGGCTGGGTTGCCCTTGCCTTTCCCCGCTGGCCTGTCTCTCTGCAATTTTGGAAGACGACGCGGTCACCGCTCGTCTGTGGCTTACAGGGGGTGCCCTCCCTGACAGTGACCCCGCCCCTCCGTCAAGGCCGTCTTCAGGCGCACGGCCTGCCCCTGGGGTTGTCAGTGCTATAGGAGGGAAGAGGCCGAGGTCGCCGCTTGTCTGTGGCTTCCAGGGGGTGCCCCGGTGGGAAGATTGACCGTTTTCCCAAGGGGGAAGAGAGCCCTGTACCCCCAAGGGGGAAGTGGGTCCCGTTTCCCCATGGGGGTAGAGGTCCCCCAAACCCCGTGTGGGCTGAGGGTCCGCGAATGCGCTCACCAGCGCCCCCTACCGGCGGCCCCTAGAAGTGCACCTTTGCGTAAGCACAGTCTGTTGGGCGGGATCAGGCTCCGACCAGGGGACGGAGCCTGGGACTCATCAGCGCTGCTGGGCCAGGTGAGGACTCTTCCCCACTGAGTGGTGCTGGGTTGCCGGGGCTTTCCGCGCCGGCCTGTCTGCCTGCAATTTTGGAAGAGGCCGCGGTCGCCGCCCGTCTGTGGCTTCCAGGGTTTGCCCCCCCTGACAGTGACCCCGCCCATCCCTCATAGGCGTCTTTGGGAGCACGGCCTGGCCCTGGGGGTGTGAGTGCGAGAGGAGGGTGCATGTGTGCCCTGGGGGGAAGATTGACCGTTCCCCCAAGTGGGAAGAGTGCCCCGTTCCCCCACGGGGAGATGGGTCCCGTTTCCCCATGGGGGTAAAGAGCCCCCTAAACCCGTGGGGGCTGAGGGTCCCGAACCCTCTCACCAGCGCCCCCTATCGCGGCCCTGAGAAGAGCACCTTTGCGCATGCGCCGTCCAGTGGGCGGGGTCAGGCTCTGGGCCACGGGCAGAGCCTTGGGCTCTTCATTCACTGCTGGGCCAGGGGAGGACTCTTCCCCTCTGAGTGGTGCTGGGTTGCCGGAGATTTCTGCGCCGGCCTGTCTGCCTGCAGTTTTGGAAGAGGCCACGGTCACCGCTCGTCTGTGGCTTTCAGGGGGTGCACCCCCTGACAGTGACCCCGCCCCTCCGTCTAGGGTGTCTTCGGGCACACGGCGTGCCCCTAGGGGTGTGAGTGCGAGAGGAGGTTACAGGTGTGCCCCGGGGGAAAGACTCACCATTCCCCCAAGGGGGAAGAGTGCCCCGTTCCCCCATGCGGGAAGGGTGCCCCGTTTCCCCATGGGGTAGAGGTCCCCCAACCCCCATGGGGACTGAGGATCCAGACTCCCTCACCAGCGCCCCCTAGCGACGGCCCTGAGCAGTGCACGTTTGCGCATGCAGAGTCCAGTGGGCGGGGTCAGGCTAGGGCCAGGGCAGAGCCTGGGGCTCATCAGCACTGCTGGGCCAGGTGAGGACTCTTACCCTTTCAGTGGGGTTGGGTTGCCCTGGGCTTTCTGCGCCGCCCTGTCTGCCTGCAGTTTTGGAGGAGGCCGCAGTCGCCACTTGTCTATGGCGTACAGGGGGTGCCATCTCGGACAGTGACCCCGCCACTCCGTCTAGGGCGCCTTCGGTCGCTCGGCGTGCCCCTGGGGCTGTGAGTGCGAGAGGAGGGTGCAGGTGTTCCCCGGGGGAAAGATTTACCAATCCCCCAAGGGGGAAGGGGGCCCAGTTTGCCCATGGTTGAAGCGGATCCCATTTCCCAATCGCGGTAGGGGGCCCCCTAACCCCGTGGGGGCTGAGGGTCCCCGAAACCCCTCACCTGCACCCCCAAGCATAGACCCTGAGAAGAGCCCCTTTGCGCAGGCAGAGTCCGGGGGGCGGGGTCAAGCTCCAGCCGGGGGCGGAGTCTGGGGCTCATCAGTGCTGCTGGGCCAGGTGAGGACTCTTCCCCTCTGTGTGGGGCTTGCTTGCCGGGGCCTTTCCCCACCGTCCTGTGTCTCTGCAGTTTTGGAGGAAGCCGCGGTCGCCATTCGTCTGTGGTTTACAGGCGGTTCCCTCCCTGACAGGGACCCTGCCCCTCCGTCAAGGACGTCTTCAGGCGCACGGCCTGCCCCTGGGGTTTTCTGTGCAAGAGGAGGGTGCAGGTGTGCCCCGGGGGGAAGATTGACCGTTCCCCTAATGGGGAAGAGTGCCCCGTACCCCCATGGGGTAAGTGGGTCCCGTTTCCCCATGGGGGTAGAGGTTCCCCAAACCCCATGGGGACTGAGGTTTCCGAACTCCCTCACCAGCACCCCCTAGCGGCGGCCCTGAGCAGTGCACCTCCGCGCATGCATAATCCAGTGGGCGGGGTCAGCCTCCGGCCGGGGGCGGAGCCTGGGACTCATTAGCGCTGCTGGGCCAGGTGAGGACTCTTCCCCTCTGAGTGGTGCTGGGTTGCCCGGGGCTTTCCGCGCCGGCCTGTCTGCCTCTAGTTTTGGAAGAGGCCACGGTCACCGCTCGTCTGTGGCTTCCAGGGGGTGCCCCCCTGACAGTGACCCCGCCCCTCCCTCATGGGCGTCACAGAGAGCACGGCCTGGCCCTGGGGGTGTGAGTGCGAGAAGAGGGTGGAGGTGTGCCCCCGGGGGAAGATTGACTGTTCCCCCAAGGCGGAAGGGTGCCCCAGTCCTAAGGGGGAAGTGGGTCCCGTTTCCCCATGGGGGTAGAGATCCCCCTAAACCCGTAGGGGCTGAGGGTCCGCGAAAGCTCTCACCAGCGCCCGCTACCGGCGGCCCTGAGAAGTGCACATTCGCCCATGAGCCGTCCAGTGGGTGGGGTCAGGCTCTGGGCCGGGGGCGGAGCCTCAGGCTCTTCTTTCGCTGCTGGGCCAGGGAAGGACACTTCCCCTCTGAGTGGTGCCAGTTGCCTGGGGCTTTCCCAGCCGGCCTGTCTGCCTGCAGTTTTGGAAGAGGCCACGGTCACCGCTCGTCTGTGGCTTCCACCGGGTGCCGCCCTGACAGTGACCGTGGCGTCTTCAGGCACACGGCATGCCCCTAGGGGTGTGAGTGCGTGAGGAGGTTGCAGGTGTGCCCCGGGGGAAAGACTCAGCGTTCCCCCAAGGGGGAAGAGTGCCCCGTTCCCCCATGGGGGAAGGGTGCCCCGTTTCCCCATGGGGGTACAGGTCCCCCAAACCCCATGAAGGCTGAGGTTCCCGAGCTCCCTCACCAGTGCCCCGTATCCGCGGCCCTGAGAAGTGCCCCTTCGAGCATGCAGAGTCCAGTGGGCGGGGTCAGGCTAGGGCCAGGGCAGAGCCTGGGGCTCATCAGCGCTGCTGGGCCAGGTGAGGACTCTTACCCTTTCAGTGGGGCTGGGTTGCCCTGGGCTTTCTGCGCCGCCCTGTCTTCCTGCAGTTTTGGAAGAGGCCGTGGTCGCCGCTTGTCTGTGGCATACAGGGGTGCCGTCTCGGACAGTGACCCCGCCCCTCTGTCTAGGGCACCTTAGGTCGCTCGGCGTGCCCCTGGGGCTGTGAGTGCGAGAGGAGGGTGCAGGTGTTCCCCGGGGAAAGATTTAACGATCCCCCAGGGGGAAGGGGGCCCAGTTTGCCCATGGTTGAAGGGGATCCATTTCCCAATTGGGGTAGGGGGCCCCATAACCCCGTGGGGGCTGAGGTCCCCGAAACCCCACACCTGCGCCCCCAAGCAGAGACCCTGAGAAACGCCCCTTTGCGCAGGCACAGTCCTGGGGGCCGGGTCAATCTTCGGCCGGGGGCGGAGCCTGGGGCTAATCAGCGCTGCTGGGCCAGGTGAGGACACTTCCACTCTGTGTGGGACTTGCTTGAGGGGGCATTTCCCCACTGGCCTGTCTCTCTGCAATTTTGGAAGAGGCCGCGCTCGCCGATTATCTGTGGCTTTCAGGGGGTCCCTCACTGACAGTGACCCCGCCCCTCTGTCTAGGGCGTCCGAGGCCGCCCGGCCTGCCCCTGGGGTGTGAGTGCGGGAGGAGGTTGCAGGTGTGCCACGGGGGGAAGATTTACCGTTCCCCCAAAGGGGAAGAGGTCCGCCTTTCCCCATGGGGGAAGAGGGTCCTGTTTCCCCAAGGGGGTAGAGGTCCCCCTACCCCCGTGTGGTCTGGGTCTCCGCACGCCCTCACCAGCGCCCCCCAGCGGAAGCCATTTGAAGTGCACCTTTGTGCATGCAGAGTCCGGTGGGCGGGGCCAGGCTCCAGCCGTGGGCGGAGCCAGGGGTTCATCACAATGCTGGGCCATGCGAGGACTCTTCTCCTTTGAGTGGTGCTGGGTTGCCCGGGGCTTTCCGTGCTGGCCTGTCTGCCTGCAGTTTTGGAAGAGGCCATGGTCGCCCCTTGACTGTGGCTTACAAGGGGTGCCCTCCCTGACAGTGAACTGGCCCCTCCGTCTAGTGTGTCTTTGGGCGCCCCAAGTGCCCCTGGTGGTGTGAGTGCTAGAGGAGGGTGCAGGTGTGCCCCGAGGAAAGATTTACCTTTCCCCCAAAGGGGAATAGGTCCCCGTTCCCCCATGGGGGAAGAGGGTCCTGTTTCCCCACAGGGGTAGAGGTCCCCCTACCCCCGTGGGGTCTGGGTCTCCGGAACCCCACATCAGCGCCCCCTTGCGGCGTCCCTGAGAAGTGCACCTTAGTGCATGCTGCGTCCGGTGGGAGGAGTAGGCTCCGGCCTGGGGCGGAGCCTAGGGCTCATCAGCGCTGCTGGGCCAGGTGAGGACTCTTCCCCTTTGAGCGGTGCTGGGTTGCCTGTGGCTTTCCGCGCCGGCCTGTCTGCCTGCAGTTTTGGAAGTGGCCGCGCTCGCCGCTTGTCTGTGGCTTACAGGGGGTCCCTCACTGACAGTGAACTCGCCCTTCCGTCTAGGCTGTCTTTAGATGCCCCTAGTGCCCCTGGGGGTGTGATTGTGAGATGAGGGTGCAGGTGTGCCCCGAAGAAAGATTTACCGTTCCCCCAAATGGGAAGAGGTCCCCGTTGCCCCACGGTGGTAGAAGGTACTGTCTCCCCATGGGGGTAGAGGTCCCTCTACCCCCGTGGGGTCTGGGTCTCCGAACCCCCCGAACCAGCGACCCTTGCAGCGTCCCAGAGAAGTGCTCATTTGTGCATGCAGAGTCTGGTGGGCGGGGTCAGTCTCCGGCCGGGGGCGGAGCCTGGGGCTCATCAGTGCTGCTGGGCCAGGTGAAGACTGTTCCCCTTTGAGTGGTGCTGGGTTGCCCGGGGCTTTCCCCGCCGGCCTGTCTGCCTGCAGTTTTGGAAGAGGCTGTGCTCGCCGCTTGTCTGTGGCTTACAGGGGATGCCTTCCCTGACAGTGACCACGCCCCTCCCTCTAGGGCGTCCAGGGACGCCCAGCTGCCCCTGGGGGTGTGAATTGGGAGGAGGGTGCATGTGTGCCCCGGGGGGAAGTTTTACCGTTCCCCCAATAGGAAGAGATCCCCGTACCCCTATGAGGAAAGCGGTTCCCGTCTCCGCATGGGATTAGAGGGCCCGCTAACCCCGTAGGGGCTGACGTTCACCGAACCCCCTCAGCAGCGCACCCTAGTGGCGGCCCTGAGAAGTACACGTTTGTGCATGCAGTGTCTGGTGGGCGGGGTTAGGCTCCGGCCGGGGGCGGAGCTTGGGGCTCATCAGCGCTGCTGGGCCAGGTGAGGACTCTTACCCTTTGAGTGGTGCTGTGTTGCCCGGGGCTTTCCCCGCCGGCCTGTGTGCCTGCAGTTTTGGAAGAGGCCGCAGTCGCCGCTTGACTTTTGGTTACAGGGGTGCCCTCCCTGACAGTGAACTCGTCCCTCCATCTAGGGTGTCTTTGGGCGCCCCAAGTGCCCCTGGGGGGTGATTGCGAGAGATTTGGTGCAAGTGTGCCCCGAGGAAAGATTTACCATTCCCCCAAAGGGGAAGAGGTCCCCTTTGCCGACGGGGGAAGAGGGCACTGTTTCCCCATGGGGGTAGAGGTCCCCCTACCCCCGTGGGGTCTGTGTCTCCGAACCCCCTGAAGCAGCGCCCCTTGCAGCGTTCCTGAGAAATGCTACTTTGTGCATGCAGAGTCCGGTGGGCGGGGTCAGGCTCCGGCCTGGGGCCTAGCCTGGGGCTCATCTGCGCTGCTGGGCCAGGTGAGGACTCTTCCCATTTGAGTGGTGCTGTGTTGCCTGGGGCTTTGCCCGCCGGCCTGTCTGCCTGTGTTTAGGAAGAGGCTGCGCTCGCCGCTTGTCTGTGGCTTACAGGGGGTGCCCTCTCTGACAGTGAACCCGCACATCCCTCTAGGGCGTCTGTGGCCGCCCGGTCGGCCCCTGGGGGTGTGAGTGCGGGAGGAATTTGCAGGTGTGCACCGGAGGGAATTTTACCGTTCCCCCAATGGGGAAGAGGTCCCTGTACCCCCATGAGGAAAGCGGGTCCCGTCTCCCCATGGGGTAAGAGGTCCCCCTACCCGAGTGGGGTCTGGTCTCCACACTCCCCGAACCAGCGCCCCCTTGCAGCATCGCTGAGAAGTGCTCCTTTGTGCATGCAGAGTCCGGTGGGCGGGTTCAGGCTCTGTCCGGGGGCGGAGCCTGGGGCTCATCAGTGCTGCTGGACCAGGTGAGGACTCTTCCCCCTTTGTGTGGTGCTGGGTTTCACGGGGCTTTCCACGCCGGCTTGTCTGCCTGTAGTTTTGGAAGAGGCGGCGCTCGCCACTTGTCTCTGGCTTACAGGGGGTGCCCTCCCTTACAGTGACCCCGCCCCTCCCTCTAGGGCGTCCGCGGCCGCCGGGCCAGCCCCTGGGGGTGTGAGTGCGGGAGAAGGGTGCAGGTGTGCCCCGGGGGAAAATTTTAACGTTCCCCCAATGGGGAAGAGGTCCCCGTACCCCCATGAGTAAAGCGGTTCCCATCTCCCAATGGGGTTAGAGGGCCCAATAACCTCCTGGGGGCTGACTTTCACCGAACCCCCTCACCAGCGCCCCATAGCGGCGGCCCTGAGAAGTGCATCTTTGTGCATGCAAAGTCCGGTGGGCGGGATCAGGATCCGGCAGGGGGCGGAGCATGGGGCTCATCAGCGCTGCTTGGCCAGGTGAGGACTCTTCCCCTTTGAGTGGTGCTGGGTTGCCGGGATTTCCGTGCCGGCCTGTGTGCCTGCAGTTTTGGAAGAGGCCACGCTCGCCTCTTGTCTGTGGCTTACAGGGAGTGCCCTCCCTAACAGTGACCCCGACCCTCCCTGTAGGGCGTCCGCGGCCGTCTGGCATGCACCTGGGGGTGTGAGTGAGGGAGGAGTGCGCAGGTGTTCCACGGGGGGAAGTTTTACCGTTCCCCCAAGGGGGAAGAGGTCCCCGTTGCCCCATGGAGGAAGAGGGTACTGTTTCCCCATGGGGGTAGAAATCCCCCTACCCCCGTGGTGTCTGGGTCTCCGAACCCCCCGAACCAGCGCCCCCTTGCAGCTTCCCTGAGAAGTGCTCCTTTGTGCATGCAGAGTCCGGTGGGCGGGCTCAGGCTCCGGACGGGGGCGGAGCCTGGGGCTCATCAGCGCTGCTGGGCCAGGTGAGGACTCTTCCCCTTTTAGTGGTGCTGGGTTGCCCGGGGCTTTACCCGCCGGCCTGTCTGCCTGCAGATTTGGTGAGGCCGCGGTCACCCATTGACTGTGGATTACAGGGTGTGCCCTCCCTGACAGTGATCTCGCCCCACCGTCTAGGGTGTCTTTGGGCGCCCCAAGTGCCCCTAGGTTTTGATTGCGAGAGGAGGGTGCACGTGTGCCCCGAGGAGAGATTTACCATTTCCCCAAAGGGGAAGAGTTCCTAGTTGCCCCATGGGGGAAAAGGGTACTGTTTCCCCATGGGGGTAGAGGTCCCCCTACACCTGTGGGATCTGTGTCTCCAAACCCCCCAACCAGCGCACACTTGCAGCGTCCCTGAGAAGTGCTCCTTTGTGCATGCAGAGCCACGTGGGCGGGGTCAGGCTCCGGCCGGGGGCGGTGCCTGGGGCTCATCAGCGCTGCTGGGCCAGGTGAGGATTCTTCCCATTTGAGTGGTGCTGGGTTGCCCAGGGCTTTCCCCGCCGGCCTGTCTGTGTGCAGTTTTGGAAGAGACAGCGCTCGCCGCTTGTAGGTGGCTTACAGGAGTTGCCCTCGCTGACAATGACCCCGCCCCTCCCTCTAGGGTGTCCGGGGCCGCCCAGCCTGCCCCTGGGTGTGTGATTGCGGGAAGAGGGTGCAGGTGTGCTCCGGGGGGAAATATTACCGTTCCCCCAATGGGTAGGAGGTCCCCGTACCCCCATGAGGAAATCGGGTCCCGTCTCCCCCTGGGGTTAGAGGGCCCACTAACTCCGTGGGGGCTGATGTTCACTGAAATCCCTCACCAGCGCCCCGCCTGCGGCGGAGCCTGGGGCTCGTCAGCGCTGCTGGCCAGGTGAGGACACTTCCCCTTTGAGTGGTGCTGGGTTCCCCGGGGTTTTCCCCGCCGGCTGTCTGCCTGCGGTTTTGGAAGAGGCCCCGCTCGCCGCTTGTCTGTGGCTTACAGGGACACTGTAAGTGACACTGACAGTGACCCCGCACCTCCTTCTAGGGCGTCCGCCGCCGCCCTGCCGGCCCCTGGGGGTGTGATTGCGGGAGGAGGGTGCTGGCGTGACCCGGGGGGAATTTTTCCGTTCCCCCAATGGGAAAGAGGTCCTCGTACCCCGATGAGAAAAGCAGGTCCCTTCTCTCCATGGGGTTAGAGGGTCCACTAACCCCGTGGGGGCTGACGTTCACCAAACCCCCTCAGAGGCGCACCCTAGCGGTGGCCGTGAGAAGTGCTCCTTTGTGCATGCAAAGTCCGGTGGGTGGGGTCAGGCTCTGGCCAGGGGCGGAGCCTGGGGCTCACCAGCGCTGCTGGGCCAGGTGAGGACTCCTCCCCTTGGAGTGGTGCTGGGTTGCCAGGGCTTTCCCGCTGGCCTGTCTGCCTGCAGTATTGGAAGAGGCCGCAGTCACCTCTTGACTGTGGGTTACAGGGGGTGCCCTCCCTGACAGTGAACTCGTCCCTCCGTCTAGGGTGTCTTTGGCCGCCCCAAGTGCCCCTGGGGGTGTGATTGCGAGAGGAGGATGTAGGTGTGCACCGAGGAAAGATTTACTGTTCCCACAAAGGGGAAGAGGTCCCCATTGCCCCATTGGGGAATAGGGAACTGTCTCCCCATGGGGGTAGCGGTCTCCCTACCCCCGTGGGGTCTGGGTCACTGAACCCCCCGAACCATCGCCCCCCTGCAGCGCCTCTGAGAAGTGCTCCTTAGTGCATGCAGAGTCCGGTGGGCGGGGTTAGGCTCTGGCCGGGGGCAGAGCCCGGGGCTCATCAGCGTTGCTGGGCCAGGTGAGGACTCTTTCCCTTTGAGTGGTGCTGGGTTGTCCAGGCCTTTCCCCGCCGGCCTGTCTGCCTGCAGTTTTGGAAGAGGCCGTGGTCGCCGCTTCTTTGTGGCTTACAGAGTGTGCCCTCCCTGACATTACCCAGCCCCTCCCTCTAGGGCTTCCGTGGCCGCCCGGCCTGTCCATGGGGGTGTGAGTGCAGGAGGAGGGTGCAGGTGTGCCCCGGGGGAAGTTATACCGTTCCCCCAAAGGGGAAGACGTCCCCATACCCCCATGAGGAAATCGGGTCCCGTCTCCCCATGAGATTAGAGGGCCCAATAACCCCGTGGGGGCTGACGTTCATCGAACCCCATCACCAGGGCCCCTAGCAGCGGCCCTGAGAACTGCACCATTGTGCATGCAGACACCGGTGGACGGGTTAGTCTCCAGCCGGGTGCGGAGCCTGGGTCTTATCAGCGCTGCTGGACCTGGTTAGGAGTCTTCCCCTTTGAGTGGTGCTGTGTTGCCTGGGGCTTTACCCGCCGGCCTGTCTGCCTGCAGTTTTGGAAGAGGCCATGCTCGTCTCTTGTCTGTGGCTTACAGGGAGTGCCCTCCCTAACAGTGACCCCGACCCACCCTCTAGGGCGTCTGCGGCCATCCAGCATGCCCCTGGGGGTGTGAGTGAGAGAGGAGTGCACAGTGTGCCCGGGGGGAAGTTTTACCGTTCCCCCAAAAGGGAAGACCCCCGTGGGGTCTGGGTATCCGAACCCCCCGAAACAGCGCCCCATTGCAGCGTCCCTAAGAACTGCACCTTTGTGCATGCAGAGTCCGGTGGGCGGGCTCAGGCTCCGGACGGGGGCGGAGACTGGGGCTCATCAGCGCTGGGGTTCCCCTACCCCCGTGGGGTTGGGGGTCCCCGAACCCCCCCCTCGCCAGCTCCCCCTAGCGGAGGCGCTGGGAACTGCACCTGTGCTCAGGCAGAGTCCGGTGGGCGGGGTCAGGATCCAGCCTCAGGCGGAGCCTGAGGTTCATCAGCGCTGCCTGGCTAGGTGAGGACTCTTCCCATTTGAGTGCTGCCGGGTTGCCCGTGCCTTTCCCCGCCGACCTGTCTGCCTGCAGCTTTGGAGGAGGCCACGGACTCAGACAGACCGAGGCATACAGGGGGTACCCTCCCTGACGGAGACCCTGCCCCTCCGTCTATGGCGTCATCGGCACACTGTCAGCCCCTCGGGGTGTGAGTGCGGAGGAGGTTGCAGGTGTCCCCCGAGGGGAAGAGGGCCCCATGGCCAAAACGGGCTTGTGGTCCCTGCACCTTGCAGGGGCTCTTGGACTCTGTACCCCCCTGGTTGCAGAGGTCCCCCTAGCCGCTTGGGGCTGAGGGTCCCCGAAACCCAACCCACTCGCCAGTGCCCCCTAGCGGCCGCGCCGTGAAATGCACCTGTGCTCAGGCAGAGTCGGCGGGCGGGGTCAGGCTCCAGCCGGGGGCGGGGCCTGAAGCTCATCAGCGCTGCCTGGCCAGGTGAGGCCTCTTCCCCTCTGACTGCTGCCGGGATGCCAGGGGCTTTCCGCACCGACCTGTCTGCCTGCAGTTTTGGAGGGGGCCACGGACGCAGACAGTCCGAGGCTTGCAGGGGTTTCCCTCCCTGACGGTGACCCCGCCCCTCAGTCTAGGGCGTCTTCGGAGCACGGCCTGCCCCTGGGGGTGTGAGTGCGAGGGGAGGCTGCTTTACCGTTCCCCAAGGGGGATGTGGGCCTCATTCCCCCATGGCCGAAGAGCATCCCCTTTCCCCATGGGGTAGGGGTCACCTTGCCCCCTTGGTGCTGAGGGTCCCCGCCCCCCTTCACCGGCCCCCCACCCCCCCGGCGGCTCTATGAAGTGCACCTGTGCTCAGGCAGAGTCCGGTGGGCGGGGTTTTGCAGGACGCCGCGTGCGCCAACTGTCTGTGGCTTGCAGGGGTTGCCCTCCCTGACGGTGAACCCAACCCTTCGTCTAGGGCGTCTAGGGGCACACGTCCTGCCCCTGGGTTTGGGAGTCCGAGAGGAGGGTGCAGGTGTGCCCGGGGAGGAAGATTTACCATTCCCCCAAGGGGGAAGAGGGTACCGTTTCCACCTGGGGTAGAGGTTCCCCTACCCCCGTGGGGTCTGAGGGTCCCTGAACCCACTCGCCCACTCCCCCTAGCGGCGGCGCTGGGAACTCCACCTGGGCTCAGGCAGAGTCCGGTGGGCGGGGTCAGGCTCCGCCCAGGGGCGGAACCTGAGGCTCATCAGCGCTGCCAGGCCAGGTGAGGACTCTTCCCCTTTGAGTGCTGCCGGGTTGCCCGGGCCTTTCCCCGCCGACCTGTCTGCCTGCAGTTTGGAGGAGGCCGCGGACGCAGACAGTCCGAGGCATACAGGGGGTACCCACCCTCACGGTGACCCCGCCCCTCATCTATGGCGTCCTCGGCGCACTGTCAGCCCCTCGGGGTGTGAGTGCGGAGGAGGTTGCAGGTGTCCCAGGAGGGGAAGAGGGCCCCATGTCCAAAACGGGCTTGCGGTCCCTGCACCTTGCAGGGGCTCTTGGACTCTGTACCCCCGTGGTTGCAGAGGTCCCCCTACCCGCTTGGGGCTGAGGTTCCCGAACCCCAGACCACCCCCCTCGCCAGCGCCCCCTGGTGGCGGCGCCGTGAACTGCACCTGTGCTCAGGCAGAGTCCGGTGGGCGGGTCAGGGTGCTGCCGGGTTGCCCGGGCCTTACCCGCTGACCTGTCTGCCTGCAGCTTTGGAGGAGTCCGCGGACGAAGAGAGTTCGAGGCATACAGGGGGTACCCTCCCGGAGGGTGACCCCGCCCCTCCGACTATAGCGTCCTCGGCGCACTGTCAGCCCCTCGGGGTGTGAGTGCAGAGATGGTTGCAGGTGTGCCCCGAGGGGAAGAGGGCCCAATGGCCAAAACGGGATTGCGGTCCATGCACCTTGCAGGGGCTCTAGGACTCTGTACCCCCGTGGTTGCAGAGGTCCCCCTACCCGCTTGGGGCTGAGGTTCCCCGAACCCCAGACCGCCCCTCGCCAGCGACTCCTAGCGGTGGCGCAGTGAACTGCACCTGTGCTCAGGCAGAGTCCGGCGGGTGGGGTC
Organism: Talpa europaea; assembly: GCF_964194135.1. Classification (NCBI taxonomy): domain Eukaryota; kingdom Metazoa; phylum Chordata; class Mammalia; order Eulipotyphla; family Talpidae; genus Talpa; species Talpa europaea. Next base: position 70,538,213 of record NC_140082.1, on the reverse strand, counting down.
AGGTTCCGGCCGGGGGCGGAGCCTGAGGCTCATCAGCGCTGCCTGGCCAGGTGAGGACTCTTCCCCTTTGAGTGCTTCCGGGTTGCCCGGGCCTTTCCCTGCCAACCTGTGTGCCTGCAGCTTTGGAGGGGGCCGCGGACGCAGACAGTCCGAGGCATAAGGGGGTACCCTCCCTGACGGTGACCTCGCCCCTCCGTCTATGGCGTCCTCGGCGTACTGTCAGCCCCTCGGGGTGTGAGTGCGGAGGAGTTTGCAGGTGTCCCCCGAGGGGAAGAGCGCCCCATGGCCAAAACGGGATTGTGGTCCCTGCTCCTTGCAGGGGCTCTTGGTCTCTGTACCCCCGTGGTTGCAGAGGTCCCCCTACCCGCTTGGGACTGAAGGTCCCCGAACCCCAGCACCCTTTGCCAGTGCCCCCTAGCAGCGGCGCCGTGAACTGCACCTGTGCTCAGGCAGAGTCCGGCGGCCGGGTCAGGCTCTGGCCAGGGGCGGGGCCTGAGGCTCATCAGCGCTGCCTGGCCAGGTGAGGCCTCTTCCCCTTTGAGTGCTGCCAGGTTGCCAGCGGCTTTCCACACGGACCTGTCTGCCTGCAGTTTTGGAGGGGTCCGCGGACGAAGACAGTCCGAGGCTTGCAGTGGTTGCCCTCCCTGACGGTGACCCCGCCCCTCCGTCTAGGGCGTGTTCCGGCGCATGGCCTGCACCTGGGGGTGTGAGTGCGAGAGGAGGCTGCAGGTGTGCCCCGGGGGAAGGTTTACCATTCCCCAAAGGGGAAGTAGGCCTCCTTCCCCCATGGGGGAAGAGCGTCCCCTTTCCCTATGGGGTAGGGGTCACCCTGCCCATTGGTGCTGAGGGTCCCCGCCGCCCTTCACCGGCCCCCCTCCCCGGCTGCTCTATGAAGTACACCTGTGTTCAGGCAGAGTCCGGTGGGCGGGGTAAGGTTCCGGCCGGGGGCGAAACCTGGGGCTCAGCAGCGCAGCTGAGGCAGGTGAGGACACTTCCCCTTTGAGTGGTGCTGGGTTGCTAAGGGCTTTCCCCGCCAGCCTATCTGCCTGCCGTTTTGCAGGACGCCGCGAGCGCCGACTGTCTTGGCTTGCAGGGGTTGCCCTCCCTGACGGTGAACCGCCCCCTTCGTCTAGGGATTCTTGGGGCACACGTCCTGCCCCTGGGTATGTGAGTCCGAGAGGAGGGTGCAGGTGTGCCCTGGGAGGAAGATTTATCGTTCCCCCAATGGAGAAGAGGGTCCCTTTTCCCCCTGGGGTAGAGGTTCCCCTACCCAAGTGGGGGTTGGTTGTCCCCGAACCCCTTCGCCTGCGCCCCCTAGTGGCGGCGCTTCGAACTGCACCTGTGCTCAGGCAGAGTCCGGTGGGCAGGGTCAGGCTCTGGCCGGGGGCAGAGCCTGGGGCTCAGCAGGGCAGCTGAGCCAGGTGAGGACACTTCCCCTTTGAGTGGTGCTGGGTTGCTAAGGGCTTTCCCCGCCGGCCTGTCTGCCTGCCGTTTTGCAGGACTCCCCGGGCGCCGTCTGTCTGTGGCGTCCAGGGGTTGCCCTCCCGACGGTGAACCCGCCCCTTCGTCTAGGGCGTTTCGGGGCACACGTCATGCCCCTGGGTTTGAGAGTCCGAGAGGAGGGTGCAGGTGTGCCCCGGCAGGAAGATTTACTGTTCCCACAAGGGGGAAGAGGGTCCCGTTCCCCTAGCCCAGTGGGGTCTGAGGGTCCCCGGAACCACTCGCCCGCGCCCCCTAGCGGCGGTGCTGGGAACTGCACTTGTGCTCAGGCAGAGTCCGGTGGGCGGGGTCAGGCTCCGCCCAGGGGCGGAACCTGAGGCTCATCAGCGCTGCCAGGCCAGGTGAGGACTCTTCCCCTTTGAGTGCTGCCGGGTTGTCCGGGCATTTCCCCGCCGACCTATCTCCCTGCAGTTTGGAGGAGGCCGCGGACGCAGACAGTCTGAGGCATACAGGGGGTACCCTCCCTCACGGTGACCCCGCCCCTCATCTATGGCGTCCTCGGCGCACGGTCAGCCCGTCGGGGTGTGAGTGTGGAGGAGGTTGCAGGTGACCCAGGAGGGGAAGAGGGCCCCATGTCCAAAACGGTCTTGTGGTCCCTGCACCTTGCAGGGGCTCTTGGACTCTGTACCACCGTGGTTGCAGAGGTCCCCCTACCCGCTTGGGGCTGAGGGTCCCCGAACCCCAGCCCCCCCCTCGCCAGCGCCCCTAGCGGCGGCGCCGTTAACTGCACCTGTGCTCAGGCAGAGTCTGGCGGGCGGGCTCAGGCTCCGGCGGGGGTCTGGGCCTGAGGCTCATCAGCGCCTGCCTGGCCAGGTGAGGCCTCTTCCCCTTTGAGGGCTGCCAGGTTGCCAGGGGCTTTCCGCACCGAACTGTCTGCCTGCAGTTTTGGAGGGGCCCGCGGATGCCGACAGTCCGAGGCATACAGGGGGTACCCTCCCTGACGGTGACCCCGCCCCTCCATCTATGGCATCCTCGGCACACTGTCAGTCATTCGGGGTGTGAGTGCGGAGGAGGTTGCAGGTGTCCCCAAGGGGAAGAGGGTCCCATGGACAAAACGGGCTTGCGGTCCCTGCACCTTGCATGGGCTCTTGGACTCTGTACCGCCGTGGTTGCAGAGGTCCCCCTACCCGTTTGGGGCTGAAGGTCCCCGAAACCAGGACCCCCTCGCCAGCGCTCCCTAGAGGCGGCGCCGTGAACTGCAACTGTGCTCAGGCAGAGTCCGGCGGCGGGGTCAGGCTCCGTACGGGGGCGGGGCCTGAGGCTCATCAGCCCTGCCTGGCCAGGTGAGGCCTCTTCCCCTTTGAGTGATGCCGGGTTGCAGGGGTTTTCCGCACCGACCTGTCTGACTGCAGTTTTGGAGCTTGCCTCGGATGCAGACAGTCCAAGGCTTGCAGGGGTTGCCCTCCCTGACGGTGACCCCGCCCCTCCGTCTAGGGCGTCTTCAGGTGCATGGCCTGCTCCTGGGGGTCTGAGTGCGAGAGGAGGCTGCAGGTGTGCCCCGGGGGAAGGTTTACCGTTCCCCAAGGGGGAAGTTGTCCTCTTTCCCCCATGGGGGAAGAGCGTCACCTTACCACATGGGGTAGGGGTCACCCTGCACCCTTGGTGCTGAGGGTCCCCGCCCCCCTCACCGGCCCCCCCCCAGGCCCTATGAAGTGCACCTGTGCTCAGGCAGCGTCCGGTGGGCGGGGTCAGGCTCCGGCCAGAGGCGGAGCCTGGGGCTCAGCAACGCCGCTGAGCCAGGTGAGGACTCTTCCCCTTTGAGTGGTGCTGGGTTGCTAAGGGCTTTCCCCGCCGGCCTGTCTGACTGCAGTTTTGGAGGACGCCGCGGGCGCCGTCAGTCTGTGGCTTGCAGGGGTTGCCCTCCCTGACGGTGAACCCGCACCTTCATGTAGGGCGGCTTGGGGCACACGTCCTGCCCCTGGGTTTGAGAGTCCGAGAGGAGGATGCAGGTGTGCCCCGGAAAGAAGATTTACTGTTCCCCCAAGTGGGAAGAGGGTCCCGTTTCCCCCTTGGATAGAGCATCCCCTACCCCCGTGGGGGCTGAGGGTGCCCGAACCCCCTCGCCCGCGCCCCCCTGCGGCGGCGCTATGAACTGCCCCTGTGCTCAGGCAGAGTCCTTGGGGGGTTCTGGCTCGGGCCGGGGGCGGAGCCTGAGGCTCATCAGCGCTGCCTGGCCAGGTGAGGACTCTTCCCCTTTGAGTGCTGCCGGGTTGCCCGGGCCGTTCCCCGCCAACCTGTCTGCCTGCAGATTTGGAGGTGGCAGCCGACACAGACAGTCCGAGGCATACAGGGGGTAACCTCCCTGACGGTGACCCGCCCCTCCGTCTATGGCATCCTCGGCGCACTGTCAGCCCCTCGGGGTGTGAGTGCGGAGGAGGTTGCCGGTGTCCCCCAAGGGGAAGAGGGCCCCATGGCCAAAACGGGCTTGCGGTCCCTGGACCTTGCAGGGGCTCTTGGACTCTGTACCCCCGTGGTTCCAGAGGTACCACGACCCGCATGGGGCTGAGGGTCCCCGAAACCCAGCCCCCCCCTCGCCAGCGCCCCCAAGCGCATCGCCGTGAACTGCACCTGTGCTCAGGCAGAGTCCGGCGGGCGGGGTCAGGCTCCGGCCGGGGGCGGGGCCTGAGGCTCATCAGCGCTGCCTGGCCAGGTGAGGACTCATCCCCTTTGAGTGCTGCAGGGTTGCCAGGGGCTTTCCGCACCGACCTGTCTGCCTGCAGTTTTGGAGGGGGCCGCGGACGCAGACAATCCGAGGCTTGCAGGGGTTGCCCTCCCTGACGGTGACCCCGCCCCTCCTTCCAGGGCGTCTTCCGGCGCACAGCCTGCCCCTGGGGGTGTGAGTGCGAGTGGAGGCTGCAGGTGTGCCCCGGGAGAAGGTTTACCGTTCCCCAAGGGGGAAGTTGTCCTCTTTCCCCATGGGGGAAGAGCGTCACCTTACCCCATGGGGTCGGTTTCACCCTGCCCCCTTGGTGCAGCGGGTCCCCGCCCCCCTCACCGGCCCCCCCCATGCCCTATGAAGTGCACCTGTGCTCAGGCAGAGTCCGGTGGGCGGGGTCAGGCTCCGGCCAGAGGCGGAGCCTGGGGCTCAGCAGTGCAGCTGAGCCAGGTGAGGACTCTTCCCCTCTGAGTGGTGCTGGGTTGCTAAGGGCTTTCCCCGCCGGCCTGTCTGACTGCACTTTTGGAGGACGCCGCGGGCGCCGTCAGACTGTGGCTTGCAGGGGTTGCCCTCCCTGACGGTGAACCCGCCCCTTCTTGTAGGGCGTCTTGGGGCACACGTCCTGCCCCTGGGTTTGTGAGTCCGAGAGGAGGGTGCAGTTGTGCCCCGGAAAGAAGATTGACCGTTCCCCCAAGTGGCAAGAGGGTCCCGTTTCCCCCTTGGGTAGAGTTCCCTACCCCCGTGGGGGATGAGGGTTCCCGAACCCCCTCCCCCACGCACCCTGCGGCGGCGCTGTGAACTGCCCCTGTGCTCAGGCAGAGTCCTGTTGGGGGGTCTGGCTCCAGCCTGGGGCGGAGCCTGAGGCTCATCAGCGCTGACTGGCCAGGTGAGGACTCTTCCCCTTTGAGTGCTGCCGGGTTGCCCGGGCCGTTCCCCGCCAACCTGTCTGCCTGCAGCTTTGGAGGTGGCCGCCGACAGACAGTCCGAGGCATACAGGGGGTGACCTCCCTGACGGTGACCCCGCCCCTCCGTCAATGGCATCCTCCGCGCACTGTCAGCCCCTCGGCGTGTGAGAGCGTAGGAGGTTGCCGGTGTACCCCGAGGGGAAGAGGGCCCCATGGCCAATGCGGGCTTGCGGTCCCTGCACCTTGCAGGGGCTCTTGGACTCTGTACCCGCGTGGTTGCAGAGGTACCACGACCCGCATGGGGCTGAGGTTCCCCGAACCCCAGCCCCCCTCGCCAGCGACCCCTAGCGGCGCCGCCGTGAACTGCACCTGTGCTCAGGCAGAGTCCGGCGGGCGGGGTCAGGCTCCGGCCGGGGGCGGGGCCTGAGGCTCATCAGCGCTGCCTGGCCAGGTGAGGACTCTTCCCCTTTGAGTGCTGCCGGGTTGCCAGGGGCTTTCCGCACCGACCTTTCTGCCTGCAGTTTTGGAGAGGGCCTGGGACGCAGACGGTCCGAGGCTTGCAGGGGTTGCCCTCCCTGACGGTGACCCCGCCCCTCCGTCCAGGGCGTCTTCCGGCGCACGGCCTGCCCCTGGGGGTGTGAGTGTGAGAGGAGGCTGCAGGTGTGCCCCGGGGGAAGGTTTACCGTTCCCCAAGGGGGAAGTTGTCCTCTTTCCCCCATGGGGGAAGAGCGTCACCTTACCCCATGGAGTAGGTGTCAACCTGCCCCCTTGGTGCTGAGGGTCCCCGCCCCCCGCACCGGCCCCCCCCCCGTCCCTATGAAGTGCACCTGTGCTCAGCAGAGTCCGGTGGGCGGGGTCAGGCTCCGGCCAGAGGCGGAGCCTGGGGCTCAGCAGCGCCGCTGAGCCAGGTGAGGACTCTTCCCCTTTGAGTGGTGCTGGGTTGCTAAGGGCTTTCCCCGCCGGCCCGTGTGAATGCAGTTTTGGAGGACGCCGCGGGCGCCGTCAGTCTGTGGCTTGCAGGGGTTGCCCTCCCTGACGGTGAACCCGCCCCTTCTTGTAGGGCGTCTTGGGGCACACGTCCTGCCCCTGGTTTGTGAGTCCGAGAGGAGGGTTCAGGTGTGCCCCGGAAAGAAGATTTACCGTTCCCCCAAGTGGCAAGAGGGTCCCGTTTCCCCCTTGGATAGAGCATCCCTACCCCGGTGGGGGCTGAGGGTGCCCGAAGCCCCTCGCCCGCGCCCCCCTGCGGCGGCGCTGTGAACTGCCCCTGTGCTCAGGCAGAGTCCTTTGGGGGGGTCTGGCTCCGGCCGGGGGCGGAGCCTGAGGCTCATCAGCGCTGCCTGGCCAGGTGAGGACTCTTCCCCTTTGAGTGCTGCCGGGTTGCCCGGGCCGTTCCCCGCCAACCTGTCTGCCTGCAGCTTTGGAGGTAGCCGCCGACACAGACAGTCCGAGGCATACAGGGGGTAACCTCCCTGACGGTGACCCCGCCCCTCCGTCTATGGCATCCTCGGCGCACTGTCAGCCCCTCGGGGTGTGAGTGCGGAGGAGGTTGCCGGTGTCCCCGGAGGGGAAGAGGGCCCCAAGGCCAAAACGGGCTTGCGGTCCCTGCACCTTGCAGGGGCTCTTGGACTCTGTACCCCCGTGGTTCCAGATGTACCACGACCCGCATGGGGCTGAGGGTCCCCGAACCCCAGCCCCCCCCTCGCCAGCGCCCAATATCGGCGGCGCCGAGTACTGCACCTGTGCTCAGGCAGAGTCCGGCGGGCGGGGTCAGGCTCCGCCCGGGGGCGGGGCCTGAGGCTCATCAGCGCTGCCTGGCCAGGTGAGGACTCTTCCCCTTTGAGTGCTGCCGGGTTGCCAGGGGCTTTCCGCACCGACCTTTCTGCCTGCAGTTTTGGAGAGGGCCTGGGACGCAGACGGTCCGAGGCTTGCAGGGGTTGCCCTCCCTGACGGTGACCCCGCCCCTCCGTCCAGGGCGTCTTCCGGCGCACGGCCTGCCCCTGGGGGTGTGAGTGTGAGAGGAGGCTGCAGGTGTGCCCCGGGGGAAGGTTTACCGTTCCCCAAGGGGGAAGTTGTCCTCTTTCCCCCATGGGGGAAGAGCGTCACCTTACCCCATGGAGTAGGGGTCAACCTGCCCCCTTGGTGCTGAGGGACCCCGCCCCCGGCACCGCCCCCCCCCCCCCCGGCCCTATGAAGTGCACCTGTGCTCAGCAGAGTCCGGTGGGCGGGGTCAGGCTCCGGCCAGAGGCGGAGCCTGGGGCTCAGCAGCGCCGCTGAGCCAGGTGAGGACTCTTCCCCTTTGAGTGGTGCTGGGTTGCTAAGGGCTTTCCCCGCCGGCCCGTGTGAATGCAGTTTTGGAGGACGCCGCGGGCGCCGTCAGTCTGTGGCTTGCAGGGTTTGCCCTCCCTGACGGTGAACCCGCCCCTTCTTGTAGGGCGTCTTGGGGCACACGTCCTGCCCCTGGTTTGTGAGTCCGAGAGGAGGGTGCAGGTGTGCCCCGGAAAGAAGATTTACCGTTCCTCCAAGTGGGAAGAGGGTCCCGTTTCCCCCTTGGATAGAGCATCCCTACCCCGGTGGGGGCTGAGGGTGCCCGAAGCCCCTCGCCCGCGCCCCCCTGCGGCGGCGCTGTGAAATGCCCCTGTGCTCAGGCAGAGTCCTTTCGGGGGGTCTGGCTCCGGCCGGGGGCGGAGCCTGAGGCTCATCAGCGCTGCCTGGCCAGGTGAGGACTCTTCCCCTTTGAGTGCTGCCGGGTTGCCCGGGCCGTTCCCCGCCAACCTGTCTGCCTGCAGCTTTGGAGGTGGCCGCCGACACAGACAGTCCGAGGCATACAGGGGGTAACCTCCCTGACGGTGACCCCGCCCCTCCGTCTATGGCATCCTCGGCGCACTGTCAGCCCCTCGGGGTGTGAGTGCGGAGGAGGTTGCCGGTGTCCCCCGAGGGGAAGAGGGCCCATGGCCAAAACGGGCTTGCGGTCCCTGCACCTTGCAGGGGCTCTTGGACTCTGTACCCCCGTGGTTCCAGAGGTACCACGACCCGCATGGGGCTGAGGGTCCCCGAACCCCAGCCCCCCCTCGCCAGCGCCCCCTAGCGGCGGCGCCGTGAACTGCACCTGTGCTCAGGCAGAGTCCGGCGGGCGGGGTCAGGCTCCGGCCGGGGGCGGGGCCTGAGGCTCATCAGCGCTGCCTGGCCAGGTGAGGACTCTTCCCCTTTGAGTGCTGCCGGGTTGCCAGGGGCTTTCCGCACCGACCTTTCTGCCTGCAGTTTTGGAGAGGGCCTGGGACGCAGACGGTCCGAGGCTTGCAGGGGTTGCCCTCCCTGACGGTGACCCCGCCCCTCCGTCCAGGGCGTCTTCCGGCGCACGGCCTGCCCCTGGGGGTGTGAGTGTGAGAGGAGGCTGCAGGTGTGCCCCGGGGGAAGGTTTACCGTTCCCCAAGGGGGAAGTTGTCCTCTTTCCCCCATGGGGGAAGAGCGTCACCTTACCCCATGTAGTAGGGGTCAACCTGCCCCCTTGGTGCTGAGGGACCCCGCCCCCCGCACCGACCCCCCCCCCCGGCCCTATGAAGTGCACCTGTGCTCAGCAGAGTCCGGTGGGCGGGGTCAGGCTCCGGCCAGAGGCGGAGCCTGGGGCTCAGCAGCGCCGCTGAGCCAGGTGAGGACTCTTCCCCTTTGAGTGGTGCTGGGTTGCTAAGGGCTTTCCCCGCCGGCCCGTGTGAATGCAGTTTTGGAGGACGCCGCGGGCGCCGTCAGTCTGTGGCTTGCAGGGGTTGCCCTCCCTGACGGTGAACCCGCCCCTTCTTGTAGGGCGTCTTGGGGCACACGTCCTGCCCCTGGTTTGTGAGTCCGAGAGGAGGGTGCAGGTGTGCCCCGGAAAGATTTACCGTTCCCCCAAGTGGGAAGAGGGTCCCGTTTCCCCCTTGGATAGAGCATCCCTACCCCGGTGGGGGCTGAGGGTGCCCGAAGCCCCTCGCCCGCGCCCCCCTGCGGCGGCGCTGTGAACTGCCCCTGTGCTCAGGCAGAGTCCTTTGGGGGGGTCTGGCTCCGGCCGGGGGCGGAGCCTGAGGCTCATCAGCGCTGCCTGGCCAGGTGAGGACTCTTCCCCTTTGAGTGCTGCCGGGTTGCCCGGGCCGTTCCCCGCCAACCTGTCTGCCTGCAGCTTTGGAGGTGGCCGCCGACATAGACAGTCCGAGGCATACAGGGGGTAACCTCCCTAACGGTGACCCCGCCCCTCCGTCTATGGCATCATCGGCGCACTGTCAGCCCCTCGGGGTGTGAGTGCGGAGGAGGTTGCCGGTGTCCCCCGAGGGGAAGAGGGCCCCATGGCCAAAACGGGCTTGCGGTCCCTGCACCTTGCAGGGGCTCTTGGACTCTGTACCCCCGTGGTTCCAGAGGTACCACGACCCGCATGGGGCTGAGGGTCCCCGAACCCCAGCCCCCGCTCGCCGCCGCCCCCTAGCGGCGGCGCCGTGAACTGCACCTGTGCTCAGGCAGAGTCCGGCGGGCGGGGTCAGGCTCCGGACGGGGGCGGGGCCTGAGGCTCATCAGCGCTGCCTGGCCAGGTGAGGACTCTTCCCCTTTGAGTGCTGCCGGGTTGCCAGGGGCTTTCCGCACCGACCTTTCTGCCTGCAGTTTTGGAGAGGGCCTGGGACGCAGACGGTCCGAGGCTTGCAGGGGTTGCCCTCCCTGACGGTGACCCCGCCCCTCCGTCCAGGGCGTCTTCCGGCGCACGGCCTGCCCCTGGGGGTGTGAGTGTGAGAGGAGGCTGCAGGTGTGCCCCGGGGGAAGGTTTACCGTTCCCCAAGGGGGAAGTTGTCCTCTTTCCCCCATGGGGGAAGAGCGTCACCTTACCCCATGGAGTAGGGGTCAACCTGCCCCCTTGGTGCTGAGGGTCCCCGCCCCCCGCACCGGCCCCCCCCCCGGCCCTATGAAGTGCACCTGTGCTCAGCAGAGTCCGGTGGGCGGGGTCAGGCTCCGGCCAGAGGCGGAGCCTGGGGCTCAGCAGCGCCGCTGAGCCAGGTGAGGACTCTTCCCCTTTGAGTGGTGCTGGGTTGCTAAGGGCTTTCCCCGCCGGCCCGTGTGAATGCAGTTTTGGAGGACGCCGCGGGCGCCGTCAGTCTGTGGCTTGCAGGGGTTGCCCTCCCTGACGGTGAACCCGCCCCTTCTTGTAGGGCGTCTTGGGGCACACGTCCTGCCCCTGGTTTGTGAGTCCGAGAGGATGGTGCAGGTGTGCCCCGGAAAGAAGATTTACCGTTCCCCCAAGTGGGAAGAGGGTCCCGTTTCCCCCTTGGATAGAGCATCCCTACCCCGGTGGGGGCTGAGGGTGCCCGAAGCCCATCGCCCGCGCCCCCCTGCGGCGGCGCTGTAAACTGCCCCTGTGCTCAGGCAGAGTCCTTTGGGGGGGTCTGGCTCCGGCCGGGGGCGGAGCCTGAGGCTCATCAGCGCTGCCTGGCCAGGTGAGGACTCTTCCCCTTTGAGTGCTGCCGGGTTGCCCGGGCCGTTCCCCGCCAACCTGTCTGCCTGCAGCTTTGGAGGTGGCCGCCGACACAGACAGTCCGAGGCATACAGGGGGTAACCTCCCTGACGGTGACCCCGCCCCTCCGTCTATGGCATCCTCGGCGCACTGTCAGCCCCTCGGGGTGTGAGTGCGGAGGAGGTTGCCCGTGTCCCCCGAGGGGAAGAGGGCCCCATGGCCAAAACGGGCTTGCGGTCCCTGCACCTTGCAGGGGCTCTTGGACTCTGTACGCCCGTGGTTCCAGAGGTACCACGACCCGCATGGGGCTGAGGGTCCGCGATCCCAAGCCCTCCCCTCGCCAGCGCCCCCTAGCGGCGGCGCCGTGAACTGCACCTGTGCTCAGGCAGAGTCCGGCGGGCGGGGTCAGGCTCCGGCCGGGGGCGGGGCCTGAGGCTCATCAGCGCTGCCTGGCCAGGTGAGGACTCTTCCCCTTTGAGTGCTGCCGGGTTGCCAGGGGCTTTCCGCACCGACGTTTCTGCCTGCATTTTTGGAGAGGGCCTGGGACGCAGACGGTCCGAGGCTTGCAGGGGTTGCCCTCCCTGACGGTGACCCCGCCCCTCCGTCCAGGGCGTCTTCCGGCGCACGGCCTGCCCCTGGGGGTGTGAGTGTGAGAGGAGGCTGCAGGTGTGCCCCGGGGGAAGGTTTACCGTTCCCCAAGGGGGAAGTTGTCCTCTTTCCCCCATGGGGGAAGAGCGTCACCTTACCCCATGGAGTAGGTGTCAACCTGCCCCCTTGGTGCTGAGGGTCTCCGCCCCCCGCACCGGCACTCCCCCCCGGCCCTATGAAGTGCACCTGTGCTCAGCAGAGTCCGGTGGGCGGGGTCAGGCTCCGGCCAGAGGCGGAGCCTGGGGCTCAGCAGCGCCGCTGATCCAGGTGAGGACTCTTCCCCTTTGAGTGGTGCTGGGTTGCTAAGGGCTTTCCCCGCCGGCCCGTGTGAATGCAGTTTTGGAGGACGCCGCGGGCGCCGTCAGTCTGTGGCTTGCAGGGGTTGCCCTCCCTGACGGTGAACCCGCCCCTTCTTGTAGGGCGTCTTGGGGCACACGTCCTGCCCCTGGTTTGTGAGTCCGAGAGGAGGGTGCAGGTGTGCCCCGGAAAGAAGATTTACCGTTCCCCCAAGTGGGAAGAGGGTCCCGTTACCCCCTTGGATAGAGCATCCCTAGCCCGGTGGGGGCTGAGGGTGCCCGAAGCCCCTCGCCCGCGCCCCCCTGCGGCGGCGCTGTGAACTGCCCCTGTGCTCAGGCAGAGTCCTTTGGGGGGGTATGGCTCCGGCCGGGGGCGGAGCCTGAGGCTCATCAGCGCTGCCTGGCCAGGTGAGGACTCTTCCCCTTTGAGTGCTGCCGGGTTGCCCGGGCCGTTCCCCGCCAACCTGTCTGCCTGCAGCTTTGGAGGTGGCCGCCGACACAGACAGTCCGAGGCATACAGGGGGTAACCTCCCTGACGGTGACCCCGCCCCTCCGTCTATGGCATCCTCGGCGCACTGTCAGCCCCTCGGGGTGTGAGTGCGGAGGAGGTTGCCGGTGTCCCCCGAGGGGAAGAGGGCCCATGGCCAAAACGGGCTTGCGGTCCCTGCACCTTGCAGGGGCTCTTGGACTCTGTACCCCCGTGGTTCCAGAGGTACCACGACCCGCATGGGGCTGAGGGTCCCCGAACCCCAGCCCCCCCTCGCCAGCGCCCCCTAGCGGCGGCGCCGTGAACTGCACCTGTGCTCAGGCAGAGTCCGGCGGGCGGGGTCAGGCTCCGGCCGGGGGCGGGGCCTGAGGCTCATCAGCGCTGCCTGGCCAGGTGAGGACTCTTCCCCTTTGAGTGCTGCCGGGTTGCCAGGGGCTTTCCGCACCGACCTTTCTGCCTGCAGTTTTGGAGAGGGCCTGGGACGCAGACGGTCCGAGGCTTGCAGGGGTTGCCCTCCCTGACGGTGACCCCGCCCCTCCGTCCAGGGCGTCTTCCGGCGCACGGCCTGCCCCTGGGGGTGTGAGTGTGAGAGGAGGCTGCAGGTGTGCCCCGGGGGAAGGTTTACCGTTCCCCAAGGGGGAAGTTGTCCTCTTTCCCCCATGGGGGAAGAGCGTCACCTTACCCCATGTAGTAGGGGTCAACCTGCCCCCTTGGTGCTGAGGGACCCCGCCCCCCGCACCGACCCCCCCCCCCGGCCCTATGAAGTGCACCTGTGCTCAGCAGAGTCCGGTGGGCGGGGTCAGGCTCCGGCCAGAGGCGGAGCCTGGGGCTCAGCAGCGCCGCTGAGCCAGGTGAGGACTCTTCCCCTTTGAGTGGTGCTGGGTTGCTAAGGGCTTTCCCCGCCGGCCCGTGTGAATGCAGTTTTGGAGGACGCCGCGGGCGCCGTCAGTCTGTGGCTTGCAGGGGTTGCCCTCCCTGACGGTGAACCCGCCCCTTCTTGTAGGGCGTCTTGGGGCACACGTCCTGCCCCTGGTTTGTGAGTCCGAGAGGAGGGTGCAGGTGTGCCCCGGAAAGATTTACCGTTCCCCCAAGTGGGAAGAGGGTCCCGTTTCCCCCTTGGATAGAGCATCCCTACCCCGGTGGGGGCTGAGGGTGCCCGAAGCCCCTCGCCCGCGCCCCCCTGCGGCGGCGCTGTGAACTGCCCCTGTGCTCAGGCAGAGTCCTTTGGGGGGGTCTGGCTCCGGCCGGGGGCGGAGCCTGAGGCTCATCAGCGCTGCCTGGCCAGGTGAGGACTCTTCCCCTTTGAGTGCTGCCGGGTTGCCCGGGCCGTTCCCCGCCAACCTGTCTGCCTGCAGCTTTGGAGGTGGCCGCCGACATAGACAGTCCGAGGCATACAGGGGGTAACCTCCCTAACGGTGACCCCGCCCCTCCGTCTATGGCATCATCGGCGCACTGTCAGCCCCTCGGGGTGTGAGTGCGGAGGAGGTTGCCGGTGTCCCCCGAGGGGAAGAGGGCCCCATGGCCAAAACGGGCTTGCGGTCCCTGCACCTTGCAGGGGCTCTTGGACTCTGTACCCCCGTGGTTCCAGAGGTACCACGACCCGCATGGGGCTGAGGGTCCCCGAACCCCAGCCCCCGCTCGCCGCCGCCCCCTAGCGGCGGCGCCGTGAACTGCACCTGTGCTCAGGCAGAGTCCGGCGGGCGGGGTCAGGCTCCGGACGGGGGCGGGGCCTGAGGCTCATCAGCGCTGCCTGGCCAGGTGAGGACTCTTCCCCTTTGAGTGCTGCCGGGTTGCCAGGGGCTTTCCGCACCGAACTTTCTGCCTGCAGTTTTGGAGAGGGCCTGGGACGCAGACGGTCCGAGGCTTGCAGGGGTTGCCCTCCCTGACGGTGACCCCGCCCCTCCGTCCAGGGCGTCTTCCGGCGCACGGCCTGCCCCTGGGGGTGTGAGTGTGAGAGGAGGCTGCAGGTGTGCCCCGGGGGAAGGTTTACCGTTCCCCAAGGGGGAAGTTGTCCTCTTTCCCCCATGGGGGAAGAGCGTCACCTTACCCCATGGAGTAGGGGTCAACCTGCCCCCTTGGTGCTGAGGGTCCCCGCCCCCCGCACTGGCCCCCCCCCCCGGCCCTATGAAGTGCACCTGTGCTCAGCAGAGTCCGGTGGGCGGGGTCAGGCTCCGGCCAGAGGCGGAGCCTGGGGCTCAGCAGCGCCGCTGAGCCAGGTGAGGACTCTTCCCCTTTGAGTGGTGCTGGGTTGCTAAGGGCTTTCCCCGCCGGCCCGTGTGAATGCAGTTTTGGAGGACGCCGCGGGCGCCGTCAGTCTGTGGCTTGCAGGGGTTGCCCTCCCTGACGGTGAACCCGCCCCTTCTTGTAGGGCGTCTTGGGGCACACGTCCTGCCCCTGGTTTGTGAGTCTGAGAGGAGGGTGCAGGTGTGCCCCGGAAAGAAGATTTACCGTTCCCCCAAGTGGGAAGAGGGTCCCGTTTCCCCCTTGGATAGAGCATCCCTACCCCGGTGGGGGCTGAGGGTGCCCGAAGCCCCTCGCCCGCGCCCCCCTGCGGCGGCGCTGTGAACTGCCCCTGTGCTCAGGCAGAGTCCTTTGGGGGGGTCTGGCTCCGGCCGGGGGCGGAGCCTGAGGCTCATCAGCGCTGCCTGGCCAGGTGAGGACTCTTCCCCTTTGAGTGCTGCCGGGTTGCCCGGGCCGTTCCCCGCCAACCTGTCTGCCTGCAGCTTTGGAGGTGGCCGCCGACACAGACAGTCCGAGGCATACAGGGGGTAAACTCCCTGACGGTGACCCCGCCCCTCCGTCTATGGCATCCTCGGCGCACTGTCAGCCCCTCGGGGTGTGAGTGCGGAGGAGGTTGCCGGTGTCCCCCGAGGGGAAGAGGGCCCCATGGCCAAAACGGGCTTGCGGTCCCTGCACCTTGCAGGGGCTCTTGGACTCTGTACCCCCGTGGTTCCAGAGGTACCACGACCCGCATGGGGCTGAGGGTCCCCGAACCCCAGCCCCCGCTCGCCACCGCCCCCTAGCGGCGGCGCCGTGAACTGCACCTTTGCTCAGGCAGAGTCCGGCGGGCGGGGTCAGGCTCCGGCCGGGGGCGGGGCCTGAGGCTCATCAGCGCTGCCTGGCCAGGTGAGGACTCTTCCCCTTTGAGTGCTGCCGGGTTGCCAGGGGCTTTCCGCACCGACCTTTCCGCCTGCAGTTTTGGAGAGGGCCTGGGACGCAGACGGTCCGAGGCTTGCAGGGGTTGCCCTCCCTGACGGTGACCCCGCCCCTCCGTCCAGGGCGTCTTCCGGCGCACGGCCTGCCCCTGGGGGTGTGAGTGTGAGAGGAGGCTGCAGGTGTGCCCCGGGGGAAGGTTTACCGTTCCCCAAGGGGGAAGTTGTCCTCTTTCCCCCATGGGGGAAGAGCGTCACCTTACCCCATGGAGTAGGTGTCAACCTGCCCCCTTGGTGCTGAGGGTCCCCGCCCCCCGCACTGGCCCCCCCCCGGCCCTATGAAGTGCACCTGTGCTCAGCAGAGTCCGGTGGGCGGGGTCAGGCTCCGGCCAGAGGCGGAGCCTGGGGCTCAGCAGCGCCGCTGAGCCAGGTGAGGACTCTTCCCCTTTGAGTGGTGCTGGGTTGCTAAGGGCTTTCCCCGCCGGCCCGTGTGAATGCAGTTTTGGAGGACGCCGCGGGCGCCGTCAGTCTGTGGCTTGCAGGGGTTGCCCTCCCTGACGGTGAACCCGCCCCTTCTTGTAGGGCGTCTTGGGGCACACGTCCTGCCCCTGGTTTGTGAGTCCGAGAGGAGGGTGCAGGTGTGCCCCGGAAAGAAGATTTACCGTTCCCCCAAGTGGGAAGAGGGTCCCGTTACCCCCTTGGATAGAGCATCCCTAGCCCGGTGGGGGCTGAGGGTGCCCGAAGCCCCTCGCCCGCGCCCCCCTGCGGCGGCGCTGTGAACTGCCCCTGTGCTCAGGCAGAGTCCTTTGGGGGGGTATGGCTCCGGCCGGGGGCGGAGCCTGAGGCTCATCAGCGCTGCCTGGCCAGGTGAGGACTCTTCCCCTTTGAGTGCTGCCGGGTTGCCCGGGCCGTTCCCCGCCAACCTGTCTGCCTGCAGCTTTGGAGGTGGCCGCCGACACAGACAGTCCGAGGCATACAGGGGGTAACCTCCCTGACGGTGACCCCGCCCCTCCGTCTATGGCATCCTCGGCGCACTGTCAGCCCCTCGGGGTGTGAGTGCGGAGGAGGTTGCCGGTGTCCCCCGAGGGGAAGAGGGCCCATGGCCAAAACGGGCTTGCGGTCCCTGCACCTTGCAGGGGCTCTTGGACTCTGTACCCCCGTGGTTCCAGAGGTACCACGACCCGCATGGGGCTGAGGGTCCCCGAACCCCAGCCCCCCCTCGCCAGCGCCCCCTAGCGGCGGCGCCGTGAACTGCACCTGTGCTCAGGCAGAGTCCGGCGGGCGGGGTCAGGCTCCGGCCGGGGGCGGGGCCTGAGGCTCATCAGCGCTGCCTGGCCAGGTGAGGACTCTTCCCCTTTGAGTGCTGCCGGGTTGCCAGGGGCTTTCCGCACCGACCTTTCTGCCTGCAGTTTTGGAGAGGGCCTGGGACGCAGACGGTCCGAGGCTTGCAGGGGTTGCCCTCCCTGACGGTGACCCCGCCCCTCCGTCCAGGGCGTCTTCCGGCGCACGGCCTGCCCCTGGGGGTGTGAGTGTGAGAGGAGGCTGCAGGTGTGCCCCGGGGGAAGGTTTACCGTTCCCCAAGGGGGAAGTTGTCCTCTTTCCCCCATGGGGGAAGAGCGTCACCTTACCCCATGTAGTAGGGGTCAACCTGCCCCCTTGGTGCTGAGGGACCCCGCCCCCCGCACCGACCCCCCCCCCCGGCCCTATGAAGTGCACCTGTGCTCAGCAGAGTCCGGTGGGCGGGGTCAGGCTCCGGCCAGAGGCGGAGCCTGGGGCTCAGCAGCGCCGCTGAGCCAGGTGAGGACTCTTCCCCTTTGAGTGGTGCTGGGTTGCTAAGGGCTTTCCCCGCCGGCCCGTGTGAATGCAGTTTTGGAGGACGCCGCGGGCGCCGTCAGTCTGTGGCTTGCAGGGGTTGCCCTCCCTGACGGTGAACCCGCCCCTTCTTGTAGGGCGTCTTGGGGCACACGTCCTGCCCCTGGTTTGTGAGTCCGAGAGGAGGGTGCAGGTGTGCCCCGGAAAGATTTACCGTTCCCCCAAGTGGGAAGAGGGTCCCGTTTCCCCCTTGGATAGAGCATCCCTACCCCGGTGGGGGCTGAGGGTGCCCGAAGCCCCTCGCCCGCGCCCCCCTGCGGCGGCGCTGTGAACTGCCCCTGTGCTCAGGCAGAGTCCTTTGGGGGGGTCTGGCTCCGGCCGGGGGCGGAGCCTGAGGCTCATCAGCGCTGCCTGGCCAGGTGAGGACTCTTCCCCTTTGAGTGCTGCCGGGTTGCCCGGGCCGTTCCCCGCCAACCTGTCTGCCTGCAGCTTTGGAGGTGGCCGCCGACATAGACAGTCCGAGGCATACAGGGGGTAACCTCCCTAACGGTGACCCCGCCCCTCCGTCTATGGCATCATCGGCGCACTGTCAGCCCCTCGGGGTGTGAGTGCGGAGGAGGTTGCCGGTGTCCCCCGAGGGGAAGAGGGCCCCATGGCCAAAACGGGCTTGCGGTCCCTGCACCTTGCAGGGGCTCTTGGACTCTGTACCCCCGTGGTTCCAGAGGTACCACGACCCGCATGGGGCTGAGGGTCCCCGAACCCCAGCCCCCGCTCGCCGCCGCCCCCTAGCGGCGGCGCCGTGAACTGCACCTGTGCTCAGGCAGAGTCCGGCGGGCGGGGTCAGGCTCCGGACGGGGGCGGGGCCTGAGGCTCATCAGCGCTGCCTGGCCAGGTGAGGACTCTTCCCCTTTGAGTGCTGCCGGGTTGCCAGGGGCTTTCCGCACCGAACTTTCTGCCTGCAGTTTTGGAGAGGGCCTGGGACGCAGACGGTCCGAGGCTTGCAGGGGTTGCCCTCCCTGACGGTGACCCCGCCCCTCCGTCCAGGGCGTCTTCCGGCGCACGGCCTGCCCCTGGGGGTGTGAGTGTGAGAGGAGGCTGCAGGTGTGCCCCGGGGGAAGGTTTACCGTTCCCCAAGGGGGAAGTTGTCCTCTTTCCCCCATGGGGGAAGAGCGTCACCTTACCCCATGGAGTAGGGGTCAACCTGCCCCCTTGGTGCTGAGGGTCCCCGCCCCCCGCACTGGCCCCCCCCCCCGGCCCTATGAAGTGCACCTGTGCTCAGCAGAGTCCGGTGGGCGGGGTCAGGCTCCGGCCAGAGGCGGAGCCTGGGGCTCAGCAGCGCCGCTGAGCCAGGTGAGGACTCTTCCCCTTTGAGTGGTGCTGGGTTGCTAAGGGCTTTCCCCGCCGGCCCGTGTGAATGCAGTTTTGGAGGACGCCGCGGGCGCCGTCAGTCTGTGGCTTGCAGGGGTTGCCCTCCCTGACGGTGAACCCGCCCCTTCTTGTAGGGCGTCTTGGGGCACACGTCCTGCCCCTGGTTTGTGAGTCTGAGAGGAGGGTGCAGGTGTGCCCCGGAAAGAAGATTTACCGTTCCCCCAAGTGGGAAGAGGGTCCCGTTTCCCCCTTGGATAGAGCATCCCTACCCCGGTGGGGGCTGAGGGTGCCCGAAGCCCCTCGCCCGCGCCCCCCTGCGGCGGCGCTGTGAACTGCCCCTGTGCTCAGGCAGAGTCCTTTGGGGGGGTCTGGCTCCGGCCGGGGGCGGAGCCTGAGGCTCATCAGCGCTGCCTGGCCAGGTGAGGACTCTTCCCCTTTGAGTGCTGCCGGGTTGCCCGGGCCGTTCCCCGCCAACCTGTCTGCCTGCAGCTTTGGAGGTGGCCGCCGACACAGACAGTCCGAGGCATACAGGGGGTAAACTCCCTGACGGTGACCCCGCCCCTCCGTCTATGGCATCCTCGGCGCACTGTCAGCCCCTCGGGGTGTGAGTGCGGAGGAGGTTGCCGGTGTCCCCCGAGGGGAAGAGGGCCCCATGGCCAAAACGGGCTTGCGGTCCCTGCACCTTGCAGGGGCTCTTGGACTCTGTACCCCCGTGGTTCCAGAGGTACCACGACCCGCATGGGGCTGAGGGTCCCCGAACCCCAGCCCCCGCTCGCCACCGCCCCCTAGCGGCGGCGCCGTGAACTGCACCTTTGCTCAGGCAGAGTCCGGCGGGCGGGGTCAGGCTCCGGCCGGGGGCGGGGCCTGAGGCTCATCAGCGCTGCCTGGCCAGGTGAGGACTCTTCCCCTTTGAGTGCTGCCGGGTTGCCAGGGGCTTTCCGCACCGACCTTTCCGCCTGCAGTTTTGGAGAGGGCCTGGGACGCAGACGGTCCGAGGCTTGCAGGGGTTGCCCTCCCTGACGGTGACCCCGCCCCTCCGTCCAGGGCGTCTTCCGGCGCACGGCCTGCCCCTGGGGGTGTGAGTGTGAGAGGAGGCTGCAGGTGTGCCCCGGGGGAAGGTTTACCGTTCCCCAAGGGGGAAGTTGTCCTCTTTCCCCCATGGGGGAAGAGCGTCACCTTACCCCATGGAGTAGGTGTCAACCTGCCCCCTTGGTGCTGAGGGTCCCCGCCCCCCGCACTGGCCCCCCCCCGGCCCTATGAAGTGCACCTGTGCTCAGCAGAGTCCGGTGGGCGGGGTCAGGCTCCGGCCAGAGGCGGAGCCTGGGGCTCAGCAGCGCCGCTGAGCCAGGTGAGGACTCTTCCCCTTTGAGTGGTGCTGGGTTGCTAAGGGCTTTCCCCGCCGGCCCGTGTGAATGCAGTTTTGGAGGACGCCGCGGGCGCCGTCAGTCTGTGGCTTGCAGGGGTTGCCCTCCCTGACGGTGAACCCGCCCCTTCTTGTAGGGCGTCTTGGGGCACACGTCCTGCCCCTGGTTTGTGAGTCCGAGAGGATGGTGCAGGTGTGCCCCGGAAAGAAGATTTACCGTTCCCCCAAGTGGGAAGAGGGTCCCGTTTCCCCCTTGGATAGAGCATCCCTACCCCAGTGGGGGCTGAGGGTGCCCGAAGCCCATCGCCCGCGCCCCCCTGCGGCGGCGCTGTAAACTGCCCCTGTGCTCAGGCAGAGTCCTTTGGGGGGGTCTGGCTCCGGCCGGGGGCGGAGCCTGAGGCTCATCAGCGCTGCCTGGCCAGGTGAGGACTCTTCCCCTTTGAGTGCTGCCGGGTTGCCTGGGCCGTTCCCCGCCAAACTGTCTGCCTGCAGCTTTGGAGGTGGCCGCCGACACAGACAGTCCGAGGCATACAGGGGGTAACCTCCCTGACGGTGACCCCGCCCCTCCGTCTATGGCATCCTCGGCGCACTGTCAGCCCCTCGGGGTGTGAGTGCGGAGGAGGTTGCCGGTGTCCCCCGAGGGGAAGAGGGCCCCATGGCCAAAACGGGCTTGCGGTCCCTGCACCTTGCAGGGGCTCTTGGACTCTGTACGCCCGTGGTTCCTGAGGTACCACGACCCGCATGGGGCTGAGGGTCCCCGAACCCCAGCCCCCCCTCGCCAGCGCCCCCTAGCGGTGGCGCCGTGAACTGCACCTGTGCTCAGGCAGAGTCCGGCGGGCGGGGTCAGGCTCCGGCCGGGGGCGGGGCCTGAGGCTCATCAGCGCTGCCTGGCCAGGTGAGGACTCTTCCCCTTTGAGTGCTGCCGGGTTGCCAGGGGCTTTCCGCACCGACCTTTCTGCCTGCAGTTTTGGAGAGGGCCTGGGACGCAGACGGTCCGAGGCTTGCAGGGGTTGCCCTCCCTGACGGTGACCCCGCCCCTCCGTCCAGGGCGTCTTCCGGCGCACGGCCTGCCCCTGGGGGTGTGAGTGTGAGAGGAGGCTGCAGGTGTGCCCCGGGGGAAGGTTTACCGTTCCCCAAGGGGGAAGTTGTCCTCTTTCCCCCATGGGGGAAGAGCGTCACCTTACCCCATGGAGTAGGGGTCAACCTGCCCCCTTGGTGCTGAGGGTCCCCGCCCCCCTCACCGGCCCCCCCCCGGCCCTATGAAGTGCACCTGTGCTCAGCAGAGTCCGGTGGGCGGGGTCAGGCTCCGGCCAGAGGCGGAGCCTGGGGCTCAGCAGCGCCGCTGAGCCAGGTGAGGACTCTTTCCCTTTGATTGGTGCTCGGTTGCTAAGGGCTTTCCCCGCCGGCCCGTGTGAATGCAGTTTTGGAGGACGACGCGGGCGCCGTCAGTCTGTGGCTTGCAGGCGTTGCCCTCCCTGACGGTGAACCCGCCCCTTCTTGTAGGGCGTCTTGGGGCACACGTCCTGCCCCTGGTTTGTGAGTCCGAGAGGAGGGTGCAGGTGTGCCCCGGAAAGAAGATTTACCGTTCCCCCAAGTGGGAAGAGGGTCCCGTTACCCCCTTGGATAGAGCATCCCTAGCCCGGTGGGGGCTGAGGGTGCCCGAAGCCCCTCGCCCGCGCCCCCCTGCGGCGGCGCTGTGAACTGCCCCTGTGCTCAGGCAGAGTCCTTTGGGGGGGTATGGCTCCGGCCGGGGGCGGAGCCTGAGGCTCATCAGCGCTGCCTGGCCAGGTGAGGACTCTTCCCCTTTGAGTGCTGCCGGGTTGCCCGGGCCGTTCCCCGCCAACCTGTCTGCCTGCAGCTTTGGAGGTGGCCGCCGACACAGACAGTCCGAGGCATACAGGGGGTAACCTCCCTGACGGTGACCCCGCCCCTCCGTCTATGGCATCCTCGGCGCACTGTCAGCCCCTCGGGGTGTGAGTGCGGAGGAGGTTGCCCGTGTCCCCCGAGGGGAAGAGGGCCCCATGGCCAAAACGGGCTTGCGGTCCCTGCACCTTGCAGGGGCTCTTGGACTCTGTACGCCCGTGGTTCCAGAGGTACCACGACCCGCATGGGGCTGAGGGTCCCCGAACCCAAGCCCTCCCCCTCGCCAGCGCCCCCTAGCGGCGGCGCCGTGAACTGCACCTGTGCTCAGGCAGAGTCCGGCGGGCGGGGTCAGGCTCCGGCCGGGGGCGGGGCCTGAGGCTCATCAGCGCTGCCTGGCCAGGTGAGGACTCTTCCCCTTTGAGTGCTGCCGGGTTGCCAGGGGCTTTCCGCACCGACCTTTCTGCCTGCAGTTTTGGAGAGGGCCTGGGACGCAGACGGTCCGAGGCTTGCAGGGGTTGCCCTCCCTGACGGTGACCCCGCCCATCCGTCCAGGGCGTCTTCCGGCGCACGGCCTGCCCCTGGGGGTGTGAGTGTGAGAGGAGGCTGCAGGTGTGCCCCGGGGGAAGGTTTACCGTTCCCCAAGGGGGAAGTTGTCCTCTTTCCCCCATGGGGGAAGAGCGTCACCTTACCCCATGGAGTAGGTGTCAACCTGCCCCCTTGGTGCTGAGGGTCTCCGCCCCCCGCACCGGCACCCCCCCCCGGCCCTATGAAGTGCACCTGTGCTCAGCAGAGTCCGGTGGGCGGGGTCAGGCTCCGGCCAGAGGCGGAGCCTGGGGCTCAGCAGCGCCGCTGATCCAGGTGAGGACTCTTCCCCTTTGAGTGGTGCTGGGTTGCTAAGGGCTTTCCCCGCCGGCCCGTGTGAATGCAGTTTTGGAGGACGCCGCGGGCGCCGTCAGTCTGTGGCTTGCAGGGGTTGCCCTCCCTGACGGTGAACCCGCCCCTTCTTGTAGGGCGTCTTGGGGCACACGTCCTGCCCCTGGTTTGTGAGTCCGAGAGGAGGGTGCAGGTGTGCCCCGGAAAGAAGATTTACCGTTCCCTCAAGTGGGAAGAGGGTCCCGTTTCCCCCTTGGATAGAGCATCCCTACCCCGGTGGGGGCTGAGGGTGCCCGAAGCCCCTCGCCCGCGCCCCACTGCGGCGGCGCTGTGAACTGCCCCTGTGCTCAGGCAGAGTCCTTTGGGGGTTCTGGCTCCGGCCGGGGGCGGAGCCTGAGGCTCATCAGCGCTGCCTGGCCAGGTGAGGACTCTTCCCCTTTGAGTGCTGCCGTGTTGCCCGGGCCGTTCCCCGCCAACCTGTCTGCCTGCATCTTTGGAGGTGGCCGCCGACACAGACAGTCCGAGGCATACATGGGGTAACCTCCCTGACGGTGACCCCGCCCCTCCGTCTATGGCATCTTCGGCGCACTGTCAGCCCCTCGGGGTGTGAGTGCGGAGGAGGTTGCCGGTGTCCCCCGAGGGGAAGAGGGCCCCATGGCCAAAACGGGCTTGCGGTCCCTGCACCTTGCAGGGGCTCTTGGACTCTGTACCCCGTGGTTCCAGAGGTACCACGACCCGCATGGGGCTGAGGGTCCCCGAACCCCAGCCCCCCTCGCCAGCGCCCCCTAGCGGCGGCGCCGTGAACTGCACCTGTGCTCAGGCAGAGTCCGGCGGGCGGGGTCAGGCTCCGGCCGGGGGCGGGGCCTGAGGCTCATCAGCGCTGCCTGGCCAGGTGAGGACTCTTCCCCTTTGAGTGCTGCCGGGTTGCCAGGGGCTTTCCGCACCGACCTTTCTGCCTGCAGTTTTGGAGAGGGCCTGGGACGCAGACGGTCCGAGGCTTGCAGGTGTTGCCCTCCCTGACGGTGACCCCGCCCCTCCGTCCAGGGCGTCTTCCGGCGCACGGCCTGCCCCTGGGGGTGTGAGTGTGAGAGGAGGCTGCAGGTGTGCCCCGGGGGAAGGTTTACCGTTCCCCAAAGGGGAAGTTGTCCTCTTTCCCCCATGGGGGAAGAGCGTCACCTTACCCCATGGAGTAGGGGTCAACCTGCCCCCTTGGTGCTGAGGGTCCCCGCCCCCCGCACCGGCCCCCCCCCCCGGCCCTATGAACTGCACCTGTGCTCAGCAGAGTCCGGTGGGCGGGGTCAGGCTCCGGCCAGAGGCGGAGCCTGGGGCTCAGCAGCGCCGCTGAGCCAGGTGAGGACTCTTCCCCTTTGAGTGGTGCTGGGTTGCTAAGGGCTTTCCCCGCCGGCCCGTGTGAATGCAGTTTTGGAGGACGCCGCGGGCGCCGTCAGTCTGTGGCTTGCAGGGGTTGCCCTCCCTGACGGTGAACCCGCACCTTCTTGTAGGGCGTCTTGGGGCACACGTCCTGCCCCTGGATTGTGAGTCCGAGAGGAGGGTGCAGGTGTGCCCCGGAAAGAAGATTTACCGTTCCCCCAAGTGGGAAGAGGGTCCCGTTTCCCCCTTGGATACAGCATCCCTACCCCGGTGGGGGCTGAGGGTGCCCGAAGCCCCTCGCCCGCGCTCCCCTGCGGCGGCGCTGTGAACTGCCCCTGTGCTCAGGCAGAGTCCTTTGGGGGGGTCTGGCTCCGGCCGGGTGCGGAGCCTGAGGCTCAAAAGCGCTGCCTGGCCAGGTGAGGACTCTTCCCCTTTGAGTGCTGCCGGGTTGCCCGGGCCGTTCCCCGCCAACCTGTCTGCCTGCAGCTTTGGAGGTGGCCGCCAACACAGACAGTCCGAGGCATACAGGGGGTAACCTCCCTGACGGTGACCCCGCCCCTCCGTCTATGGCATCCTCGGCGCACTGTCAGCCCCTCGGGGTGTGAGTGCGGAGGAGGTTGCCGGTGTCCCCCGAGGGGAAGAGGGCCCATGGCCAAAACGGGCTTGCGGTCCCTGCACCTTGCAGGGGCTCTTGGACTCTGTACCCCCGTGGTTCCAGAGGTACCACGACCCGCATGGGGCTGAGGGTCCCCGAACCCCAGCCCCCCTCGCCAGCGCCCCCTAGCGGTGGCGCCGTGAACTGCACCTGTGCTCAGGCAGAGTCCGGCGGGCGGGGTCAGGCTCCGGCCGGGGGCGGGGTCTGAGGCTCATCAGGGCTGCCTGGCCAGGTGAGGACTCTTCCCCTTTGAGTGCTGCCGGGTTGCCAGGGGCTTTCCGCACCGACCTTTCTGCCTGCAGTTTTGGAGAGGGCCTGGGACGCAGACGGTCCGAGGCTTGCAGGGGTTGCCCTCCCTGACGGTGACCCCGCCCCTCCGTCCAGGGCGTCTTCCGGCGCACGGCCTGCCCCTGGGGGTGTGAGTGTGAGAGGAGGCTGCAGGTGTGCCCCGGGGGAAGGTTTACCGTTCCCCAAGGGGGAAGTTGTCCTCTTTCCCCCATGGGGGAAGAGCGTCACCTTACCCCATGGAGTAGGGGTCAACCTGCCCCCTTGGTGCTGAGGGTCCCCGCCCCCGGCACCGGCCCCCCACCCCCGGCCCTATGAAGTGCACCTGTGCTCAGCAGAGTCCGGTGGGCGGGGTCAGGCTCCGGCCAGAGGCGGAGCCTGGGGCTCAGCAGCGCCGCTGAGCCAGGTGAGGACTCTTCCCCTTTGAGTGGTGCTGGGTTGCTAAGGGCTTTCCCCGCCGGCCCGTGTGAATGCAGTTTTGGAGGACGCCGCGGGCGCCGTCAGTCTGTGGCTTGCAGGGGTTGCCCTCCCTGACGGTGAACCCGCCCCTTCTTGTAGGGCGTCTTGGGGCACACGTCCTGCCCCTGGTTTGTGAGTCCGAGAGGAGGGTGCAGGTGTGCCCCGGAAAGAAGATTTACCGTTCCCCCAAGTGGGAAGAGGGTCCCGTTTCCCCCTTGGATAGAGCATCCCTACTCCTGTGGGGGCTGAGGGTGCCCGAAGCCCCTCGCCCGCGCCCCCCTGCGGCGGCGCTGTGAACTGCCCCTGTGCTCAGGCAGAGTCCTTTGGGGGGGTCTGGCTCCGGCAGGGGGCGGAGCCTGAGGCTCATCAGCGCTGCCTGGCCAGGTGAGGACTCTTCCCCTTTGAGTGCTGCCGGGTTGCCCGGGCCGTTCCCCGCCAACCTGTCTGCCTGCAGCTTTGGAGGTGGCCGCCGACACAGACAGTCCGAGGCATACAGGGGGTTACCTCCCTGACGGTGACCCCGCCCCTCCGTCTATGGCATCCTCGGCGCACTGTCAGCCCCTCGGGGTGTGAGTGCGGAGGAGGTTGCCGGTGTCCCCCGAGGGGAAGAGGGCCCCATGGCCAAAACGGGCTTGCGGTCCCTGCACCTTGCAGGGGCTCTTGGACTCTGTACCCCCGTGGTTCCAGAGGTACCACGACCCGCATGGGGCTGAGGGTCCCCGAACCCCAGCCCCCCCTCGCCAGCGCTCCCTAGCGGCGGCGCCGTGAACTGCACCTGTGCTCAGGCAGAGTCCGGCGGGCGGGGTCAGGCTCCGGCCGGGGGCGGGGCCTGAGGCTCATCAGCGCTGCCTGGCCAGGTGAGGACTCTTCCCCTTTGAGTGCTGCCGGGTTGCCAGGGGCTTTCCGCACCGACCTTTCTGCCTGCAGTTTTGGAGAGGGCCTGGGACGCAGACGGTCCGAGGCTTGCAGGGGTTGCCCTCCCTGACGGTGACCCCGCCCCTCCGTCCAGGGCGTCTTCCGGCGCACGGCCTGCCCCTGGGGGTGTGAGAGTGAGAGGAGGCTGCAGGTGTGCCCCGGGGGAAGGTTTACCGTTCCCCAAGGGGGAAGTTGTCCTCTTTCCCCCATGGGGGAAGAGCGTCACCTTACCCCATGGAGTAGGGGTCAACCTGCCCCCTTGGTGCTGAGGGTCCCCGCCCCCGGCACCGGCCCCCCACCCCCGGCCCTATGAAGTGCACCTGTGCTCAGCAGAGTCCGGTGGGCGGGGTCAGGCTCCGGCCAGAGGCGGAGCCTGGGGCTCAGCAGCGCCGCTGAGCCAGGTGAGGACTCTTCCCCTTTGAGTGGTGCTGGGTTGCTAAGGGCTTTCCCCGCCGGCCCGTGTGAATGCAGTTTTGGAGGACGCCGCGGGCGCCGTCAGTCTGTGGCTTGCAGGGGTTGCCCTCCCTGACGGTGAACCCGCCCCTTCTTGTAGGGCGTCTTGGGGCACACGTCCTGCCCCTGGTTTGTGAGTCCGAGAGGAGGGTGCAGGTGTGCCCCGGAAAGAAGATTTACCGTTCCCCCAAGTGGGAAGAGGGTCCCGTTTCCCCCTTGGATAGAGCATCCCTACCCCGGTGGGTGCTGATGGTGCCCGAAGCCCCTCGCCCGCGCCCCCCTGCGGCGGCGCTGTGAACTGCCCCTGTGCTCAGGCAGAGTCCTTTGGGGGGGTCTGGCTCCGGCCGGGGGCGGAGCCTGAGGCTCATCCGCGCTGCCTGGCCAGGTGAGGACTCTTCCCCTTTGAGTGCTGCCGGGTTGCCCGGGCCGTTCCCCGCCAACCTGTCTGCCTGCAGCTTTGGAGGTGGCCGCGACACAGACAGTCCGAGGCATACAGGGGTAACCTCCCTGACGGTGACCCCGCCCCTCCGTCTATGGCCTCCTCGGCGCACTGTCAGCCCCTCGGGGTGTGAGTGCGGAGGAGGTTGCCGGTGTCCCCCGAGGGGAAGAGGGCCCCATGGCCAAAACGGGCTTGCGGTCCCTGCACCTTGCAGGGGCTCTTGGACTCTGTACCCCCGTGGTTCCAGAGGTACCACGACCCGCATGGGGCTGAGGGTCCCCGAACCCCAGCCCCCCCTCGCCAGCGACCCCTAGCGGCGGCGCCGTGAACTGCACCTGTGCTCAGGCAGAGTCCGGCGGGCGGGGTCAGGCTCCGGCCGGGGGCGGGGCCTGAGGCTCATCAGCGCTGCCTGGCCAGGTGAGGACTCTTCCCCTTTGAGTGCTGCCGGGTTGCCAGGGGCTTTCCGCACCGACCTTTCTGCCTGCAGTTTTGGAGAGGGCCTGGGACGCAGACGGTCCGAGGCTTGCAGGGGTTGCCCTCCCTGACGGTGACCCCGCCCCTCCGTCCAGGGCGTCTTCCGGCGCACGGCCTGCCCCTGGGGGTGTGAGTGTGAGAGGAGGCTGCAGGTGTGCCCCGGGGGAAGGTTTACCGTTCCCCAAGGGGGAAGTTGTCCTCTTTCCCCCATGGGGGAAGAGCGTCACCTTACCCCATGGAGTAGGGGTCAACCTGCCCCCTTGGTGCTGAGGGTCCCCGCCCCCCGCACCGGCCCCCCCGCCCCGGCCCTATGAAGTGCACCTGTGCTCAGCAGAGTCCGGTGGGCGGGGTCAGGCTCCGGCCAGAAGCGGAGCGTGGGGCTCAGCAGCGCCGCTGAGCCAGGTGAGGACTCTTCCCCTTTGAGTGGTGCTGGGTTGCTAAGGGCTTTCCCCGCCGGCCCGTGTGAATGCAGTTTTGGAGGACGCTGCGGGCGCCGTCAGTCTGTGGCTTGCAGGGGTTGCCCTCCCTGACGGTGAACCCGCCCCTTCTTGTAGGGCGTCTTGGGGCACACGTCCTGCCCCTGGTTTGTGAGTCCGAGAGGAGGGTGCAGGTGTGCCCCGGAAAGAAGATTTACCGTTCCCCCAAGTGGGAAGAGGGTCCCGTTTCCCCCTTGGATAGAGCATCCCTACCCCGGTGGGGGCTGAGGGTGCCCGAAGCCCCTCGCCCGCGCCCCCCTGCGGCGGCGCTGTGAACTGCCCCTGTGCTCAGGCAGAGTCCTTTGGGGGGGTCTGGCTCCGGCCGGGGGCGGAGCCTGAGGCTCATCCACGCTGCCTGGCCAGGTGAGGACTCTTCCCCTTTGAGTGCTGCCGGGTTGCCCGGGCCGTTCCCCGCCAACCTGTCTGCCTGCAGCTTTGGAGGTGGCCGCGACACAGACAGTCCGAGGCATACAGGGGGTAACCTCCCTGACGGTGACCCCGCCCCTCCGTCTATGGCATCCTCGGCGCACTGTCAGCCCCTCGGGGTGTGAGTGCGGAGGAGGTTGCCGGTGTCCCCCGAGGGGAAGAGGGCCCCATGGCCAAAACGGGCTTGCGGTCCCTGCACCTTGCAGGGGCTCTTGGACTCTGTACCCCCGTGGTTCCAGAGGTACCACGACCCGCATGGGGCTGAGGGTCCCCGAACCCCAGCCCCCCCTCGCCAGCGACCCCTAGCGGCGGCGCCGTGAACTGCACCTGTGCTCAGGCAGAGTCCGGCGGGCGGGGTCAGGCTCCGGCCGGAGGCGGGGCCTGAGGCTCATCAGCGCTGCCTGGCCAGGTGAGGACTCTTCCCCTTTGAGTGCTGCCGGGTTGCCAGGGGCTTTCCGCACCGACCTTTCTGCCTGCAGTTTTGGAGAGGGCCTGGGACGCAGACGGTCCGAGGCTTGCAGGGGTTGCCCTCCCTGACGGTGACCCCGCCCCTCCGTCCAGGGCGTCTTCCGGCGCACGGCCTGCCCCTGGGGGTGTGAGTGTGAGAGGAGGCTGCAGGTGTGCCCCGTGGGAAGGTTTACCGTTCCCCAAGGGGGAAGTTGTCCTCTTTCCCCCATGGGGGAAGAGCGTCACCTTACCCCATGGAGTAGGGGTCAACCTGCCCCCTTGGTGCTGAGGGTCCCCGCCCCCCGCACCGGCCCCCCCGCCCCGGCCCTTTGAAGTGCACCTGTGCTCAGCAGAGTCCGGTGGGCGGGGTCAGGCTCCGGCCAGAAGCGGAGCGTGGGGCTCAGCAGCGCCGCTGAGCCAGGTGAGGACTCTTCCCCTTTGAGTGGTGCTGGGTTGCTAAGGGCTTTCCCCGCCGTCCCGTGTGAATGCAGTTTTGGAGGACGCCACGGGCGCCGTCAGTCTGTGGCTTGCAGGGGTTGCCCTCCCTGACGGTGAACCCGCCCCTTCTTGTAGGGCGTCTTGGGGCACACGTCCTGCCCCTGGTTTGTGAGTCCGAGAGGAGGGTGCAGGTGTGCCCCGGAAAGAAGATTTACCGTTCCCCCAAGTGGGAAGAGGGTCCCGTTTCCCCCTTGGATAGAGCATCCCTACTCCTGTGGGGGCTGAGGGTGCCCGAAGCCCCTCGCCCGCGCCCCCCTGCGGCGGCGCTGTGAACTGCCCCTGTGCTCAGGCAGAGTCCTTTGGGGGGGTCTGGCTCCGGCCGCGGGCGGAGCCTGAGGCTCATCAGCGCTGCCTGGCCAGGTGAGGACTCTTCCCCTTTGAGTGCTGCCGGGTTGCCCGGGCCGTTCCCCGCCAACCTGTCTGCCTGCAGCTTTGGAGGTGGCCGCCGACACAGACAGTCCGAGGCATACAGGGGGTTACCTCCCTGACGGTGACCCCGCCCCTCCGTCTATGGCATCCTCGGCGCACTGTCAGCCCCTCGGGGTGTGAGTGCGGAGGAGGTTGCCGGTGTCCCCCGAGGGGAAGAGGGCCCCATGGCCAAAACGGGCTTGCGGTCCCTGCACCTTGCAGGGGCTCTTGGACTCTGTACCCCCGTGGTTCCAGAGGTACCACGACCCGCATGGGGCTGAGGGTCCCCGAACCCCAGCCCCCCCCTCGCCAGCGCTCCCTAGCGGCGGCGCCGTGAACTGCACCTGTGCTCAGGCAGAGTCCGGCGGGCGGGGTCAGGCTCCGGCCAGGGGCGGGGCCTGAGGCTCATCAGCGCTGCCTGGCCAGGTGAGGACTCTTCCCCTTTGAGTGCTGCCGGGTTGCCAGGGGCTTTCCGCACCGACCTTTCTGCCTGCAGTTTTGGAGAGGGCCTGGGACGCAGAGGGTCCGAGGCTTGCAGGGGTTGCCCTCCCTGACGGTGACCCCGCCACTCCGTCCAGGGCGTCTTCCGGCGCACCGCCTGCCCCTGGGGGTGTGAGTGTGAGAGGAGGCTGCAGGTGTGCCCCGGGGGAAGGTTTACCATTCCCCAAGGGGGAAGTTGTCCTCTTTCCCCCATGGGGGAAGAGCGTCACCTTACCCCATGGAGTAGGGGTCAACCTGCCCCCTTGGTGCTGAGGGTCCCCGCCCCCCGCACCGGCCCCCCCCCCGGCCCTATGAAGTGCACCTGTGCTCAGCAGAGTCCGGTGGGCGGGGTCAGGCTCCGGCCAGAGGCGGAGCCTGGGGCTCAGCAGCGCCGCTGAGCCAGGTGAGGACTCTTCCCCTTTGAGTGGTGCTGGGTTGCTAAGGGCTTTCCCCGCCGGCCCGTGTGAATGCAGTTTTGGAGGACGCCGCGGGCGCCGTCAGTCTGTGGCTTGCAGGTGTTGCCCTCCCTGACGGTGAACCCGCCCCTTCTTGTAGGGCGTCTTGGGGCACACGTCCTGCCCCTGGTTTGTGAGTCCGAGAGGAGGGTGCAGGTGTGCCCCGGAAAGAAGATTTACCGTTCCCCCAAGTGGGAAGAGGGTCCCGTTTCCCCCTTGGATAGAGCATCCCTACCCCGTTTGGGGCTGAGGGTGCCCGAAGCCCCTCGCCCGCGCCCCCCTGCGGCGGCGCTGTGAACTGCCCCTGTGCTCAGGCAGAGTCCTTTGGGGGGGTCTGGCTCCGGCCGGGGGCGGAGCCTGAGGCTCATCAGCGCTGCCTGGCCAGGTGAGGACTCTTTCCCTTTGAGTGCTGCCGGGTTGCCCGGGCCGTTCCCCGCCAACCTGTCTGCCTGCAGCTTTGGAGGTGGCCGCGACACAGACAGTCTGAGGCATACAGGGGGTAACCTCCCTGACGATGACCCCGCCCCTCCGTCTATGGCATCCTCGGCACACTGTCTGCCCCTCGGGGTGTGAGTGCGGAGGAGGTTGCCGGGGTCCCCCGAGGGGAAGAGGGTCCCATGGCCAAAACGGGCTTGCGGTCCCTGCACCTTGCAGGGGCTCTTGGACTCTGTACCCCCGTGGTTCCAGAGATACCACGACCCGCATGGGGCTGAGGGTCCCCGAACCCCAGCCCCCCCTCGCCAGCGCCCCCTAGCGGCGGCGCCGTGAACTGCACCTGTGCTCAGTCAGAGTCCGGCGGGCGGGGTCAGGCTCCGGCCGGGGGCGGGGCCTGAGGCTCATCAGCGCTGCCTGGCCAGGTGAGGACTCTTCCCCTTTGAGTGCTGCCGGGTTGCCAGGGGCTTTCCGCACCGACCTTTCTGCCTGCAGTTTTGGAGAGGGCCTGGGACGCAGACGGTCCGAGGCTTGCACGGGTTGCCCTCCCTGACGGTGACCCCGCCCCTCCGTCCAGGGCGTCTTCCGGCGCACGGCCTGCCCCTGGGGGTGTGAGTGTGAGAGGAGGCTGCAGGTGTGCCCCGGGGGAAGGTTTACCGTTCCCCATGGGGGAAGTTGTCCTCTTTCCCCCATGGGGGATGAGCGTCACCTTACCCCATGGAGTAGGGGTCAACCTGCCCCCTTGGTGCTGAGGGTCCCCGCCCCCCGCACCGGCCCCCCCCCCGGCCCTATGAAGTGCACCTGTGCTCAGCAGAGTCCGGTGGGCGGGGTCAGGCTCCGGCCAGAAGCGGAGCCTGGGGCTCAGCAGCGCCGCTGAGCCCGGTGAGGACTCTTCCCCTTTGAGTGGTGCTGGGTTGCTAAGGGCTTTCCCCGCCGGCCCGTGTGAATGCAGTTTTGGAGGACGCCGCGGGCGCCGTCAGTCTGTGGCTTGCAGGGGTTGCCCTCCCTGACGGTGAACCCGCCCCTTTTTGTAGGGCGTCTTGGGGCACACGTCCTGCCCCTGGTTTGTGAGTCCGAGAGGAGGGTGCAGGTGTGCCCCGGAAAGAAGATTTACCGTTCCCCCAAGTGGGAAGAGGGTCCCGTTTCCCCCTTGGATAGAGCATCCCTACCCCGTTTGGGGCTGAGGGTGCCCGAAGCCCCTCGCCCGCGCCCCCCTGCGGCGGCGCTGTGAACTGCCCCTGTGCTCAGGCAGAGTCCTTTGGGGGGGTCTGGCTCCGGCCGGGGGCGGAGCCTGAGGTTCATCAGCGCTGCCTGGCCAGGTGAGGACTCTTCCCCTTTGAGTGCTGCCGGGTTGCCCGGGCCGTTCCCCGCCAACCTGTCTGCCTGCAGCTTTGGAGGTGGCCGCCGACACAGACAGTCCGAGGCATACAGGGGGTTACCTCCCTGACGGTGACCCCGCCCCTCCGTCTATGGCATCCTCGGCGCACTGTCAGCCCCTCAGGGTGTGAGTGCGGAGGAGGTTGCCGGTGTCCCCCGAGGGGAAGAGGGCCCCATGGCCAAAAAGGGGTTGCGATCCCTGCACCTTGCAGGGGCTCTTGGACTCTGTACCCCCGTGGTTCCAGAGGTACCACGACCCGCATGGGGCTGAGGGTCCCCGAACCCCAGCCCCCCCCTCGCCAGCGCCCCCTAGCGGCGGCGCCGTGAACTGCACCTGTGCTCAGGCAGAGTCCGGCGGGCGGGGTCAGGCTCCGGCCGGGGGCGGGGCCTGAGGCTCATCAGCGCTGCCTGGCCAGGTGAGGACTCTTCCCCTTTGAGTGCTGCCGGGTTGCCAGGGGCTTTCCGCACCGACCTTTCTGCCTGCAGTTTTGGAGAGGTCCTGGGACGCAGACGGTCCGAGGCTTGCGGGGGTTGCCCTCACTGACGGTGACCCCGCCCCTCCGTCCAGGGCGTCTTCCGGCGCACAGCCGACCCCTGGGGGTGTGAGTGTGAGAGGAGGCTGCAGGTGTGCCCCGGGGGAAGGTTTACCGTTCCCCAAGGGGGAAGTTGTCCTCTTTCCCCCATGGGGGAAGAGCGTCACCTTACCCCATGGAGTTGGGGTCAACCTGCCCCCTTGGTGCTGAGGGTCCCCGCCCCCCGCACCGGACCCCCCCCGGCCCTATGAAGTGCACCTGTGCTCAGCAGAGTCCGGTGGGCGGGGTCAGGCTCCGGCCAGAGGGGGAGCCTGGGGCTCAGCAGAGCCGCTGAGCCAGGTGAGGACTCTTCCCCTTTGAGTGGTGCTGGGTTGCTAAGGGCTTTCCCCGCCGGCCCGTGTGAATGCAGTTTTGGAGGACGCCGCGGGCGCCGTCAGTCTGTGGCTTGCAGGGGTTGCCCTCCCTGACGGTGAACACGCCCCTTCTTGTAGGGCGTCTTGGGGCACACGTCCTGCCCCTGGTTTGTGAGTCCGAGAGGAGGGTGCAGGTGTGCCCCGGAAAGAAGATTTACCGTTCCCCCAAGTGGGAAGAGGGTCCCGTTTCCCCCTTGGATAGAGCATCCCTACCCCGGTGGGGGCTGAGGATGCCCGAAGCCCCTCGCCGCGCCCCCCTGCGGCGGCGCTGTGAACTGCCCCTGTGCTCAGGCAGAGTCCTTTGGGGGGGTCTGGCTCCGGCCGGGGGCGGAGCCTGAGGCTCATCAGCGCTGCCTGGCCAGGTGAGGACTCTTCCCCTTTGAGTGCTGCCGGGTTGCCCGGGCCGTTCCCCGCCAACCTGTCTGCCTGCAGCTTTGGAGGTGGCCGCCGACACAGACAGTCCGAGGCATACAGGGGGTAACCTCCCTGACGGTGACCCCGCCCCTCCGTCTATGGCATCCTCGGCGCACTGTCAGCCCCTCGGGGTGTGCGTGCGGAGGAGGTTGCCGGTGTCCCCCGAGGGGAAGAGGGCCCCATGGCCAAAACGGGCTTGCCGTCCCTGCACCTTGCAGGGGCTCTTGGACTCTGTACCCCGTGGTTCCAGCGGTACCACGACCCGCATGGGGCTGAGGGTCCCCGAACCCCAGCCCCCCCTCGCCAGCGCCCCCTAGCGGCGGGGACGTGAACTGCACCTGTGCTCAGGCAGAGTCCGGCGGGCGGGGTCAGGCTCCGGCCGGGGGCGGGGCCTGAGGCTCATCAGCGCTGCCTGGCCAGGTGAGGACTCTTCCCCTTTGAGTGCTGCCGGGTTGCCAGGGGCTTTCCGCACCGACCTTTCTGCCTGCAGTTTTGGAGAGGGCCTGGGACGCAGACGGTCCGAGGATGCAGGGGTTGCCCTCCCTGACGGTGACCCCGCCCCTCCGTCCAGGGCGTCTTCCGGCGCACGGCCTGCCCCTGGGGGTGTGAGTGTGAGAGGAGGCTGCAGGTGTGCCCCGGGGGAAGGTTTACCGTTCCCCAAGGGGGAAGTTGTCCTCTTTCCCCCATGGGGGAAGAGCGTCACCTTACCCCATGGAGTAGGGGTCAACCTGCACCCTTGGTGCTGAGGGTCCCCGCCCCCGGCACCGGCCCCCCACCCCCGGCCCTATGAAGTGCACCTGTGCTCAGCAGAGTCCGGTGGGCGGGGTCAGGCTCCGGCCAGAGGCGGAGCCTGGGGCTCAGCAGCGC
Source organism: Talpa europaea (assembly GCF_964194135.1). Taxonomy (NCBI): domain Eukaryota; kingdom Metazoa; phylum Chordata; class Mammalia; order Eulipotyphla; family Talpidae; genus Talpa; species Talpa europaea. The sequence continues at coordinate 70,503,549 of NC_140082.1, read as the reverse complement.
CGCTGAGCCAGGTGAGGACTCTTCCCCTTTGAGTGGTGCTGGGTTGCTAAGGGCTTTCCCCGCCGGCCCGTGTGAATGCAGTTTTGGAGGACGCCGCGGGCGCCGTCAGTCTGTGGCTTGCAGGCGTTGCCCTCCCTGACGGTGAACCCGCCCCTTCTTGTAGGGCGTCTTGGGGCACACGTCCTGCCCCTGGTTTGTGAGTCCGAGAGGAGGGTGCAGGTGTGCCCCGGAAAGAAGATTTACCGTTCCCCCAAGTGGGAAGAGGGTCCCTTCTCCCCCTTGGATAGAGCATCCCTACCCCGGTGGGGGCTGAGGGTGCCCGAAGCCCCTCGCCCGCGCCCCCCTGCGGCGGCGCTGTGAACTGCCCCTGTGCTCAGGCAGAGTCCTTTGGGGGGGTCTGGCTCCGGCCGGGGGCGGAGCCTGAGGCTCATCAGCGCTGCCTGGCCAGGTGAGGACTCTTCCCCTTTGAGTGCTGCCGGGTTGCCCGGGCCGTTCCCCGCCAACCTGTCTGCCTGCAGCTTTGGAGGTGGCCGCGACACAGACAGTCCGAGGCATACAGGGGGTAACCTCCCTGACGGTGACCCCGCCCCTCCGTCTATGGCATCCTCGGCACACTGTCTACCCCTCGGGGTGTGAGTGCGGAAGAGGTTGCCGGGGTCCCCCGAGGGGAAGAGGGTCCCATGGCCAAAACGGGCTTGCGGTCCCTGCACCTTGCAGGGGCTCTTGGACTCTGTACCCCCGTGGTTCCAGAGGTACCACGACCCGCATGGGGCTGAGGGTCCCCGAAACCCAGCCCCCCCTCGCCAGCGCCCCCTAGCGGCGGCGCCGTGAACTGCACCTGTGCTCAGGCAGAGTCCGGCGGGCGGGGTCAGGCTCCGGCCGGGGGCGGGGCCTGAGGCTCATCAGCGCTGCCTGGCCAGGTGAGGACTCTTCCCCTTTGAGTGCTGCCGGGTTGCCAGGGGCTTTCCGCACCGAACTTTCTGCCTGCAGTTTTGGAGAGGGCCTGGGGCGCAGACGGTCCGAGGCTTGCAGGGGTTGCCCTCCCTGACGGTGACCCCGCCCCTCCGTCCAGGGCGTCTTCCGGCGCACGGCCTGCCCCTGGGGGTGTGAGTGTGAGAGGAGGCTGCAGGTGTGCTCCGGGGGAAGGTTTACCGTTCCCCATGGGGGAAGTTGTCCTCTTTCCCCCATGGGGGATGAGCGTCACCTTACCCCATGGAGTAGGGGTCAACCTGCCCCCTTGGTGCTGAGGGTCCCCGCCCCCCGCACCGGCCCCACCCCGGCCCTATGAAGTGCACCTGTGCTCAGCAGAGACCGGTGGGCGGGGTCAGGCTCCGGCCAGAGGCAGAGCCTGGGGCTCAGCAGCGCCGCTGAGCCAGGTGAGGACTCTTCCCCTTTGAGTGGTGCTGGGTTGCTAAGGGCTTTCCCCGCCGGCCCGTGTGAATGCAGTTTTGGAGGACGCCGCGGGCGCCGTCAGTCTGTGGCTTGCAGGGGTTGCCCTCCCTGACGGTGAACCCGCCCCTTCTTGTAGGGCGTCTTGGGGCACACGTCCTGCCCCTGGTTTGTGAGTCCGAGAGGAGGGTGCAGGTGTGCCCCGGAAAGAAGATTTACCGTTCCCCCAAGTGGGAAGAGGGTCCCGTTTCCCCCTTGGATAGAGCATCCCTACCCCGGTGGGGGCTGAGGGTGCCCGAAGCCCCTCGCCCGCGCCCCCCTGCGGCGGCGCTGTGAACTGCCCCTGTGCTCAGGCAGAGTCCTTTGGGGGGGTCTGGCTCCGGCCGGGGGCGGAGCCTGAGGCTCATCAGCGCTGCCTGGCCAGGTGAGGACTCTTCCCCTTTGAGTGCTGCCGGGTTGCCCGGGCCGTTCCCCGCCAACCTGTCTGCCTGCAGCTTTGGAGGTGGCCGCCGACACAGACAGTCCGAGGCATACAGGGGGTAACCTCCCTGACGGTGACCCCGCCCCTCCGTCTATGGCATCCTCGGCGCACTGTCAGCCCCTCGGGGTGTGAGTGCGGAGGAGGTTGCCGGGGTCCCCCGAGGGGAAGAGGGCCCCATGGCCAAAACGGGCTTGCGGTCCCTGCACCTTGCAGGGGCTCTTGGACTCTGTACCCCCGTGGTTCCAGAGGTACCACGACCCGCATGGGGCTGAGGGTCCCCGAACCCCAGCCCCCCTCGCCAGCGCCCCCTAGCGGCGGCGCCGTGAACTGCACCTGTGCTCAGGCAGAGTCCGGCGGGCGGGGTCAGGCTCCGGCCGGGGGCGGGGCCTGAGGCTCATCAGCGCTGCCTGGCCAGGTGAGGACTCTTTCCCTTTGAGTGCTGCCGGGTTGCCAGGGGCTTTCCGCACCGACCTTTCTGCCTGCAGTTTTGGAGAGGGCCTGGGACGCAGACGGTCCGAGGCTTGCAGGGGTTGCCCTCCCTGACGGTGACCCCGCCCCTCCGTTTAGGGCGTCTTCCGGCGCACGGCCTGCCCCTGGGGGTGTGAGTGTGAGAGGAGGCTGCAGGTGTGCCCCGGGGGAAGGTTTACCGTTCGCCAAGGGGGAAGTTGTCCTCTTTCCCCCATGGGGGAAGAGCGTCACCTTACCACATGGAGTAGGGTTCAACCTGCCCCCTTGGTGCTGAGAGTCCCCGCCCCCCACACCGGCCCCCCCCCCGGCCCTATGAAGTGCACCTGTGCTCAGCAGAGTCCGGTGGGCGGGGTCAGGCTCCGGCCAGAGGCGGAGCCTGGGGCTCAGCAGCGCCGCTGAGCCAGGTGAGGACTCTTCCCCTTTGAGTGGTGCTGGGTTGCTAAGGGCTTTCCCCGCCGGCCCGTGTGAATGCAGTTTTGGAGGACGCCGCGGGCGCCGTCAGTCTGTGGCTTGCAGGGGTTGCCCTCCCTGACGGTGAACCCGCCCCTTCTTGTAGGGCGTCTTGGGGCACACGTCCTGCCCCTGGTTTGTGAGTCCGAGAGGAGGGTGCAGGTGTGCCCCGGAAAGAAGATTTACCGTTCCCCCAAGTGGGAAGAGGGTCCCGTTTCCCCCTTGGATAGAGCATCCCTACCCCGGTTGGGGCTGAGGGTGCCCGAAGCCCCTCGCCCGCGCCCTCCTGCGGCGGCGCTGTGAACTGCCCCTGTGCTCAGGCAGAGTCCTTTGGGGGGGGTCTGGCTCCGGCCGGGGGCGGAGCCTGAGGCTCATCAGCGCTGCCTGGCCAGGTGAGGACTCTTCCCCTTTGAGTGCTGCCGGGTTGCCCGGGCCGTTCCCCGCCAATCTGTCTGCCTGCAGCTTTGGAGGTGGCCGCCGACACAGACAGTCCGAGGCATACAGGGGGTAACCTCCCTGACGGTGACCCCGCCCCTCCGTCTATGGCATCCTCGGCGCACTGTCAGCCCCTCGGGGTGTGAGTGCGGAGGAGGTTGCCGGTGTCCCCCGAGGGGAAGAGGGCCCCATGGCCAAAACGGGCTTGCGGTCCCTGCACCTTGCAGGGGCTCTTGGACTCTGTACCCCCGTGGTTCCAGAGGTACCACGACCCACATGGGGCTGAGGGTCCCCGAACCCCAGCCCCCCCCTCGCCAGCGCCCCCTAGCGGCGGCGCCGTGAACTGCACCTGTGCTCAGGCAGAGTCCGGCGGGCGGGGTCAGGCTCCGTCCGGGGGCGGGGCCTGAGCCTCATCAGCGCTGCCTGGCCAGGTGAGGACTCTTCCCCTTTGAGTGCTGCCGGGTTGCCAGGGGCTTTCGGCACCGACCTTTCTGCCTGCAGTTTTGGAGAGGGCCTGGGACGCAGACGGTCCGAGGCTTGCAGGGGTTGCCCTCCCTGACGGTGACCCCGCCCCTCCGTCCAGGGCGTCTTCCGGCGCACGGCCTGCCCCTGGGGGTGTGAGTGTGAGAGGAGGCTGCAGGTGTGCCCCGGGGGAAGGTTTACCGTTCCCCAAGGGGGAAGTTGTCCTCTTTCCCCCATGGGGGAAGAGCGTCACCTTACCCCATGGAGTAGGGGTCAACCTGCCCCCTTGGTGCTGAGGGTCCCCGTCCCCCGCACCGGCCCCCCCCCGGCCCTATCAAGTGCACCTGTGCTCAGCAGAGTCCGGTGGGCGGGGTCAGGCTCCGGCCAGAGGCGGAGCCTGGGGCTCAGCAGCGCCGCTGAGCCAGGTGAGGACTCTTCCCCTTTGAGTGGTGCTGGGTTGCTAAGGTCTTTCCCCGCCGGCCCGTGTGAATGCAGTTTTGGAGGACGCTGTGGGCGCCGTCAGTCTGTGGCTTGCAGGGGTTGCCCTCCCTGACGGTGAACCCGCCCCTTCTTGTAGGGCGTCTTGGGGCACACGTCCTGCCCCTGGTTTGTGAGTCCGAGAGGAGGGTGCAGGTGTGCCCCGGAAAGAAGATTTACCGTTCCCCCAAGTGGGAAGAGGGTCCCGTTTCCCCCTTGGATAGAGCATCCCTACCCCGGTGGGGGCTGAGGGTGCCCGAAGCCCCTCGCCCGCGCCCCCCTGCGGCGGCGCTGTGAACAGCCCCTGTGCTCAGGCAGAGTCCTTTGGGGGGGTCTGGCTCCGGCCGGGGGCGGAGCCTGAGGCTCATCAGCGCTGCCTGGCCAGGTGAGGACTCTTCCCCTTTGAGTGCTGCCGGGTTGCCCGGGCCGTTCCCCGCCAACCTGTCTGCCTGCAGCTTTGGAGGTGGCCGCCGACACAGACAGTCCGAGGCATACAGGGGGTAACCTCCCTGACGGTGACCCCGCCCCTCCGTCTATGGCATCCTCGGCGCACTGTCAGCCCCTTGGGGTGTGAGTGCGGAGGAGGTTGCCGGTGTCCCCCGAGGGGAAGAGGGCCCCATGGCCAAAACGGGCTTGCGGTCCCTGCACCTTGCAGGGGCTCTTGGACTCTGTACCCCAGTGGTTCCAGAGGTACCACGACCCGCATGGGGCTGAGGGTCCCCGAACCCCAGCACCCCCCTCGCCAGCGCCCCCTAGCGGCGGCGCCGTGAACTGCACCTGTGCTCAGGCAGAGTCCGGCGGACGGGGTCAGGTTCCGGCCGGGGGCGGTCCTGAGGCTCATCAGCGCTGCCTGGCCAGGTGAGGACTCTTTCCCTTTGAGTGCTGCCGGGTTGCCAGGGGCTTTCCGCACCGACCTTTCTGCCAGCGGTTTTGGAGAGGGCCTGGGACGCTGACGGTCCGAGGCTTGCAGGGGTTGCCCTCCCTGACGGTGACCCCGCCCCTCCGTCCAGGGCGTCTTCCGGCGCACGGCCTGCCCCTGGGGGTGTGAGTGTGAGAGGAGGCTGCAGGTGTGCCCCGGGGGAAGGTTTACCGTTCCCCAAGGGGGAAGTTGTCCTCTTTCCCCCATGGGGGAAGAGCGTCAACTTACCCCATGGAGTAGGGGTCAACCTGCCCCCTTGGTGCTGAGGGACCCCGCCCCCCGCACCGACCCCCCCCCCCGGCCCTATGAAGTGCACCTGTGCTCAGCAGAGTCCGGTGGGCGGGGTCAGGCTCCGGCCAGAGGCGGAGCCTGGGGCTCAGCAGCGCCGCTGAGCCAGGTGAGGACTCTTCCCCTTTGAGTGCTGCCGGGTTGCCCGGGCCGTTCCCCGCCAACCTGTCTGCCTGCAGCTTTGCAGGTGGCCGCCGACACAGACAGTCCGAGGCATACAGGGGGTAACCTCCCTGACGGTGACCCCGCCCCTCCGTCTATGGCATCCTCGGCGCACGGTCAGCCCCTTGGGGTGTGAGTGCGGAGGAGGTTGCCGGTGTCCCCCGAGGGGAAGAGGGCCCCATGGCCAAAACGGGCTTGCGGTCCCTGCACCTTGCAGGGGCTCTTGGACTCTGTACCCCCGTGGTTCCAGAGGTACCACGACCCGCATGGGGCTGAGGGTCCCCGAACCCCAGCAACCCCCCTCGCCAGCGCCCCCTAGCGGCGGCGCCGTGAACTGCACCTGTGCTCAGGCAGAGTACGGCGGACGGGGTCAGGTTCCAGCCGGGGGCGGGGCCTGAGGCTCATCAGCGCTGCCTGGCCAGGTGAGGACTCTTTCCCTTTGAGTGCTGCCGGGTTGCCAGGGGCTTTCCGCACCGACCTTTCTGCCTGCGGTTTTGGAGAGGGCCTGGGACGCAGACGGTCCGAGGCTTGCAGGGGTTGCCCTCCCTGACGGTGACCCCGCCCCTCCGTCCAGGGCGTCTTCCGGCGCACGGCCTGCCCCTGGGGGTGTGAGTGTGAGAGGAGGCTGCAGGTGTGCCCCGGGGGAAGGTTTACCGTTCCCCACGGGGGAAGTTGTCCTCTTTCCCCCATGGGGGAAGAGCGTCAACTTACCCCATGGAGTAGGGGTCAACCTGCCCCCTTGGTGCTGATGGACCCCGCCACCCGCACCGACCCCCCCCCCGGCCCTATGAAGTGCACCTGTGCTCAGCAGAGTCCGGTGGGCGGGGTCAGGCTCCGGCCAGAGGCGGAGCCTGGGGCTCAGCAGCGCCGCTGAGCCAGGTGAGGACTCTTCCCCTTTGAGTGGTGCTGGGTTGCTAAGGGCTTTCCCCGCCGGCCCGTGTGAATGCAGTTTTGGAGGACGCCGCGGGCGCCGTCAGTCTGTGGCTTGCAGGGGTTGCCCTCCCTGACGGTGAACCCGCCCCTTCTTGTAGGGCGTCTTGGGGCACACGTCCTGCCCCTGGTTTGTGAGTCCGAGAGGAGGGTGCAGGTGTGCCCCGGAAAGAAGATTTACCGTTCCCCCAAGTGGGAAGAGTGTCCCGTTTCCCCCTTGGATAGAGCATCCCGACCCCGGTGGGGGCTGAGGGTGCCCGAAGCCCCTCGCCCGCGCCCCCCTGCGGCGGCGCTGTGAACTGCCCCTGTGCTCAGGCAGAGTCCTTTGGGGGGGGTCTGGCTCCGGCCGGGGGCGGAGCCTGAGGCTCATCAGCGCTGCCTGGCCAGGTGAGGACTCTTCCCCTTTGAGTGCTGCCGGGTTGCCCGGGCCGTTCCCCGCCAACCTGTCTGCCTGCAGCTTTGGAGGTGGCCGCCGACACAGACAGTCCGAGGCATACAGGGGGTAACCTCCCTGACGGTGACCCCGCCCCTCCGTCTATAACATCCTCGGCGCACTGTCAGCCCCTCGGGGTGTGAGTGCGGAGGAGGTTGCCGGTGTCCCCCGAGGGGAAGAGGGCCCCATGGCCAAAACGGGCTTGCGGTACCTGCACCTTGCAGGGGCTCTTGGACTCTGTACCCCCGTGGTTCCAGAGGTACCACGACCCGCATGGGGCTGAGGGTCCCCGAACCCCAGCCCCCACTCGCCAGCGCTCCCTAGCGGCGGCGCCGTGAACTGCACCTGTGCTCAGGCAGACTCCGGCTGGCGGGGTCAGGCTCCGGCCGGGGGCGGGGCCTGAGGCTCATCAGCGCTGCCTGGCCAGGTGAGGACTCTTCCCCTTTGAGTGCTGCCGGGTTGCCAGGGGCTTTCCGCACCGACCTTTCTGCCTGCAGTTTTGGAGAGGGCCTGGGACGCAGACGGTCCGAGGCTTGCAGGGGTTGCCCTCCCTGACGGTGACCCCGCCCCTCCGTCCAGGGCGTCTTCCGGCGCACGGCCTGCCCCTGGGGGTGTGAGTGTGAGAGGAGGCTGCAGGTGTGCCCCGGGGGAAGGTTTACCGTTCCCCAAGGGGGAAGTTGTCCTCTTTCCCCCATGGGGGAAGAGCGTCACCTTACCCCATGGAGTAGGGCTCAACCTGCCCCCTTGGTACTGAGGGTCCCCGCCCCCCGCACCGGCCCCCCCCCCGGCCCTATGAAGTGCACCTGTGCTCAGCAGAGTCCGGTGGGCGGGGTCAGGCTCCGGCCAGAGGCGGAGCCTGGGGCTCAGCAGCGCCGCTGAGCCAGGTGAGGACTCTTCCCCTTTGAGTGGTGCTGGGTTGCTAAGGGCTTTCCCCGCCGGCCCGTGTGAATGCAGTTTTGGAGGACGCCGCGGGCGCCGTCAGTCTGTGGCTTGCAGGGGTTGCCCTCCCTGACGGTGAACCCGCCCCTTCTTGTAGGGCGTCTTGGGGCACACGTCCTGCCCCTGGTTTGTGAGTCCGAGAGGAGGGTGCAGGTGTGCCCCGGAAAGAAGATTTACCGTTCCCCCAAGTGGGAAGAGGGTCCCGTTTCCCCCTTGGATAGAGCATCCCTACCCCGGTTGGGGCTGAGGCTGCCCGAAGCCCCTCGCCCGCGCCCCCCTGCGGCGGCGCTGTGAACTGCCCCTGTGCTCAGGCAGAGTCCTTTGGGGGGGTCTGGCTCCGGCCGGGGGCGGAGCCTGAGGCTCATCAGCGCTGCCTGGCCAGGTGAGGACTCTTCCCCTTTGAGTGCTGCCGGGTTACCCGGGCTGTTCCCCGCCAACCTGTCTGCCTGCAGCTTTGGAGGTGGCCGCGACACAGACAGTCCGAGGCATACAGGGGGTAACCTCCCTGACGGTGACCCCGCCCCTCCGTCTATGGCCTCCTCGGCGCACTGTCAGCCCCTCGGGGTGTGAGTGCGGAGGAGGTTGCCGGTGTCCCCCGAGGGGAAGAGGGCCCCATGGCCAAAACGGGCTTGCGGTCCCTGCACCTTGCAGGGGCTCTTGGACTCTGTACCCCCGTTGTTCCAGAGGTACCACGACCCGCATGGTGTTGAGGGTCCCCGAACCCCAGCCCCCCCTCGCCAGCGCCCCCTAGCGTCGGCGCCGTGAACTGCACCTGTGCTCAGGCAGAGTCCGGCGGGCGGGGTCAGGCTCCGGCCGGGGGCGGGGCCTGAGCCTCATCAGCGCTGCCTGGCCAGGTGAGGACTCTTTCCCTTTGAGTGCTGCCGGGTTGCCAGGGGCTTTCCGCACCGACCTTTCTGCCTGCAGTTTTGGAGAGGGCCTGGGACGCAGACTGTCCGAGGCTTGCAGGGGTTGCCCTCCCTGACGGTGACCCCGCCCCTCCATCCAGGGCGTCTTCCGGCGCACGGCCTGCCCCTGGGGGTGTGAGTGTGAGAGGAGGCTGCAGGTGTGCCCCGGGGGAAGGTTTACCGTTCCCCAAGGGGGAAGTTGTCCTCTTTCCCCCATGGGGGAAGAGCGTCAACTTACCCCATGGAGTAGGGGTCAACCTGCCCCCTTGGTGCTGAGGGACCCCGCCCCCCGCACCGGCCCCCCCCCCCGGCCCTATGAAGTGCACCTGTGCTCAGCAGAGTCCGGTGGGCGGGGTCAGGCTCCGGCCAGAGGCGGAGCCTGGGGCTCAGCAGCGCCGCTGAGCCAGGTGAGGACTCTTCCCCTTTGAGTGGTGCTGGGTTGCTAAGGGCTTTCCCCGCCGGCCCGTGTGAATGCAGTTTTGGAGGACGCCGCGGGCGCCGTCAGTCTGTGGCTTGCAGGGGTTGCCCTCCCTGACGGTGAACCCGCCCCTTCTTGTAGGGCGTCTTGGGGCACACGTCCTGCCCCTGGTTTGTAAGTCCGAGAGGAGGGTGCAGGTGTGCCCCGGAAAGAAGATTTACCGTTCCCCCAAGTGGGAAGAGTGTCCCGTTTCCCCCTTGGATAGAGCATCCCTACCCCGGTGGGGGCTGAGGGTGCCCGAAGCCCCTCGCCCGCGCCCCCCTGCGGCGGCGCTGTGAACTGCCCCTGTGCTCAGGCAGAGTCCTTTGGGGGGGGTCTGGCTCCGGCCGGGGGCGGAGCCTGAGGCTCATCAGCGCTGCCTGGCCAGGTGAGGACTCTTCCCCTTTGAGTGCTGCCGGGTTGCCCGGGCCGTTCCCCGCCAACCTGTCTGCCTGCAGCTTTGGAGGTGGCCGCCGACACAGACAGTCCGAGGCATACAGGGGGTAACCTCCCTGACGGTGACCCCGCCCCTCCGTCTATGGCATCCTCGGCGCACTGTCAGGCCCTCGGGGTGTGAGTGCGGAGGAGGTTGCCGGTGTCCCCCGAGGGGAAGAGGGCCCCATGGCCAAAACGGGCTTGCGGTACCTGCACCTTGCAGGGGCTCTTGGACTCTGTACCCCCGTGGTTCCAGAGGTACCACGACCCGCATGGGGCTGAGGGTCCCCGAACCCCAGCCCCCCCTCGCCAGCGCTCCCTAGCGGCGGCGCCGTGAACTGCACCTGTGCTCAGGCAGACTCCGGCTGGCGGGGTCAGGCTCCGGCCGGGGGCGGGGCCTGAGGCTCATCAGCGCTGCCTGGCCAGGTGAGGACTCTTCCCCTTTGAGTGCTGCTGGGTTGCCAGGGGCTTTCCGCACCGACCTTTCTGCCTGCAGTTTTGGAGAGGGCCTGGGACGCAGACGGTCCGAGGCTTGCAGGGGTTGCACTCCCTGACGGTGACCCCGCCCCGCCGTCCAGGGCGTCTTCCGGCGCACGGCCTGCCCCTGGGGGTGTGAGTGTGAGAGGAGGCTGCAGGTGTGCCCCGGGGGAAGGTTTACCGTTCCCCAAGGGGGAAGTTGTCCTCTTTCCCCCATGGGGGAAGAGCGTCACCTTACCCCATGGAGTAGGGGTCAACCTGCCCCCTTGGTACTGAGGGTCCCCGCCCCCCGCACCGGCCCCCCCCCGGCCCTATGAAGTGCACCTGTGCTCAGCAGAGTCCGGTGGGCGGGGTCAGGCTCCGGCCAGAGGCGGAGCCTGGGGCTCAGCAGCGCCGCTGAGCCAGGTGAGGACTCTTCCCCTTTGAGTGGTGCTGGGTTGCTAAGGGCTTTCCCCGCCGGCCCGTGTGAATGCAGTTTTGGAGGACGCCGCGGGCGCCGTCAGTCTGTGGCTTGCAGGGGTTGCCCTCCCTGACGGTGAACCCGCCCCTTCTTGTAGGGCGTCTTGGGGCACACGTCCTGCCCCTGGTTTGTGAGTCCGAGAGGAGGGTGCAGGTGTGCCCCGGAAAGAAGATTTACCGTTCCCCCAAGTGGGAAGAGGGTCCCGTTTCCCCCTTGGATAGAGCATCCCTACCCCGGTGGGGGCTGAGGGTGCCCGAAGCCCCTCGACCGCGCCCCCCTGCGGCGGCGCTGTGAACTGCCCCTGTGCTCAGGCAGAGTCCTTTGGGGGGGTCTGGCTCCGGCCGGGGGCGGAGCCTGAGGCTCATCAGCGCTGCCTGGCCAGGTGAGGACTCTTCCTCTTTGAGTGCTGCCGGGTTGCCCGGGCCGTTCCCCGCCAACCTGTCTGCCTGCAGCTTTGGAGGTGGCCGCCGACACAGACAGTCCGAGGCATACAGGGGGTAACCTCCCTGACGGTGACCCCGCCCCTCCGTCTATGGCATCCTCGGCGCACTGACAGCCCCTCGGGGTGTGAGTGCGGAGGAGGTTGCCGGTGTCCCCCGAGGGGAAGAGGGCCCCATGGCCAAAACGGGCTTGCGGTCCCTGCACCTTGCAGGGGCTCTTGGACTCTGTACCCCCGTTGTGCCAGAGGTACCACGACCCGCATGGGGCTGAGGGTCCCCGAACCCCAGCACCCCCCTCGCCAGCGCCCCCTAGCGGCGGCGCCGTGAACTGCACCTGTGCTCAGGCAGAGTCCGGCGGGCGGGGTCAGGCTCCGGCCGGGGGCGGGGCCTGAGGCTCATCAGCGCTGCCTGGCCAGGTGAGGACTCTTCCCCTTTGAGTGCTGCCGGGTTGCCAGGGGCTTTCCGCACCGACCTTTCTGCCTGCAGTTTTGGAGAGGGCCTGGGACGCAGACGGTCCGAGGCTTGCAGGGGTTGCCCTCCCTGACGGTGACCCCGCCCCTCCGTCCAGGGCGTCTTCCGGCGCAAGGCCTGCCCCTGGGGGTGTGAGTGTGAGAGGAGGCTGCAGGTGTGCCCCGGGGGAAGATTTACCGTTCCACAAGGGGGAAGTTGTCCTCTTTCCCCCATGGGGGAAGAGCGTCACCTTACCCCATGGAGTAGGGGTCAACCTGCCCCCTTGGTGCTGAGGGTCCCCGCCCCCCGCACCGGCCCCCCCCCGGCCCTATGAAGTGCACCTGTGCTCAGCAGAGTCCGGTGGGCGGGGTCAGGCTCCGGCCAGAGGCGGAGCCTGGGGCTCAGCAGCGCCGCTGAGCCAGGTGAGGACTCTTCCCCTTTGAGTGGTGCTGGGTTGCTAAGGGCTTTCCCCGCCGGCCCGTGTGAATGCAGTTTTGGAGGACGCCGCGGGCGCCGTCAGTCTGTGGCTTGCAGGGGTTGCCCTCCCTGACGGTGAACCCGCCCCTTCTTGTAGGGCGTCTTGGGGCACACGTCCTGCCCCTGGTTTGTGAGTCCGAGAGGAGGGTGCAGGTGTGCCCCGGAAAGAAGATTTACCGTTCCCCCAAGTGGGAAGAGGGTCCCGTTTCCCCCTTGGATAGAGCATCCCTACCCCGGTTGGGGCTGAGGGTGCCCGAAGCCCCTCGCCCGCGCCCCCCTGCGGCGGCGCTGTGAACTGCCCCTGTGCTCAGGCAGAGTCCTTTGGGGGGGGTCTGGCTCCGGCCGGGGGCGGAGCCTGAGGCTCATCAGCGCTGCCTGGCCAGGTGAGGACTCTTCCCCTTTGAGTGCTGCCGGGTTGCCCGGGCCGTTCCCCGCCAATCTGTCTGCCTGCAGCTTTGGAGGTGGCCGCCGACACAGACAGTCCGAGGCATACAGGGGGTAACCTCCCTGACGGTGACCCCGCCCCTCCGTCTATGGCATCCTCGGCGCACTGTCAGCCCCTCGGGGTGTGAGTGCGGAGGAGGTTGCCGGTGTCCCCCGAGGGGAAGAGGGCCCCATGGCCAAAACGGGCTTGCGGTCCCTGCACCTTGCAGGGGCTCTTGGACTCTGTACCCCCGTGGTTCCAGAGGTACCACGACCCACATGGGGCTGAGGGTCCCCGAACCCCAGCCCCCCCCTCGCCAGCGCCCCCTAGCGGCGGCGCCGTGAACTGCACCTGTGCTCAGGCAGAGTCCGGCGGGCGGGGTCAGGCTCCGGCCGGGGGCGGGGCCTGAGCCTCATCAGCGCTGCCTGGCCAGGTGAGGACTCTTTCCCTTTGAGTGCTGCCGGGTTGCCAGGGGCTTTCCGCACCGACCTTTCTGCCTGCAGTTTTGGAGAGGGCCTGGGACGCAGACGGTCCGAGGCTTGCAGGGGTTGCCCTCCCTGACGGTGACCCCGCCCCTCCGTCCAGGGCGTCTTCCGGCGCACGGCCTGCCCCTGGGGGTGTGAGTGTGAGAGGATGCTGCAGATGTGCCCCGGGGGAAGGTTTACCGTTCCCCATGGGGGAAGTTGTCCTCTTTCCCCCATGGGGGAAGAGCGTCACCTTACCCCATGGAGTAGGGGTCAACCTGCCCCCTTGGTGCTGAGGGTCCCCGTCCCCCGCACCGGCCCCCCCCCGGCCCTATCAAGTGCACCTGTGCTCAGCAGAGTCCGGTGGGCGGGGTCAGGCTCCGGCCAGAGGCGGAGCCTGGGGCTCAGCAGCGCCGCTGAGCCAGGTGAGGACTCTTCCCCTTTGAGTGGTGCTGGGTTGCTAAGGTCTTTCCCCGCCGGCCCGTGTGAATGCAGTTTTGGAGGACGCTGTGGGCGCCGTCAGTCTGTGGCTTGCAGGGGTTGCCCTCCCTGACGGTGAACCCGCCCCTTCTTGTAGGGCGTCTTGGGGCACACGTCCTGCCCCTGGTTTGTGAGTCCGAGAGGAGGGTGCAGGTGTGCCCCGGAAAGAAGATTTACCGTTCCCCCAAGTGGGAAGAGGGTCCCGTTTCCCCCTTGGATAGAGCATCCCTACCCCGGTGGGGGCTGAGGGTGCCCGAAGCCCCTCGCCCGCGCCCCCCTGCGGCGGCGCTGTGAACTGCCCCTGTGCTCAGGCAGAGTCCTTTTGGGGGGTCTGGCTCCGGCCGGGGGCGGAGCCTGAGGCTCATCAGCGCTGCCTGGCCAGGTGAGGACTCTTCCCCTTTGAGTGCTGCCGGGTTGCCCGGGCCGTTCCCCGCCAACCTGTCTGCCTGCAGCTTTGGAGGTGGCCGCCGACACAGACAGTCCGAGGCATACAGGGGGTAACCTCCCTGACGGTGACCCCGCCCCTCCGTCTATGGCATCCTCGGCGCACTGTCAGCCCCTTGGGGTGTGAGTGCGGAGGAGGTTGCCGGTGTCCCCCGAGGGGAAGAGGGCCCCATGGCCAAAACGGGCTTGCGGTCCCTGCACCTTGCAGGGGCTCTTGGACTCTGTACCCCAGTGGTTCCAGAGGTACCACGACCCGCATGGGGCTGAGGGTCCCCGATCCCCAGCACCCCCCTCGCCAGCGCCCCCTAGCGGCGGCGCCGTGAACTGCACCTGTGCTCAGGCAGAGTCCGGCGGACGGGGTCAGGGTCCGGCCGGGGGCGGTCCTGAGACTCATCAGCGCTGCCTGGCCAGGTGAGGACTCTTTCCCTTTGAGTGCTGCCGGGTTGCCAGGGGCTTTCCGCACCGACCTTTCTGCCTGCGGTTTTGGAGAGGGCCTGGGACGCTGACGGTCCGAGGCTTGCAGGGGTTGCCCTCCCTGACGGTGACCCCGCCCCTCCGTCCAGGGCGTCTTCCGGCGCACGGCCTGCCCCTGGGGGTGTGAGTGTGAGAGGAGGCTGCAGGTGTGCCCCGGGGTAAGGTTTACCGTTCCCCAAGGGGGAAGTTGTCCTCTTTCCCCCATGGGGGAAGAGCGTCAACTTACCCCATGGAGTAGGGGTCAACCTGCCCCCTTGGTGCTGAGGGACCCCGCCCCCCGCACCCACCCCCCCCCCCGGCCCTATGAAGTGCACCTGTGCTCAGCAGAGTCCGGTGGGCGGGGTCAGGCTCCGGCCAGAGGCGGAGCCTGGGGCTCAGCAGCGCCGCTGAGCCAGGTGAGGACACTTCCCCTTTGAGTGCTGCCGGGTTGCCCGGGCCGTTCCCCGCCAACCTGTCTGCCTGCAGCTTTGGAGGTGGCCGCCGACACAGACAGTCCGAGGCATACAGGGGGTAACCTCCCTGACGGTGACCCCGCCCCTCCGTCTATGGCATCCTCGGCGCACGGTCAGCCCCTTGGGGTGTGAGTGCGGAGGAGGTTGCCGGTGTCCCCCGAGGGGAAGAGGGCCCCATGGCCAAAACGGGCTTGCGGTCCCTGCACCTTGCAGGGGCTCTTGGACTCTGTACCCCCGTGGTTCCAGAGGTACCACGACCCGCATGGGGCTGAGGGTCCCCGAACCCCAGCAACCCCCCTCGCCAGCGCCCCCTAGCGGCGGCGCCGTGAACTGCACCTGTGCTCAGGCAGAGTCCGGCGGACGGGGTCAGGTTCCGGCCGGGGGCGGGGCCTGAGGCTCATCAGCGCTGCCTGGCCAGGTGAGGACTCTTTCCCTTTGAGTGCTGCCGGGTTGCCAGGGGCTTTCCGCACCGACCTTTCTGCCTGCGGTTTTGGAGAGGGCCTGGGTCGCAGACGGTCCGAGGCTTGCAGGGGTTGCCCTCCCTGACGGTGACCCCGCCCCTCCGTCCAGGGCGTCTTCCGGCGCACGGCCTGCCCCTGGGGGTGTGAGTGTGAGAGGAGGCTGCAGGTTTGCCCCGGGGGAAGGTTTACCGTTCCCCAAGGGGGAAGTTGTCCTCTTTCCCCCATGGGGGAAGAGCGTCAACTTACCCCATGGAGTAGGGGTCAACCTGCCCCCTTGGTGCTGAGGGACCCCGCCCCCCGCACCGACCCCCCCCCCCCGGCCCTATGAAGTGCACCTGTGCTCAGCAGAGTCCGGTGGGCGGGGTCAGGCTCCGGCCAGAGGCGGAGCCTGGGGCTCAGCAGCGCCGCTGAGCCAGGTGAGGACTCTTCCCCTTTGAGTGGTGCTGGGTTGCTAAGGGCTTTCCCCGCCGGCCCGTGTGAATGCAGTTTTGGAGGACGCCGCGGGCGCCGTCAGTCTGTGGCTTGCAGGGGTTGCCCTCCCTGACGGTGAACCCGCCCCTTCTTGTAGGGCGTCTTGGGGCACACGTCCTGCCCCTGGTTTGTGAGTCCGAGAGGAGGGTGCAGGTGTGCCCCGGAAAGAAGATTTACCGTTCCCCCAAGTGGGAAGAGTGTCCCGTTTCCCCCTTGGATAGAGCATCCCTACCCCGGTGGGGGCTGAGGGTGCCCGAAGCCCCTCGCCCGCGCCCCCCTGCGGCGGCGCTGTGAACTGCCCCTGTGCTCAGGCAGAGTCCTTTGGGGGGGGTCTGGCTCCGGCCGGGGGCGGAGCCTGAGGCTCATCAGCGCTGCCTGGCCAGGTGAGGACTCTTCCCCTTTGAGTGCTGCCGGGTTGCCCGGGCCGTTCCCCGCCAACCTGTCTGCCTGCAGCTTTGGAGGTGGCCGCCGACACAGACAGTCCGAGGCATACAGGGGGTAACCTCCCTGACGGTGACCCCGCCCCTCCGTCTATAAAATCCTCGGCGCACTGTCAGCCCCTCGGGGTGTGAGTGCGGAGGAGGTTGCCGGTGTCCCCCGAGGGGAAGAGGGCCCCATGGCCAAAACGGGCTTGCGGTACCTGCACCTTGCAGGGGCTCTTGGACTCTGTACCCCCGTGGTTCCAGAGGTACCACGACCCGCATGGGGCTGAGGGTCCCCGAACCCCAGCCCCCACTCGCCAGCGCTCCCTAGAGGCGGCGCCGTGAACTGCACCTGTGCTCAGGCAGACTCCGGCTGGCGGGGTTAGGCTCCGGCCGGGGGCGGGGCCTGAGGCTCATCAGCGCTGCCTGGCCAGGTGAGGACTCTTCCCCTTTGAGTGCTGCTGGGTTGCCAGGGGCTTTCCGCACCGACCTTTCTGCCTGCAGTTTTGGAGAGGGCCTGGGACGCAGACGGTCCGAGGCTTGCAGGGGTTGCCCTCCCTGACGGTGACCCCGCCCCTCCGTCCAGGGCGTCTTCCGGCGCACGGCCTGCCCCTGGGGGTGTGAGTGTGAGAGGAGGCTGCAGGTGTGCCCCGGGGG
This sequence comes from Talpa europaea, assembly GCF_964194135.1. Lineage (NCBI taxonomy): Eukaryota > Metazoa > Chordata > Mammalia > Eulipotyphla > Talpidae > Talpa > Talpa europaea. Next base: position 70,486,866 of record NC_140082.1, on the reverse strand, counting down.
AAGGTTTACCGTTCCCCAAGGGGGAAGTTGTCCTCTTTCCCCCATGGGGGAAGAGCGTCACCTTACCCCATGGAGTAGGGGTCAACCTGCCCCCTTGGTACTGAGGGTCCCCGCCCCCCGCACCGGCCCCCCCCCCGGCCCTATGAAGTGCACCTGTGCTCAGCAGAGTCCGGTGGGCGGGGTCAGGCTCCGGCCAGAGGCGGAGCCTGGGGCTCAGCAGCGCCGCTGAGCCAGGTGAGGACTCTTCCCCTTTGAGTGGTGCTGGGTTGCTAAGGGCTTTCCCCGCCGGCCCGTGTGAATGCAGTTTTGGAGGACGCCGCGGGCGCCGTCAGTCTGTGGCTTGCAGGGGTTGCCCTCCCTGACGGTGAACCCGCCCCTTCTTGTAGGGCGTCTTGGGGCACACGTCCTGCCCCTGGTTTGTGAGTCCGAGAGGAGGGTGCAGGTGTGCCCCGGAAAGAAGATTTACCGTTCCCCCAAGTGGGAAGAGGGTCCCGTTTCCCCCTTGGATAGAGCATCCCTACCCCGGTTGGGGCTGAGGCTGCCCGAAGCCCCTCGCCCGCGCCCCCCTGCGGCGGCGCTGTGAACTGCCCCTGTGCTCAGGCAGAGTCCTTTGGGGGGGTCTGGCTCCGGCCGGGGGCGGAGCCTGAGGCTCATCAGCGCTGCCTGGCCAGGTGAGGACTCTTCCCCTTTGAGTGCTGCCGGGTTGCCCGGGCCGTTCCCCGCCAACCTGTCTGCCTGCAGCTTTGGAGTTGGCCGCGACACAGACAGTCCGAGGCATACAGGGGGTAACCTCCCTGACGGTGACCCCGCCCCTCCGTCTATGGCATCCTCGGCGCACTGTCAGCCCCTCGGGGTGTGAGTGCGGAGGAGGTTGCCGGTGTCCCCCGAGGGGAAGAGGGCCCCATGGCCAAAACGGGCTTGCGGTCCCTGCACCTTGCAGGGGCTCTTGGACTCTGTACCCCCGTTGTTCCAGAGGTACCACGACCCGCATGGTGTTGAGGGTCCCCGAACCCCAGCCCCCCCTCGCCAGCGCCCCCTAGCGTCGGCGCCGTGAACTGCACCTGTGCTCAGGCAGAGTCCGGCGGGCGGGGTCAGGCTCCGGCCGGGGGCGGGGCCTGAGCCTCATCAGCGCTGCCTGGCCAGGTGAGGACTCTTTCCCTTTGAGTGCTGCCGGGTTGCCAGGGGCTTTCCGCACCGACCTTTCTGCCTGCAGTTTTGGAGAGGGCCTGGGACGCAGACTGTCCGAGGCTTGCAGGGGTTGCCCTCCCTGACGGTGATCCCGCCCCTCCATCCAGGGCGTCTTCCGGCGCACGGCCTGCCCCTGGGGGTGTGAGTGTGAGAGGAGGCTGCAGGTGTGCCCCGGGGGAAGGTTTACCGTTCCCCAAGGGGGAAGTTGTCCTCTTTCCCCCATGGGGGAAGAGCGTCAACTTACCCCATGGAGTAGGGGTCAACCTGCCCCCTTGGTGCTGAGGGACCCCGCCCCCCGCACCGACCCCCCCCCCCCGGCCCTATGAAGTGCACCTGTGCTCAGCAGAGTCCGGTGGGCGGGGTCAGGCTCCGGCCAGAGGCGGAGCCTGGGGCTCAGCAGCGCCGCTGAGCCAGGTGAGGACTCTTCCCCTTTGAGTGGTGCTGGGTTGCTAAGGGCTTTCCCCGCCGGCCCGTGTGAATGCAGTTTTGGAGGACGCCGCGGGCGCCGTCAGTCTGTGGCTTGCAGGGGTTGCCCTCCCTGACGGTGAACCCGCCCCTTCTTGTAGGGCGTCTTGGGGCACACGTCCTGCCCCTGGTTTGTGAGTCCGAGAGGAGGGTGCAGGTGTGCCCCGGAAAGAAGATTTACCGTTCCCCCAAGTGGGAAGAGTGTCCCGTTTCCCCCTTGGATAGAGCATCCCTACCCCGGTGGGGGCTGAGGGTGCCCGAAGCCCCTCGCCCGCGCCCCCCTGCGGCGGCGCTGTGAACTGCCCCTGTGCTCAGGCAGAGTCCTTTGGGGGGGGTCTGTCTCCGGCCGGGGGCGGAGCCTGAGGCTCATCAGCGCTGCCTGGCCAGGTGAGGACTCTTCCCCTTTGAGTGCTGCCGGGTTGCCCGGGCCGTTCCCCGCCAACCTGTCTGCCTTCAGCTTTGGAGGTGGCCGCCGACACAGACAGTCCGAGGCATACAGGGGGTAACCTCCCTGACGGTGACCCCGCCCCTCCGTCTATGGCATCCTCGGCGCACTGTCAGGCCCTCGGGGTGTGAGTGCGGAGGAGGTTGCCGGTGTCCCCCGAGGGGAAGAGGGCCCCATGGCCAAAACGGGCTTGCGGTACCTGCACCTTGCAGGGGCTCTTGGACTCTGTACCCCCGTGGTTCCAGAGGTACCACGACCCGCATGGGGCTGAGGGTCCCCGAACCCCAGCCCCCCCTCGCCAGCGCTCCCTAGCGGCGGCGCCGTGAACTGCACCTGTGCTCAGGCAGACTCCGGCTGGCGGGGTCAGGCTCCGGCCGGGGGCGGGGCCTGAGGCTCATCAGCGCTGCCTGGCCAGGTGAGGACTCTTCCCCTTTGAGTGCTGCCGGGTTGCCAGGGGCTTTCCGCACCGACCTTTCTGCCTGCAGTTTTGGAGAGGGCCTGGGACGCAGACGGTCCGAGGCTTGCAGGGGTTGCACTCCCTGACGGTGACCCCGCCCCGCCGTCCAGGGCGTCTTCCGGCGCACGGCCTGCCCCTGGGGGTGTGAGTGTGAGAGGAGGCTGCAGGTGTGTCCCGGGGGAATGTTTACCGTTCCCCAAGGGGGAAGTTGTCCTCTTTCCCCCATGGGGGAAGAGCGTCACCTTACCCCATGGAGTAGGGGTCAACCTGCCCCCTTGGTACTGAGGGTCCCCGCCCCCCGCACCGGCCCCCCCCCCGGCCCTATGAAGTGCACCTGTGCTCAGCAGAGTCCGGTGGGCGGGGTCAGGCTCCGGCCAGAGGCGGAGCCTGGGGCTCAGCAGCGCCGCTGAGCCAGGTGAGGACTCTTCCCCTTTGAGTGGTGCTGGGTTGCTAAGGGCTTTCCCCGCCGGCCCGTGTGAATGCAGTTTTGGAGGACGCCGCGGGCGCCGTCAGTCTGTGGCTTGCAGGGGTTGCCCTCCCTGACGGTGAACCCGCCCCTTCTTGTAGGGCGTCTTGGGGCACACGTCCTGCCCCTGGTTTGTGAGTCCGAGAGGAGGGTGCAGGTGTGCCCCGGAAAGAAGATTTACCGTTCCCCCAAGTGGGAAGAGGGTCCCGTTTCCCCCTTGGATAGAGCATCCCTACCCCGGTTGGGGCTGAGGGTGCCCGAAGCCCCTCGCCCGCGCCCCCCTGCGGCGGCGCTGTGAACTGCCCCTGTGCTCAGGCAGAGTCCTTTGGGGGGGTCTGGCTCCGGCCGGGGGCGGAGCCTGAGGCTCATCAGCGCTGCCTGGCCAGGTGAGGACTCTTCCTCTTTGAGTGCTGCCGGGTTGCCCGGGCCGTTCCCCGCCAACCTGTCTGCCTGCAGCTTTGGAGGTGGCCGTCGACACAGACAGTCCGAGGCATACAGGGGGTAACCTCCCTGACGGTGACCCCGCCCCTCCGTCTATGGCATCCTCGGCGCACTGACAGCCCCTCGGGGTGTGAGTGCGGAGGAGGTTGCCGGTGTCCCCCGAAGGGAAGAGGGCCCCATGGCCAAAACGGGCTTGCGGTCCCTGCACCTTGCAGGGGCTCTTGGACTCTGTAGCCCGTTGTTCCAGAGGTACCACGACCCGCATGGGGCTGAGGGTCCCCGAACCCCAGCCCCCCCCTCGCCAGCGCCCCCTAGCGGCGGCGCCGTGAGCTGCACCTGTGCTCAGGCAGAGTCCGGCGGGCGGGGTCAGGCTCCGGCCGGGGGCGGGGCCTGAGGCTCATCAGCGCTGCCTGGCCAGGTGAGGACTCTTCCCCTTTGAGTGCTGCCGGGTTGCCAGGGGCTTTCCGCACCGAACTTTCTGCCTGCAGTTTTGGAGAGGGCCTGGGAAGCAGACGGTCCGAGGCTTGCAGGGGTTGCCCTCCCTGACGGTGACCCCGCCCCTCCGTCCAGGGCGTCTTCCGGCGCACGGCCTGCCCCTGGGGGTGTGAGTGTGAGAGGAGGCTGCAGGTGTGCCCCGGGGGAAGATTTACCGTTCCCCAAGGGGGAAGTTGTCCTCTTTCCCCCATGGGGGAAGAGCGTCACCTTACCCCATGGAGTAGGGGTCAACCTGCCCCCTTGGTGCTGAGGGTCCCCGCCCCCCGCACCGGCCCCCCCCCCGGCCCTATGAAGTGCACCTGTGCTCAGCAGAGTCCGGTGGGCGGGGTCAGGCTCCGGCCAGAGGCGGAGCCTGGGGCTCAGCAGCGCCGCTGAGCCAGGTGAGGACTCTTCCCCTTTGAGTGGTGCTGGGTTGCTAAGGGCTTTCCCCGCCGGCCCGTGTGAATGCAGTTTTGGAGGACGCCGCGGGCGCCGTCAGTCTGTGGCTTGCAGGGGTTGCCCTCCCTGACGGTGAACCCGCCCCTTCTTGTAGGGCGTCTTGGGGCACACGTCCTGCCCCTGGTTTGTGAGTCCGAGAGGAGGGTGCAGGTGTTCCCCGGAAAGAAGATTTACCGTTCCCCCAAGTGGGAAGAGGGTCCCGTTTCCCCCTTGGATAGAGCATCCCTACCCCGGTTGGGGCTGAGGGTGCCCGAAGCCCCTCGCCCGCGCCCCCCTGCGGCGGCGCTGTGAACTGCCCCTGTGCTCAGGCAGAGTCCTTTGGGGGGGTCTGGCTCCGGCCGGGGGCGGAGCCTGAGGCTCATCAGCGCTGCCTGGCCAGGTGAGGACTCTTCCCCTTTGAGTGCTGCCGGGTTGCCCGGGCCGTTCCCCGCCAACCTGTCTGCCTGCAGCTTTGGAGGTGGCCGCGACACAGACAGTCCGAGGCATACAGGGGGTAACCTCCCTGACGGTGACCCCGCCCCTCCGTCTATGGCATCCTCGGCGCACTGTCAGCCCCTCGGGGTGTGAGTGGGGAGGAGGTTGCCGGGGTCCCCCGAGGGGAAGAGGGCCCCATGGCCAAAACGGGCTTGCGGTCCCTGCACCTTGCAGGGGCTCTTGGACTCTGTACCCCCGTTGTGCCAGAGGTACCACGACCCGCATGGGGCTGAGGGTCCCCGAACCCCAGCACCCCCCTCGCCAGCGCCCCCTAGCGGCGGCGCCGTGAACTGCACCTGTGCTCAGGCAGAGTCCGGCGGGCGGGGTCAGGCTCCGGCCGGGGGCGGGACCTGAGGCTCATCAGCGCTGCCTGGCCAGGTGAGGACTCTTCCCCTTTGAGTGCTGCCGGATTGCCAGGGGCTTTCCGCACCGACCTTTCTGCCTGCAGTTTTGGAGAGGGCCTGGGACGCAGACGGTCCGAGGCTTGCAGGGGTTGCCCTCCCTGACGGTGACCCCGCCCCTCCGTCCAGGGCGTCTTCCGGCGCACGGCCTGCCCCTGGGGGTGTGAGTGTGAGAGGAGGCTGCAGGTGTGCCCCGGGGGAAGGTTTACCGTTCCCCAAGCGGGAAGTTGTCCTCTTTCCCCCATGGGGGAAGAGCGTCACCTTACCCCATGGAGTAGGGGTCAACCTGCCCCCTTGGTACTGAGGGTCCCCGCCCCCCGCACCGGCCCACCCCCCGGCCCTATGAAGTGCACCTGTGCTCAGCAGAGTCCGGTGGGCGGGGTCAGGCTCCGGCCAGAGGCGGAGCCTGGGGCTCAGCAGCGCCGCTGAGCCAGGTGAGGACTCTTCCCCTTTGAGTGGTGCTGGGTTGCTAAGGTCTTTCCCCGCCGGCCCGTGTGAATGCAGTTTTGGAGGACGCTGTGGGCGCCGTCAGTCTGTGGCTTGCAGGGGTTGCCCTCCCTGACGGTGAACCCGCCCCTTCTTGTAGGGCGTCTTGGGGCACACGTCCTGCCCCTGGTTTGTGAGTCCGAGAGGAGGGTGCAGGTGTGCCCCGGAAAGAAGATTTACCGTTCCCCCAAGTGGGAAGAGGGTCCCGTTTCCCCCTTGGATAGAGCATCCCTACCCCGGTGGGGGCTGAGGGTGCCCGAAGCCCCTCGCCCGCGCCCCCCTGCGGCGGCGCTGTGAACTGCCCCTGTGCTCAGGCAGAGTCCTTTGGGGGGGTCTGGCTCCGGCCGGGGGCGGAGCCTGAGGCTCATCAGCGCTGCCTGGCCAGGTGAGGACTCTTCCCCTTTGAGTGCTGCCGGGTTGCCCGGGCCGTTCCCCGCCAACCTGTCTGCCTGCAGCTTTGGAGGTGGCCGCGACACAGACAGTCCGAGGCATACAGGGGGTAACCTCCCTGACGGTGACCCCGCCCCTCCGTCTATGGCATCCTCGGCGCACTGTCAGCCCCTCGGGGTGTGAGTGCGGAGGAGGTTGCCGGTGTCCCCCGAGGGGAAGAGGGCCCCATGGCCAAAACGGGCTTGCGGTCCCTGCACCTTGCAGGGGCTCTTGGACTCTGTACCCCCGTTGTTCCAGAGGTACCACGACCCGCATGGGGCTGAGGGTCCCCGAACCCCAGCCCCCCCTCGCCAGCGCCCCCTAGCGGCGGCGCCGTGAACTGCACCTGTGCTCAGGCAGAGTCCGGCGGGCGGGGTCAGGCTCCGGCCGGGGGCGGGGCCTGAGGCTCATCAGCGCTGCCTGGCCAGGTGAGGACTCTTCCCCTTTGAGTGCTGCCGGGTTGCCAGGGGCTTACCGCACCGACCTTTCTGCCTGAGTTTTGGAGAGGGCCTGGGACGCAGACGGTAGGAGGCTTGCAGGGGTTGCCCTCCCTGACGGTGACCCCGCCCCTCCGTCCAGGGCGTCTTCCAGCGCACGGCCTGCCCCTGGGGGTGTGAGTGTGAGAGGAGGCTGCAGGTGTGCCCCGGGGGAAGGTTTACCGTTCCCCAAGGGGGAAGTTGTCCTCTTTCCCCCATGGGGGAAGAGCGTCACCTTACCCCATGGAGTAGGGGTCAACCTGCCCCCTTGGTGCTGAGGGTCCCCGCCCCCCGCACCGGCCCCCCCCCCCGGCCCTATGAAGTGCACCTGTTCTCAGCAGAGTCCGGTGGGCGGGGTCAGGCTCCGGCCAGAGGCGGAGCCTGGGGCTCAGCAGCGCCGCTGAGCCAGGTGAGGACTCTTCCCCTTTGAGTGGTGCTGGGTTGCTAAGGGCTTTCCCCGCCGGCCCGTGTGAATGCAGTTTTGGAGGACGCCGCGGGCGCCGTCAGTCTGTGGCTTGCAGGGGTTGCCCTCCCTGACGGTGAACCCGCCCATTCTTGTAGGGCGTCTTGGGGCACACGTCCTGCCCCTGGTTTGTGAGTCCGAGAGGAGGGTGCAGGTGTGCCCCGGAAAGAAGATTTACCGTTCCCCCAAGTGGGAAGAGGGTCCCGTTTCCCCCTTGGATAGAGCATCCCTACCCCGGTGGGGGCTGAGGGTGCCCGAAGCCCCTCGCCCGCGCCCCCCTGCAGCGGCGCTGTGAACTGCCCCTGTGCTCAGGCAGAGTCATTTGGGGGGGTCTGGCTCCGGCCGGGGGCGGAGCCTGAGGCTCATCAGCGCTGCCTGGCCAGGTGAGGACTCTTCCCCTTTGAGTGCTGCCGGGTTGCCCGGGCCGTTCCCCGCCAACCTGTCTGCCTGCAGCTTTGGAGGTGGCCGCCGACACAGACAGTCCGAGGCATACAGGGGGTAACCTCCCTGACGGTGACCCCGCCCCTCCGTCTATGGCATCCTCGGCGCACTGTCAGCCCCTCGGGGTGTGAGTGCGGAGGAGGTTGCCGGTGTCCCCCGAGGGGAAGAGGGCCCCATGGCCAAAACGGGCTTGCGGTCCCTGCACCTTGCAGGGGCTCTTGGACTCTGTAGCCCGTTGTTCCAGAGGTACCACGACCCGCATGGGGCTGAGGGTCCCCGAACCCCAGCCCCCCCCTCGCCAGCGCCCCCTAGCGGCGGCGCCGTGAACTGCACCTGTGCTCAGGCAGAGTCCGGCGGGCGGGGTCAGGCTCCGGCCGGGGGCGGGGCCTGAGGCTCATCAGCGCTGCCTGGCCAGGTGAGGACTCTTCCCCTTTGAGTGCTGCCGGGTTGCCAAGGGCTTTCCGCACCGACCTTTCTGCCTGCAGTTTTGGAGAGGGCCTGGGACGCAGACGGTCCGAGGCTTGCAGGGGTTGCCCTCCCTGACGGTGACCCCGCCCCTCCGTCCAGGGCGTCTTCCGGCGCAAGGCCTGCCCCTGGGTGTGTGAGTGTGAGAGGAGGCTGCAGGTGTGCCCCGGGGGAAGGTTTACCGTTCCCCAAGGGGGAAGTTGTCCTCTTTCCCCCATGGGGGAAGAGCGTCACCTTACCCCATGGAGTAGGGGTCAACCTGCCCCCTTGGTACTGAGGGTCCCCGCCCCCCGCACCGGCCCCCCCCCGGCCCTATGAAGTGCACCTGTGCTTAGCAGAGTCCGGTGGGCGGGGTCAGGCTCCGGCCAGAGGCGGAGCCTGGGGCTCAGCAGCGCCGCTGAGCCAGGTGAGGACTCTTCCCCTTTGAGTGGTGCTGGGTTGCTAAGGTCTTTCCCCGCCGGCCCGTGTGAATGCAGTTTTGGAGGACGCTGTGGGCGCCGTCAGTCTGTGGCTTGCAGGGGTTGCCCTCCCTGACGGTGAACCCGCCCCTTCTTGTAGGGCGTCTTGGGGCACACGTCCTGCCCCTGGTTTGTGAGTCCGAGAGGAGGGTGCAGGTGTGCCCCGGAAAGAAGATTTACCGTTCCCCCAAGTGGGAAGAGGGTCCCGTTTCCCCCTTGGATAGAGCATCCCTACCCCGGTGGGGGCTGAGGGTGCCCGAAGCCCCTCGCCCGCGCCCCCCTGCGGCGGCGCTGTGAACTGCCCCTGTGCTCAGGCAGAGTCCTTTGGGGGGGTCTGGCTCCGGCCGGGGGCGGAGCCTGAGGCTCATCAGCGCTGCCTGGCCAGGTGAGGACTCTTCCCCTTTGAGTGCTGCCGGGTTGCCCGGGCCGTTCCCCGCCAACCTGTCTGCCTGCAGCTTTGGAGGTGGCCGCCGACACAGACAGTCCGAGGCATACAGGGGGTAACCTCCCTGACGGTGACCCCGCCCCTCCGTCTATGGCATCCTCGGCGCACTGTCAGCCCCTTGGGGTGTGAGTGCGGAGGAGGTTGCCGGTGTCCCCCGAGGGGAAGAGGGCCCCATGCCAAAACGGGCTTGCGGTCCCTGCACCTTGCAGGGGCTCTTGGACTCTTTACCCCCGTGGTTCCAGAGGTACCACGACCAGCATGGGGCTGAGGGTCCCCGAACCCAGGCCCCCCCTCGCCAGCGCTCCCTAGCGGCGGCGCCGTGAACTGCACCTGTGCTCAGGCAGAGTCCGGCGGGCGGGGTCAGTCTCCGGCCGGGGGCGGGGCCTGAGGCTCATCAGCGCTGCCTGGCCAGGTGAGGACTCTTCCCCTTTGAGTGCTGCTGGGTTGCCAGGGGCTTTCCGCACCGACCTTTCTGCCTGCAGTTTTGGAGAGGGCCTGGGACGCAGACGGTCCGAGGCTTGCAGGGGTTGCCCTCCCTGACGGTGACCCCGCCCCTCCGTCCAGGGCGTCTTCCGGCGCACGGCCTGCCCCTGGGGGTGTGAGTGTGAGAGGAGGCTGCAGGTGTGCCCCGGGGGAAGGTTTACTGTTCCCCAAGGGGGAAGTTGTCCTCTTTCCCCCATGGGGGAAGAGCGTCACCTTACCCCATGGAGTAGGGTTCCACCTGCCCCCTTGGTGCTGCGAGTCCCCGCCCCGTACACCGGCCCCCCCCCCCGGCCCTATGAAGTGCACCTGTGCTCAGCAGAGTCCGGTGGGCGGGGTCAGGCTCCGGCCAGAGGCGGAGCCTGGGGCTCAGCAGCGCCGCTGAGCCAGGTGAGGACTCTTCCCCTTTGAGTGGTGCTGGGTTGCTAAGGGCTTTCCCCGCCGGCCCGTGTGAATGCAGTTTTGGAGGACGCCGCGGGCGCCGTCAGTCTGTGGCTTGCAGGGGTTGCCCTCCCTGACGGTGAACCCGCCCCTTCTTGTAGGGCGTCTTGGGGCACACGTCCTGCCCCTGGTTTGTGAGTCCGAGAGGAGGGTGCAGGTGTGCCCCGGAAAGAAGATTTACCGTTCCCCCAAGTGGGAAGAGGGTCCCGTTTCCCCCTTGGATAGAGCATCCCTACCCCGGTTGGGGCTGAGGGTGCCCGAAGCCCCTCGCCCGCGCCCCCCTGCGGCGGCGCTGTGAACTGCCCCTGTGCTCAGGCAGAGTCCTTTGGGGGGGTCTGGCTCCGGCCGGGGGCGGAGCCTGAGGCTCATCAGCGCTGCCTGGCCAGGTGAGGACTCTTCCCCTTTGAGTGCTGCCGGGTTGCCCGGGCCGTTCCCCGCCAACCTGTCTGCCTGCAGCTTTGGAGGTGGCCGCCGACACAGACAGTCCGAGGCATACAGGGGGTAACCTCCCTGACGGTGACCCCGCCCCTCCGTCTATGGCATCCTCGGCGCACTGTCAGCCCCTCGGGGTGTGAGTGCGGAGGAGGTTGCCGGTGTCCCCCGAGGGGAAGAGGGCCCCATGGCCAAAACGGGCTTGCGGTCCCTGCACTTGCAGGGGCTCTTGGACTCTGTACCCCCGTGGTTCCAGAGGTACCACGACCCACATGGGGCTGAGGGTCCCCGAACCCCAGCCCCCCCCCGCCAGAGCCCCCTAGCGGCGGCGCCGTGAACTGCACCTGTGCTCAGGCAGAGTCCGGCGGGCGGGGTCAGGCTCCGGCCGGGGGCGGGGCCTGAGGCTCATCAGCGCTGCCTGGACAGGTGAGGACTCTTTCCCTTTGAGTGCTGCCGGGTTGCCAGGGGCTTTCCGCACCGACCTTTCTGCCTGCAGTTTTGGAGAGGGCCTGGGACGCAGACGGTCCGAGGCTTGCAGGGGTTGCCCTCCCTGACGGTGACCCCGCCCCTCCGTCCAGGGCGTCTTCCGGCGCACGTCCTGCCCCTGGTGGTGTGAGTGTGAGAGGAGGCTGCAGGTGTGCCCCGGGGGAAGGTTTACCGTTCCCCAAGGGGGAAGTTGTCCTCTTTCCCCCATGGGGGAAGAGCGTCACCTTACCCCATGGAGTAGGGGTCAACCTGCCCCCTTGGTGCTGAGGGTCCCCGTCCCCCGCACCGGCCCCCCCACCCGGCCCTATGAAGTGCACCTGTGCTCAGCAGAGTCCGGTGGGCGGGGTCAGGCTCCGGCCAGAGGCGGAGCCTGGGGCTCAGCAGCGCCGCTGAGCCAGGTGAGGACTCTTCCCCTTTGAGTGGTGCTGGGTTTCTAAGGGCTTTCCCCGCCGGCCCGTGTGAATGCAGTTTTGGAGGACGCCGCGGGCGCCGTCAGTCTGTGGCTTGCAGGGGTTGCCCTCCCTGACGGTGAACCCGCCCCTTCTTGTAGGGCGTCTTGGGGCACACGTCCTGCCCCTGGTTTGTGAGTCCGAGAGGAGGGTGCAGGTGTGCCACGGAAAGAAGATTTACCGTGCCCCCAAGTGGGAAGAGGGTCCCGTTTCCCCCTTGGATAGAGCATCCCTACCCCGGTGGGGGCTGAGGGTGCCCGAAGCCCCTCGCCCGCGCCCCCCTGCGGCGGCGCTGTGAACTGCCCCTGTGCTCAGGCAGAGTCCTTTGGGGGGGTCTGGCTCCGGCCGGGGGCGGAGCCTGAGGCTCATCAGCGCTGTCTGGCCAGGTGAGGACTCTTCCCCTTTGAGTGCTGCCGGGTTGCCCGGGCCGTTTCCCGCCAACCTGTCTGCCTGCAGCTTTGGAGGTGGCCGCGACACAGACAGTCCGAGGCATACAGGGGGTAACCTCCCTGACGGTGACCCCGCCCCTCCGTCTATGGCATCCTCGGCGCACTGTCAGCCCCTCGGGGTGTGAGTGCGGAGGAGGTTGCCGGTGTCCCCCGAGGGGAAGAGGGCCCCATGGCCAAAACGGGCTTGCGGTCCCTGCACCTTGCAGAGGCTCTTGGACTCTGTACCCCCGTTGTTCCAGAGGTACCACGACCCGCATGGGGCTGAGGGTCCCCGAACCCCAGCCCCCCTCGCCAGCGCCCCCTAGCGGCGGCGCCGTGAACTGCACCTGTGCTCAGGCAGAGTCCGGCGGGCGGGGTCAGGCTCCGGCCGGGGGCGGGGCCTGAGGCTCATCAGCGCTGCCTGGCCAGGTGAGGACTCTTCCCCTTTGAGTGCTGCCGGGTTGCCAGGAGCTTTCCGCACCGACCTTTCTGCCTGCAGTTTTGGAGAGGGCCTGGGACGCAGACGGTCCGAGGCTTGCAGGGGTTGCCCTCCCTGACGGTGACCCCGCCCCTCCGTCCAGGGCGTCTTCCGGCGCACGGCCTGCCCCTGGGGATGTGAGTGTGAGAGGAGGCTGCAGGTGTGCCCCGGGGGAAGGTTTACCGTTCCCCAAGGGGGAAGTTGTCCTCTTTCCCCCATGGGGGAAGAGCGTCACCTTACCCCATGGAGTAGGTGTCAACCTGCCCCCTTGGTACTGAGGGTCCCCGCCCCCCGCACCGGCCCCCCCCCCGGCCCTATGAAGTGCACCTGTGCTCAGCAGAGTCCGGTGGGCGGGGTCAGGCTCCGGCCAGAGGCGGAGCCTGGGGCTCAGCAGCGCCGCTGAGCCAGGTGAGGACTCTTCCCCTTTGAGTGGTGCTGGGTTGCTAAGGGCTTTCCCCGCCGGCCCGTGTGAATGCAGTTTTGGAGGACGCCGCGGGCGCCGTCAGTCTGTGGCTTGCAGGGGTTGCCCTCCCTGACGGTGAACCCGCCCCTTCTTGTAGGGCGTCTTGGGGCACACGTCCTGCCCCTGGTTTGTGAGTCCGAGAGGAGGGTGCAGGTGTGCCCCGGAAAGAAGATTTACCGTTCCCCCAAGTGGGAAGAGGGTCCCGTTTCCCCCTTGGATAGAGCATCCCTACCCCGGTGGGGGCTGAGGGTGCCCGAAGCCCCTCGCCCGCGCCCCCCTGCGGCGGCGCTGTGAACTGCCCCTGTGCTCAGGCAGAGTCCTTTGGGGGGGTCTGGCTCCGGCCGGGGGCGGAGCCTGAGGCTCATCAGCGCTGCCTGGCCAGGTGAGGACTCTTCCCCTTTGAGTGCTGCCGGGTTGCCCGGGCCGTTCCCCGCCAACCTGTCTGCCTGCAGCTTTGGAGGTGGCCGCCGACACAGACAGTCCGAGGCATACAGGGGGTAACCTCCCTGACGGTGACCCCGCCCCTCCGTCTATGGCATCCTCGGCGCACTGTCAGCCCCTCGGGGTGTGAGTGCGGAGGAGGTTGCCGGTGTCCCCCGAGGGGAAGAGGGCCCCATGGCCAAAACGGGATTGCGGTCCCTGCACCTTGCAGGGGCTCTTGGACTCTTTACCCCCGTGGTTCCAGAGGTACCACGACCCGCATGGGGCTGAGGGTCTCCGAACCCCAGCCCCCCCTCGCCAGCGCTCCCTAGCGGCGGCGCCGTGAACTGCACCTGTGCTCAGGCAGAGTCCGGCGGGCGGGGTCAGGCTCCGGCCGGGGGCGGGGCCTGAGGCTCATCAGCGCTGCCTGGCCAGGTGAGGACTCTTCCCCTTTGAGTGCTGCCGGGTTGCCAGGGGCTTTCCGCACCGACCTTTCTGCCTGCAGTTTTGGAGAGGGCCTGGGACGCAGACGGTCCGAGGCTTGCAGGGGTTGCCCTCCCTGACGGTGACCCCGCCCCTCCGTCCAGGGCGTCTTCCGGCGCACGGCCTGCCCCTGGGGGTGTGAGTGTGAGAGGAGGCTGCAGGTGTGCCCCGGGGGAAGGTTTACCGTTCCCCAAGGGAGAAGTTGTCCTCTTTCCCCCATGGGGGAAGAGCGTCACCTTACCCCATGGAGTAGGGGTCAACCTGCCCCCTTGGTGCTGAGGGTCCCCGCCCCCCGCACCGGCCCCGCCCCCGGCCCTATGAAGTGCACCTGTGCTTAGCAGAGTCCGGTGGGCGGGGTCAGGCTCCGGCCAGAGGCGGAGCCTGGGGCTCAGCAGCGCCGCTGAGCCAGGTGAGGACTCTTCCTCTTTGAGTGGTGCTGGGTTGCTAAGGTCTTTCCCCGCTGGCCCGTGTGAATGCAGTTTTGGAGGACGCTGTGGGCGCCGTCAGTCTGTGGCTTGCAGGGGTTGCCCTCCCTGACGGTGAACCCGCCCCTTCTTGTAGGGCGTCTTGGGGCACACGTCCTGCCCCTGGTTTGTGAGTCCGAGAGGAGGGTGCAGGTGTGCCCCGGAAAGAAGATTTACCGTTCCCCCAAGTGGGAAGAGGGTCCCGTTTCCCCCTTGGATAGAGCATCCCTACCCCGGTGGGGGCTGAGGGTGCCCGAAGCCCCTCGCCCGCGCCCCCCTGCGGCGGCGCTGTGAACTGCCCCTGTGCTCAGGCAGAGTCCTTTGGGGGGGTCTGGCTCCGGCCGGGGGCGGAGACTGAGGCTCATCAGCGCTGCCTGGCCAGGTGAGGACTCTTCCCCTTTGAGTGCTGCCGGGTTGCCCGGGCCGTTCCCCGCCAACCTGTCTGCCTGCAGCTTTGGAGGTGGCCGCCGACACAGACAGTCCGAGGCATACAGGGGGTAACCTCCCTGACGGTGACCCCGCCCCTCCGTCTATGGCATCCTCGGCGCACTGTCAGCCCCTTGGGGTTTGAGTGCGGAGGAGGTTGCCGGTGTCCCCCGAGGGGAAGAGGGCCCCATGGCCAAAACGGGCTTGCGGTCCCTGCACCTTGCAGGGGCTCTTGGACTCTGTACCCCCGTGGTTCCAGAGGTCCCACGACCCGCATGGGGCTGAGGGTCCCCGAACCCCAGCCCCCCCCTCGCCAGCGCCCCCTAGCGTCGGCGCCGTGAACTGCACCTGTGCTCAGGCAGAGTCTGGCGGACGGGGTCAGGCTCCGGCCGGGGGCGGGTCCTGAGGCTCATCAGCGCTGCCTGGCCAGGTGAGGACTCTTTCCCTTTGAGTGCTGCCGGGTTGCCAGGGGCTTTCCGCACCGACCTTTCTGCCTGCAGTTTTGGAGAGGGCCTGGGACGCAGACGGTCCGAGGCTTGCAGGGGTTGCCCTCCCTGACGGTGACCCCGCCCCTCGGTCCAGGGCGTCTTCCGGCGCACGGCCTGCCCCTGGGGGTGTGAGTGTGAGAGGAGGCTGCAGGTGTGCCCCGGGGGAAGGTTTACCGTTCCCCAAGGGGGAAGTTGTCCTCTTTCCCCCATGGGGGAAGAGCGTCACCTTACCCCATGGAGTAGGGTTCAACATGCCCCCTTGGTGCTGAGGGTCCCCGCCCCCCGCACCGGCCCCCCCCCCCGGCCCTATGAAGTGCACCTGTGCTCAGCAGAGTCCGGTGGGCGGGGTCAGGCTCCGGCCAGAGGCGGAGCCTGGGGCTCAGCAGCGCCGCTGAGCCAGGTGAGGACTCTTCCCCTTTGAGTGGTGCTGGGTTGCTAAGGGCTTTCCCCGCCGGCCCGTGTGAATGCAGTTTTGGAGGACGCCGCGGGCGCCGTCAGTCTGTGGCTTGCAGGGGTTGCCCTCCCTGACGGTGAACCCGCCCCTTCTTGTAGGGCGTCTTGGGGCACACGTCCTGCCCCTGGTTTGTGAGTCCGAGAGGAGGGTGCAGGTGTGCCCCGGAAAGAAGATTTACCGTTCCCCCAAGTGGGAAGAGGGTCCCGTTTCCCCCTTGGATAGAGCATCCCTACCTCGGTGGGGGCTGAGTGTGCCCGAAGCCCCTCGCCCGCGCCCCCCTGCGGCGGCGCTGTGAACTGCCCCTGTGCTCAGGCAGAGTCCTTTGGGGGGGTCTGGCTCCGGCCGGGGGCGGAGACTGAGGCTCATCAGCGCTGCCTGGCCAGGTGAGGACTCTTCCCCTTTGAGTGCTGCCGGGTTGCCCGGGCCGTTCCCCGCCAACCTGTCTGCCTGCAGCTTTGGAGGTGGCCGCCGACACAGACAGTCCGAGGCATACAGGGGGTAACCTCCCTGACGGTGACCCCGCCCCTCCGTCTATGGCATCCTCGGCGCACTGTCAGCCCCTTGGGGTGTGAGTGCGGAGGAGGTTGCCGGTGTCCCCCGAGGGGAAGAGGGCCCCATGGCCAAAACGGGCTTGCGGTCCCTGCACCTTGCAGGGGCTCTTGGACTCTGTACCCCCGTTGTTCCAGAGGTACCACGACCCGCATGGGGCTGAGGGTCCCCGAACCCCAGCCCCCCTCGCCAGCGCCCCCTAGCGGCGGCGCCGTGAACTGCACCTGTGCTCAGCAGAGTCCGGTGGGCGGGGTCAGGCTCCGGCCAGAGGCGGAGCCTGGGGCTCAGCAGCGCCGCTGAGCCAGGTGAGGACTCTTCCCCTTTGAGTGGTGCTGGGTTGCTAAGGGCTTTCCCCGCCGGCCCGTGTGAATGCAGTTTTGGAGGACGCCGCGGGCGCCGTCAGTCTGTGGCTTGCAGGGGTTGCCCTCCCTGACGGTGAACCCGCCCCTTCTTGTAGGGCGTCTTGGGGCACACGTCCTGCCCCTGGTTTGTGAGTCCGAGAGGAGGGTGCAGGTGTGCCCCGGAGAGAAGATTTACCGTTCCCCCAAGTGGGAAGAGGGTCCCGTTTCCCCCTTGGATAGAGCATCCCTACCCCGGTGGGGGCTGAGAGTGCCCGAAGCCCCTCGCCCGCGCCCCCCTGCGGCGGCGCTGTGAACTGCCCCTGTGCTCAGGCAGAGTCCTTTGGGGGGGGTCTGGCTCCGGCCGGGGGCGGAGCCTGAGGCTCATCAGCGCTGCCTGGCCAGGTGAGGACTCTTCCTCTTTGAGTGCTGCCGGGTTGCCCGGGCCGTTCCCCGCCAACCTGTCTGCCTGCAGCTTTGGAGGTGGCCGCCGACACAGACAGTCCGAGGCATAAAGGGGGTAACCTCCCTGTCGGTGACCCCGCCCCTCCGTCTATGGCATCCTCGGCGCACTGTCAGCCCCTCGGGGAGTGAGTGCGGAGGAGGTTGCCGGTGTCCCCCGAGGGGAAGAGGGCCCCATGGCCAAAACGGGCTTGCGGTCCCTGCACCTTGCAGGGGCTCTTGGACTCTGTAGCCCGTTGTTCCAGAGGTACCACGACCCGCATGGGGCTGAGGGTCCCCGAACCCCAGCCCCCCCTCGCCAGCGCCCCCTAGCGGCGGCGCCGTGAACTGCACCTGTGCTCAGGCAGAGTCCGGCGGGCGGGGTCAGTCTCCGGCCGGGGGCGGGGCCTGAGGCTCATCAGCGCTGCCTGGCCAGGTGAGGACTCTTCCCCTTTGAGTGCTGCCGGGTTGCCAGGGGCTTTCCGCACCGACCTTTCTGCCTGCAGTTTTGGAGAGGGCCTGGGACGCAGACGGTCCGAGGCTTGCAGGGGTTGCCCTCCCTGACGGTGACCCCGCCCCTCCGTCCAGGGCGTCTTCCGGCGCACGGCCTGCCCCTGGGGGTGTGAGTGTGAGAGGAGGCTGCAGGTGTGCCCCGGGGGAAGGTTTACCGTTCCCCAAGGGGGAAGTTGTCCTCTTTCCCCCATGGGGGAAGAGCGTCACCTTACCCCATGGAGTAGGGGTCAAACTGCCCCCTTGGTGCTGAGGGTCCCCGCCCCCCGCACCGGCCCCCCCCCCGGCCCTATGAAGTGCACCTGTGCTCAGCAGAGTCCGGTGGGCGGGGTCAGGCTCCGGCCAGAGGCGGAGCCTGGGGCTCAGCAGCGCCGCTGATCCAGGTGAGGACTCTTCCCCTTTGAGTGGTGCTGGGTTTCTAAGGGCTTTCCCCGCCGGCCCGTGTGAATGCAGTTTTGGAGGACGCCACGGGCGCCGTCAGTCTGTGGCTTGCAGGGGTTGCCCTCCCTGACGGTGAACCCGCCCCTTCTTGTAGGGCGTCTTGGGGCACACGTCCTGCCCCTGGTTTGTGAGTCCGAGAGGAGGGTGCAGGTGTGCCCCGGAAAGAAGATTTACCGTTCCCCCAAGTGGGAAGAGGGTCCCGTTTCCCCCTTGGATAGAGCATCCCTACCCCGGTGGGGGCTGAGGGTGCCAGAAGCCCCTCGCCCGCGCCCCCCTGCGGCGGCGCTGTGAACTGCCCCTGTGCTCAGGCAGAGTCCTTTGGGGGGGTGTGGCTCCGGCCGGGGGCGGAGCCTGAGGCTCATCAGCGCTGCCTGGCCAGGTGAGGACTCTTCCCCTTTGAGTGCTGCCGGGTTGCCCGGGCCGTTCCCCGCCAACCTGTCTGCCTGCAGCTTTGGAGGTGGCCGCCGACACAGACAGTCCGAGGCATACAGGGGGTAACCTCCCTGACGGTGACCCAGCCCCTCCGTCTATGGCATCCTCGGCGCACTGTCAGCCCCTCGGGGTGTGAGTGCGGAGGAGGTTGCCGGTGTCCCCCGTGGGGATGAGGGCCCCATGGCCAAAACGGGCTTGCGGTCCCTGCACCTTGCAGGGGCTCTTGGACTCTGTAGCCCGTTGTTCCAGAGGTACCACGACCCGCATGGGGCTGAGGGTCCCCGAACCCCAGCCCCCCCCTCGCCAGCGCCCCCTAGCGGCGGCGCCGTGAACTGCACCTGTGCTCAGGCAGAGTCCGGCGGGCGGGGTCAGGCTCCGGCCGGGGGCGGGGCCTGAGGCTCATCAGCGCTGCCTGGCCAGGTGAGGACTCTTCCCCTTTGAGTGCTGCCGGGTTGCCAGGGGCTTTCCGCACCGACCTTTCTGCCTGCAGTTTTGGAGAGGGCCTGGGACGCAGACGGTCCGAGGCTTGCAGGGGTTGCCCTCCCTGACGGTGACCCCGCCCCTCCGTCCAGGGCGTCTTCCGGCGCACGGCCTGCCCCTGGGGGTGTGAGTGTGAGAGGAGGCTGCAGGTGTGCCCCGGGGGAAGGTTTACCGTTCCCCAAGGGGGAAGTTGTCCTCTTTCCCCCATGGGGGAAGAGCGTCACCTTACCCCATGGAGTAGGGGTCAACCTGCCCCCTTGGTACTGAGGGTCCCCGCCCCCCGCACCGGCCCCCCCCCCGGCCCTATGAAGTGCACCTGTGCTCAGCAGAGTCCGGTGGGCGGGGTCAGGCTCCGGCCAGAGGCGGAGCCTGGGGCTCAGCAGCGCCGCTGAGCCAGGTGAGGACTCTTCCCCTTTGAGTGGTGCTGGGTTGCTAAGGGCTTTCCCCGCCGGCCCGTGTGAATGCAGTTTTGGAGGACGCCGCGGGCGCCGTCAGTCTGTGGCTTGCAGGGGTTGCCCTCCCTGACGGTGAACCCGCCCCTTCTTGTAGGGCGTCTTGGGGCACACGTCCTGCCCCTGGTTTGTGAGTCCGAGAGGAGGGTGCAGGTGTGCCCCGGAAAGAAGATTTACCGTTCCCCCAAGTGGGAAGAGGGTCCCGTTTCCCCCTTGGATAGAGCATCCCTACCCCGGTGGGGGCTGAGGGTGCCCGAAGCCCCTCGCCCGCGCCCCCCTGCGGCGGCGCTGTGAACTGCCCCTGTGCTCAGGCAGAGTCCTTTGGGGGGGTCTGGCTCCGGCCGGGGGCGGAGCCTGAGGCTCATCAGCGCTGCCTGGCCAGGTGAGGACTCTTCCCCTTTGAGTGCTGCCGGGTTGCCCGGGCCGTTCCCCGCCAACCTGTCTGCCTGCAGCTTTGGAGGTGGCCGCCGACACAGACAGTCCGAGGCATACAGGGGGTAACCTCCCTGACGGTGACCCCGCCCCTCCGTCTATGGCATCCTCGGCGCACTGTCAGCCCCTCGGGGTGTGAGTGCGGAGGAGGTTGCCGGTGTCCCCCGAGGGGAAGAGGGCCCCATGGCCAAAACGGGCTTGCGGTCCCTGCACCTTGCAGGGGCTCTTGGACTCTGTACCCCCGTTGTTCCAGAGGTACCACGACCCGCATGGGGCTGAGGGTCCCCGAACCCCAGCCCCCCTCGCCAGCGCCCCCTAGCGGCGGCGCCGTGAACTGCACCTGTGCTCAGCAGAGTCCGGTGGGCGGGGTCAGGCTCCGGCCAGAGGCGGAGCCTGGGGCTCAGCAGCGCCGCTGAGCCAGGTGAGGACTCTTCCCCTTTGAGTGGTGCTGGTTTGCTAAGGGCTTTCCCCGCCGGCCCGTGTGAATGCAGTTTTGGAGGACGCTGTGGGCGCCGTCAGTCTGTGGCTTGCAGGGGTTGCCCTCCCTGACGGTGAACCCGCCCGTTCTTGTAGGGCGTCTTGGGGCACACGTCCTGCCCCTGGTTTGTGAGTCCGAGAGGAGGGTGCAGGTGTGCCCCGGAAAGAAGATTTACCGTTCCCCCAAGTGGGAAGAGGGTCCCGTTTCCCCCTTGGATAGAGCATCCCTACCCCGGTTGGGGCTGAGGGTGCCCGAAGCCCCTCGCCCGCGCCCCCCTGCGGCGGCGCTGTGAACTGCCCCTGTGCTCAGGCAGAGTCCTTTGGGGGGGTCTGGCTCAGGCCGGGGGCGGAGCCTGAGGCTCATCAGCGCTGCCTGGCCAGGTGAGGACTCTTCCCCTTTGAGTGTTTCCGGGTTGCCCGGGCCGTTCCCCGCCAACCTGTCTGCCTGCAGCTTTGGAGGTGGCCGCGACACAGACAGTCCGAGGCATACAGGGGGTAACCTCCCTGACGGTGACCCCGCCCCTCCGTCTATGGCATCCTCGGCGCACTGTCAGCCCCTCGGGGTGTGAGTGCGGAGGAGGTTGCCGGTGTCCCCCGAGGGGAAGAGGGCCCCATGGCCAAAACGGGCTTGCGGTCCCTGCACCTTGCAGGGGCTCTTGGACTCTGTACCCCCGTGGTTCCAGAGGTACCACGACCCGCATGGGGCTGAGGGTCCCCGAACCCCAGCCCCCCCCTCGCCAGCGCCCCCTAGCGGCGTCGCCGTGAACTGCACCTGTGCTCAGGCAGAGTCCGGCGGGCGGGGTCAGGCTCCGGCCGGGGGCGGGGCCTGAGGCTCATCAGCGCTGCCTGGCCAGGTGAGGACTCTTCCCCTTTGAGTGCTGCCGGGTTGCCAGGGGCTTTCCGCACCGACCTTTCTGCCTGCAGTTTTGGAGAGGGCCTGGGACGCAGACGGTCCGAGGCTTGCAGGGGTTGCCCTCCCTGACGGTGACCCCGCCCCTCCGTCCAGGGCGTCTTCCGGCGCACGGCCTGCCCCTGGGGGTGTGAGTGTGAGAGGAGGCTGCAGGTGTGCCCCGGGGGAAGGTTTACCGTTCCCCAAGGGGGAAGTTGTCCTCTTTCCCCCATGGGGGAAGAGCGTCACCTTACCCCATGGAGTATGGGTCAACCTGCCCCCTTGGTGCTGAGGGTCCCCGCCCCCCGCACCGCCCCCCCCCCGGCCCTATGAAGTGCACCTGTGCTCAGCAGAGTCCGGTGGGCGGGGTCAGGCTCCGGCCAGAGGCGGAGCCTGGGGCTCAGCAGCGCCGCTGAGCCAGGTGAGGACTCTTCCCCTTTGAGTGGTGCTGGGTTGCTAAGGGCTTTCCCCGCCGGCCCGTGTGAATGCAGTTTTGGAGGACGCCGCGGGCGCCGTCAGTCTGTGGCTTGCAGGGGTTGCCCTCCCTGATGGTGAACCCGCCCCTTCTTGCAGGGCGTCTTGGGGCACACGTCCTGCCCCTGGTTTGTGAGTCCGAGAGGAGGGTGCAGGTGTGCTCCGGAAAGAAGATTTACCGTTCCCCCAAGTGGGAAGAGGGTCCCGTTTCCCCCTTGGATAGAGCATCCCTACCCCGGTTGGGGCTGAGGGTGCCCGAAGCCCCTCGCCCGCGCCCCCCTGCGGCGGCGCTGTGAACTGCCCCTGTGCTCAGGCAGAGTCCTTTGGGGGGGTCTGGCTCCGGCCGGGGGCGGAGCCTGAGGCTCATCAGCGCTGCCTGGCCAGGTGAGGACTCTTCCTCTTTGAGTGCTGCCGGGTTTCCCGGGCCGTTCCCCGCCAACCTGTCTGCCTGCAGCTTTGGAGGTGGCCGCCGACACAGACAGTCCGAGGCATACAGGGGGTAACCTCCCTGACGGTGACCCCGCCCCTCCGTCTATGGCATCCTCGGCGCACTGTCAGCCCCTCGGGGTGTGAGTGCGGAGGAGGTTGCCGGTGTCCCCCGAGGGGAAGAGGGCCCCATGGCCAAAACGGGCTTGCGGTCCCTGCACCTTGCAGGGGCTCTTGGACTCTGTAGCCCGTTGTTCCAGAGGTACCACGACCCGCATGGGGCTGAGGGTCCTCGAACCCCAGCCCCCCCTCGCCAGCGCTCCCTAGCGGCGGCGCCGTGAACTGCACCTGTGCTCAGGCAGAGTCCGGCGGGCGGGGTCAGGCTCCGGCCCGGGGCGGGGCCTGAGGCTCATCAGCGCTGCCTGGCCAGGTGAGGACTCTTCCCCTTTGAGTGCTGCCGGGTTGCCAGGGGCTTTCCGCACCGACCTTTCTGCCTGCAGTTTTGGAGAGGGCCTGGGACGCAGACGGTCCGAGGCTTGCAGGGGTTGCCCTCCCTGACGGTGACCCCGCCCCTCCGTCCAGGGCGTCTTCCGGCGCACGGCCTGCCCCTGGGGGTGTGAGTGTGAGAGGAGGCTGCAGGTGTGCCCCGGGGGAAGGTTTACCGTTCCCCAAGGGGGAAGTTGTCCTCTTTCCCCCATGGGGGAAGAGCGTCACCTTACCCCATGGAGTAGGGGTCAACCTGCCCCCTTGGTACTGAGGGTCCCCGCCCCCCGCACCGGCCCCCCCCCCGGCCCTATGAAGTGCACCTGTGCTCAGCAGAGTCCGGTGGGCGGGGTCAGGCTCCGGCCAGAGGCGGAGCCTGGGGCTCAGCAGCGCCGCTGAGCCAGGTGAGGACTCTTCCCCTTTGAGTGGTGCTGGGTTGCTAAGGGCTTTCCCCGCCGGCCCGTGTGAATGCAGTTTTGGAGGACGCCGCGGGCGCCGTCTGTCTGTGGCTTGCAGGGGTTGCCCTCCCTGACGGTGAACCCGCCCCTTCTTGTAGGGCGTCTTGGGGCACACGTCCTGCCCCTGGTTTGTGAGTCCGAGAGGAGGGTGCAGGTGTGCCCCGGAAAGAAGATTTACCGTTCCCCCAAGTGGGAAGAGGGTCCCGTTTCCCCCTTGGATAGAGCATCCCTACCCCGGTGGGGGCTGAGGGTGCCCGAAGCCCCTCGCCCGCGCCCCCCTGCGGCGGCGCTGTGAACTGCCCCTGTGCTCAGGCAGAGTCCTTTGGGGGGGTCTGGCTCCGGCCGGGGGCGGAGCCTGAGGCTCATCAGCGCTGCCTGGCCAGGTGAGGACTCTTCCCCTTTGAGTGCTGCCGGGTTGCCCGGGCCGTTCCCCGCCAACCTGTCTGCCTGCAGCTTTGGAGGTGGCCGCGACACAGACAGTCCGAGGCATACAGGGGGTAACCTCCCTGACGGTGACCCCGCCCCTCCGTCTATGGCATCCTCGGCGCACTGTCAGCCCCTCGGGGTGTGAGTGCGGAGGAGGTTGCCGGGGTCCCCCGAGGGGAAGAGGGCCCCATGGCCAAAACGGGCTTGCGGTCCCTGCACCTTGCAGGGGCTCTTGGACTCTGTACCCCCGTTGTTCCAGAGGTAACACGACCCGCATGGGGCTGAGGGTCCCCGAACCCCAGCCCCCCTCGCCAGCGCCCCCTAGCGGCGGCGCCGTGAACTGCACCTGTGCTCAGGCAGAGTCCGGCGGGCGGGGTCAGGCTCCGGCCGGGGGCGGGGCCTCAGGCTCATCAGCGCTGCCTGGCCAGGTGAGGACTCTTCCCCTTTGAGTGCTGCCGGGTTGCCAGGGGCTTTCCGCACCGACCTTTCTGCCTGCAGTTTTGGAGAGGGCCTGGGACGCAGACGGTCCGAGGCTTGCAGGGGTTGCCCTCCCTGACGGTGACCCCGCCCCTCCGTCCAGGGCGTCTTCCGGCGCACGGCCTGCCCCTGGGGGTGTGAGTGTGAGAGGAGGCTGCAGGTGTGCCCCGGGGGAAGGTTTACCGTTCCCCAAGGGGGAAGTTGTCCTCTTTCCCCCATGTGGGAAGAGCGTCACCTTACCCCATGGAGTAGGGGTCAACCTGCCCCCTTGGTGCTGAGGGTCCCCGCCCCCCGCACCGGCACCCCCCCCGGCCCTATGAAGTGCACCTGTGCTCAGCAGAGTCCGGTGGGCGGGGTCAGGCTCCGGCCAGAGGCGGAGCCTGGGGCTCAGCAGCGCCGCTGAGCCAGGTGAGGACTCTTCCCCTTTGAGTGGTGCTGGGTTGCTAAGGGCTTTCCCCGCCGGCCCGTGTGAATGCAGTTTTGGAGGACGCCGCGGGCGCCGTCAGTCTGTGGCTTGCAGGGGTTGCCCTCCCTGACGGTGAACCCGCCCCTTCTTGTAGGGCGTCTTGGGGCACACGTCCTGCCCCTGGTTTGTGAGTCCGAGAGGAGGGTGCAGGTGTGCCCCGGAAAGAAGATTTACCGTTCCCCCAAGTGGGAAGAGGGTCCCGTTTCCCCCTTGGATAGAGCATCCCTACCCCAGTGGGGGCTGAGGGTGCCCGAAGCCCCTCGCCCGCGCCCCCCTGCGGCGGAGCTGTGAACTGCCCCTGTGCTAGGCAGAGTCCTTTGGGGGGGTCTGGCTCCGGCCGGGGGCGGAGCCTGAGGCTCATCAGCGCTGCCTGGCCAGGTGAGGACTCTTCCCCTTTGAGTGCTGCCGGGTTGCCCGGGCCGTTCCCCGCCAACCTGTCTGCCTGCAGCTTTGGAGGTGGCCGCGACACAGACAGTCCGAGGTATACAGGGGGTAACCTCCCTGACGGTGACCCCGCCCCTCCGTCTATGGCATCCTCGGCGCACTGTCAGCCCCTCGGTGTGTGAGTGCGGAGGAGGTTGCCGGGGTCCCCCGAGGGGAAGAGGGCCCCATGACCAAAACGGGCTTGCGGTCCCTGCACCTTGCAGGGGCTCTTGGACTCTGTACCCCCGTTGTTCCAGAGGTACCACGACCCGCATGGGGCTGAGGGTCCCCGAACCCCAGCCCCCCCTCGCCAGCGCCCCCTAGCGGCGGCGCCGTGAAGTGCACCTGTGCTCAGGCAGAGTCCGGCGGGCGGGGTCAGGCTCCGGCCGGGGGCGGGGCCTGAGGCTCATCAGCGCTGCCTGGCCAGGTGAGGACTCTTCCCCTTTGAGTGCTGCCGGGTTGCCAGGGGCTTTCCGCACCGACCTCTCTGCCTGCAGTTTTGGAGACGGCCTGGGACGCAGACGGTCCGAGGCTTGCAGGGGTTGCCCTCCCTGACGGTGACCCCGCCCCTCCGTCCAGGGCGTCTTCCGGCGCACGGCCTGCCCCTGGGGGTGTGAGTGTGAGAGGAGGCTGCAGGTGTGCCCCGGGGGAAGGTTTACCGTTCCCCAAGGGGGAAGTTGTCCTCTTTCCCCCATGGGGGAAGAGCGTCACCTTACCCCATGGAGTAGGGGTCAACCTGCCCCCTTGGTGCTGAGGGTCCCCGCCCCCCGCACCGGCCCCCCCCCCGGCCCTATGAAGTGCACCTGTGCTCAGCAGAGTCCGGTGGGCGGGGTCAGGCTCCGGCCAGAGGCGGAGCCTCGGGCTCAGCAGCGCCGCTGAGCCAGGTGAGGACTCTTCCCCTTTGAGTGGTGCTGGGTTGCTAAGGGCTTTCCCCGCGGGCCCGTGTGAATGCAGTTTTGGAGGACGCCGCGGGCGCCGTCAGTCTGTGGCTTGCAGGGGTTGCCCTCCCTGACGGTGAACCCGCCCCTTCTTGTAGGGCGTCTTGGGGCACACGTCCTGCCCCTGGTTTGTGAGTCCGAGAGGAGGGTGCAGGTGTGCCCCGGAAAGAAGATTTACCGTTCCCCCAAGTGGGAAGAGGGTCCCGTATCCCCCTTGGATAGAGCATCCCTACCCCGGTTGGGGCTGAGGGTGCCCGAAGCCCCTCGCCCGCGCCCCCCTGCGGCGGCGCTGTGAACTGCCCCTGTGCTCAGGCAGAGTCCTTTGGGGGGGTCTGGCTCCGGCCGGGGGCGGAGCCTGAGGCTCATCAGCGCTGCCTGGCCAGGTGAGGACTCTTCCCCTTTGAGTGCTGCCGGGTTGCCCGGGCCGTTCCCCGCCAACCTGTCTGCCTGCAGCTTTGGAGGTGGCTGCCGACACAGACAGTCCGAGGCATACAGGGGGTAACCTCCCTGACGGTGACCCCGCCCCTCCGTCTATGGCATCCTCGGCGCACTGTCAGCCCCACGGGGTGTGAGTGCGGAGTAGGTTGCCGGTGTCCCCCGAGGGGAAGAGGGCCCCATGGCCAAAACGGGCTTGCGGTCCCTGCACCTTGCAGGGGCTCTTGGACTCTGTACCCCCGTGGTTCCAGAGGTACCACGACCCGCATGGGGCTGAGGGTCCCCGAACCCCAGCCCCCCCTCGCCAGCGCTTCCTAGCGGCGGCGCCGTGAACTGCACCTGTGCTCAGGCAGAGTCCGGCGGGCGGGGTCAGGCTCCGGCCGGGGGCGGGGCCTGAGGCTCATCAGCGCTGCCTGGCCAGGTGAGGACTCTTCCCCTTTGAGTGCTGCCGGGTTGCCAGGGGCTTTCCGCACCGACCTTTCTGCCTGCAGTTTTGGAGAGGGCCTGGGACGCAGACGGTCCGAGGCTTGCAGGGGTTGCCCTCCCTGACGGTGACCCCGCCCCTCCGTCCAGGGCGTCTTCCGGCGCACGGCCTGCCCCTGGGGGTGTGAGTGTGAGAGGAGGCTGCAGGTGTGCCCCGGGGGAAGGTTTACCGTTCCCCAAGGGGGAAGTTGTCCTCTTTCCCCCATGGGGGAAGAGCGTCACCTTACCCCATGGAGTAGGGGTCAACCTGCCCCCTTGGTGCAGAGGGTCCCCGCCCCCCGCACCGGCCCCCCCCCCCGGCCCTATGAAGTGCACCTGTGCTCAGCAGAGTCCGGTGGGCGGGGTCAGGCTCCGGCCAGAGGCGGAGCCTGGGGCTCAGCAGCGCCTCTGAGCCAGGTGAGGACTCTTCCCCTTTGAGTGGTGCTGGGTTGCTAAGGGATTTCCCGCCGGCCCGTGTGAATGCAGTTTTGGAGGACGCCGCGGGCGCCGTCAGTCTGTGGCTTGCAGGGGTTGCCCTCCCTGACGGTGAACCCGCCCCTTCTTGTAGGGCGTCTTGTGGCACACGTCCTGCCCCTGGTTTGTGAGTCCGAGAGGAGGGTGCAGGTGTGCCCCGGAAAGAAGATTTACCGTTCCCCCAAGTGGGAAGAGGGTCCCGTTTCCCCCTTGGATAGAGCATCCCTACCCCGGTGGGGGCTGAGGGTGCCCGAAGCCCCTCGCCCGCGCCCCCCTGCGGCGGCGCTGTGAACTGCCCCTGTGCTCAGGCAGAGTCCTTTGGGGGGGTCTGGCTCCGGCCGGGGGCGGAGCCTGAGGCTCATCAGCGCTGCCTGGCCAGGTGAGGACTCTTCCCCTTTGAGTGCTGCCGGGTTGCCCGGGCCGTTCCCCGCCAACCTGTCTGCCTGCAGCTTTGGAGGTGGCCGCCGACACAGAAAGTCCGAGGCATACAGGGGGTAACCTCCCTGACGGTGACCCAGCCCCTCCGTCTATGGCATCCTCGGCGCACTGTCAGCCCCTCGGGGTGTGAGTGCGGAGGTTGCCGGTGTCCCCCGTGGGGAAGAGGTCCCCATGGCCAAAACGGGCAGGCGGTCCCTGCACCTTGCAGGGGCTCTTGGACTCTGTACCCCCGTGGTTCCAGAGGTACCACGACCCACATGGGGCTGAGGGTCCCCGAACCCCAGCCCCCCCTCGCCAGCGCCCCCTAGCGGCGGCGCCGTGAACTGCACCTGTGCTCAGGCAGAGTCCGGCGGGCGGGGTCAGGCTCCGGCCGGGGGCGGGGCCTGAGGCTCATCAGCGCTGCCTGGCCAGGTGAGGACTCTTCCCCTTTGAGTGCTGCCGGGTTGCCAGGGGCTTTCCGCACCGACCTTTCTGCCTGCAGTTTTGGAGAGGGCCTGGGACGCAGACGGTCCGAGGCTTGCAGGGGTTGCCCTCCCTGACGGTGACCCCGCCCCTCCGTCCAGGGCGTCTTCCGGCGCACGGCCTGCCCCTGGGGGTGTGAGTGTGAGAGGAGGCTACAGGTGTGCCCCGGGGGAAGGTTTACCGTTCCCCAAGGGGGAAGTTGTCCTCTTTCCCCCATGGGGGAAGAGCGTCACCTTACCCCATGGAGTAGGGGTCAACCTGCCCCCTTGGTGCTGAGGGTCCCCGCCCCCGCACCGGCCCCCCCCCCCGGCCCTATGAAGTGCACCTGTGCTCAGCAGAGTCCGGTGGGCGGGGTCAGGCTCCGGCCAGAGGCGGAGCCTGGGGCTCAGCAGCGCCGCTGAGCCAGGTGAGGACTCTTCCCCTTTGAGTGGTGCTGGGTTGCTAAGGGCTATCCCCGCCGGCCCGTGTGAATGCAGTTTTGGAGGACGCCGCGGGCGCCGTCAGTCTGTGGCTTGCAGGGGTTGCCCTCCCTGATGGTGAACCCGCCCCTTCTTGCAGGGCGTCTTGGGGCACACGTCCTGCCCCTGGTTTGTGAGTCCGAGAGGAGGGTGCAGGTGTGCTCCGGAAAGAAGATTTACCGTTCCCCCAAGTGGGAAGAGGGTCCCGTTTCCCCCTTGGATAGAGCATCCCTACCCCGGTTGGGGCTGAGGGTGCCCGAAGCCCCTCGCCCGCGCCCCCCTGCGGCGGCGCTGTGAACTGCCCCTGTGCTCAGGCAGAGTCCTTTGGGGGGGTCTGGCTCCGGCCGGGGGCGGAGCCTGAGGCTCATCAGCGCTGCCTGGCCAGGTGAGGACTCTTCCTCTTTGAGTGCTGCCGGGTTGCCCGGGCCGTTCCCCGCCAACCTGTCTGCCTGCAGCTTTGGAGGTGGCCGCCGACACAGACAGTCCGAGGCATACAGGGGGTAACCTCCCTGACGGTGACCCCGCCCCTCCGTCTATGGCATCCTCGGCGCACTGTCAGCCCCTCGGGGTGTGAGTGCGGAGGAGGTTGCCGGTGTCCCCCGAGGGGAAGAGGGCCCCATGGCCAAAACGGGCTTGCGGTCCCTGCACCTTGCAGGGGCTCTTGGACTCTGTAGCCCGTTGTTCCAGAGGTACCACGACCCGCATGGGGCTGAGGGTCCTCGAACCCCAGCCCCCCCTCGCCAGCGCTCCCTAGCGGCGGCGCCGTGAACTGCACCTGTGCTCAGGCAGAGTCCGGCGGGCGGGGTCAGGCTCCGGCCCGGGGCGGGGCCTGAGGCTCATCAGCGCTGCCTGGCCAGGTGAGGACTCTTCCCCTTTGAGTGCTGCCGGGTTGCCAGGGGCTTTCCGCACCGACCTTTCTGCCTGCAGTTTTGGAGAGGGCCTGGGACGCAGACGGTCCGAGGCTTGCAGGGGTTGCCCTCCCTGACGGTGACCCCGCCCCTCCGTCCAGGGCGTCTTCCGGCGCACGGCCTGCCCCTGGGGGTGTGAGTGTGAGAGGAGGCTGCAGGTGTGCCCCGGGGGAAGGTTTACCGTTCCCCAAGGGGGAAGTTGTCCTCTTTCCCCCATGGGGGAAGAGCGTCACCTTACCCCATGGAGTAGGGGTCAACCTGCCCCCTTGGTACTGAGGGTCCCCGCCCCCCGCACCGGACCCCCCCCGGCCCTATGAAGTGCACCTGTGCTCAGCAGAGTCCGGTGCGCGGGGTCAGGCTCCGGCCAGAGGCGGAGCCTGGGGCTCAGCAGCGCCGCTGAGCCAGGTGAGGACTCTTCCCCTTTGAGTGGTGCTGGGTTGCTAAGGGCTTTCCCCGCCGGCCCGTGTGAATGCAGTTTTGGAGGACGCCGCGGGCGCCGTCAGTCTGTGGCTTGCAGGGGTTGCCCTCCCTGACGGTGAACCCGCCCCTTCTTGTAGGGCGTCTTGGGGCACACGTCCTGCCCCTGGTTTGTGAGTCCGAGAGGAGGGTGCAGGTGTGCCCCGGAAAGAAGATTTACCGTTCCCCCAAGTGGGAAGAGGGTCCCGTTTCCCCCTTGGATAGAGCATCCCTACCCCGGTGGGGGCTGAGGGTGCCCGAAGCCCCTCGCCCGCGCCCCCCTGCGGCGGCGCTGTGAACTGCCCCTGTGCTCAGGCAGAGTCCTTTGGGGGGGTCTGGCTCCGGCCGGGGGCGGAGCCTGAGGCTCATCAGCGCTGCCTGGCCAGGTGAGGACTCTTCCCCTTTGAGTGCTGCCGGGTTGCCCGGGCCGTTCCCCGCCAACCTGTCTGCCTGCAGCTTTGGAGGTGGCCGCGACACAGACAGTCCGAGGCATACAGGGGGTAACCTCCCTGACGGTGACCCCGCCCCTCCGTCTATGGCATCCTCGGCGCACTGTCAGCCCCTCGGGGTGTGAGTGCGGAGGAGGTTGCCGGGGTCCCCCGAGGGAAGAGGGCCCCATGGCCAAAACGGGCTTGCGGTCCCTGCACCTTGCAGGGGCTCTTGGACTCTGTACCCCCGTTGTTCCAGAGGTACCACGACCCGCATGGGGCTGAGGGTCCCCGAACCCCAGCCCCCCTCGCCAGCGCCCCCTAGCGGCGGCGCCGTGAAGTGCACCTGTGCTCAGGCAGAGTCCGGCGGGCGGGGTCAGGCTCCGGCCGGGGGCGGGGCCTGAGGCTCATCAGCGCTGCCTGGCCAGGTGAGGACTCTTCCCCTTTGAGTGCTGCCGGGTTGCCAGGGGCTTTCCGCACCGACCTTTCTGCCTGCAGTTTTGGAGAGGGCCTGGGACGCAGACGGTCCGAGGCTTGCAGGGGTTGCCCTCCCTGACGGTGACCCCGCCCCTCCGTCCAGGGCGTCTTCCGGCGCACGGCCTGCCCCTGGGGGTGTGAGTGTGAGAGGAGGCTGCAGGTGTGCCCCGGGGGAAGGTTTACCGTTCCCCAAGGGGGAAGTTGTCCTCTTTCCCCCATGGGGGAAGAGCGTCACCTTACCCCATGGAGTAGGGGTCAACCTGCCCCCTTGGTACTGAGGGTCCCCGCCCCCCGCACCGGCCCCCCCCCCGGCCCTAAGAAGTGCACCTGTGCTCAGCAGAGTACGGTGGGCGGGGTCAGGCTCCGGCCAGAGGCGGAGCCTGGGGCTCAGCAGCGCCGCTGAGCCAGGTGAGGACTCTTCCCCTTTGAGTGGTGCTGGGTTGCTAAGGGCTTTCCCCGCCGGCCCGTGTGAATGCAGTTTTGGAGGACGCCGCGGGCGCCGTCAGTCTGTGGCTTGCAGGGGTTGCCCTCCCTGACGGTGAACCCGCCCCTTCTTGTAGGGCGTCTTGGGGCACACGTCCTGCCCCTGGTTTGAGTCCGAGAGGAGGGTGCAGGTGTGCCCCGGAAAGAAGATTTACCGTTCCCCCAAGTGGGAAGAGGGTCCCGTTTCCCCCTTGGATAGAGCATCCCTACCCCGGTTGGGGCTGAGGGTGCCCGAAGCCCCTCGCCCGCGCCCCCCTGCGGCGGCGCTGTGAACTGCCCCTGTGCTCAGGCAGAGTCCTTTGGGGGGGTCTGGCTCCGGCCGGGGGCGGAGCCTGAGGCTCATCAGCGCTGCCTGGCCAGGTGAGGACTCTTCCCCTTTGAGTGCTGCCGGGTTGCCCGGGCCGTTCCCCGCCAACCTGTCTGCCTGCAGCTTTGGAGGTGGCCGCCGACACAGACAGTCCGAGGCATACACGGGGTAACCTCCATGACGGTGACCCCGCCCCTCCGTCTATGGCATCCTCGGCGCACTGTCAGCCCCTTGGGTTGTGAGTGCGGAGGAGGTTGCCGGTGTCCCCCGAGGGGAAGAGGGCCCCATGGCCAAAACGGGATTGCGGTCCCTGCACCTTGCAGGGGCTCTTGGACTCTGTACCCCCGTGGTTCCAGAGGTACCACGACCCGCATGGGGCTGAGGGTCCCCGAACCCCAGCCCCCCCTCGCCAGCGCCCCCTAGCGGCGGCGCCGTGAACTGCACCTGTGCTCAGGCAGAGTCCGGCGGACGGGGTCAGGCTCCGGCCGGGGGCGGGGCCTGAGGCTCATCAGCGCTGCCTGGCCACGTGAGGACTCTTTCCCTTTGAGTGCTGCCGGGTTGCCAGGGGCTTTCCGCACCGACCTTTCTGCCTGCAGTTTTGGAGAGGGCCTGGGACGCAGACGGTCCGAGGCTTGCAGGGGTTGCCCTCCCTGACGGTGACCCCGCCCCTCCGTCCAGGGCGTCTTCCGGCGCACGGCCTGCCCCTGGGGGTGTGAGTGTGAGAGGAGGCTGCAGGTGTGCCCCGGGGGAAGGTTTACCGTTCCCCAAGGGGGAAGTTGTCCTCTTTCCCCCATGGGGGAAGAGCGTCAACTTACCCCATGGAGTAGGGTTCAACCTGCACCCTTGGTGCTGAGGGTCCCCGCCCCCCGCACCGGCCCCCCCCCCCGGCCCTATGAAGTGCACCTGTGCTCAGCAGAGTCCGGTGGGCGGGGTCAGGCTCCGGCCAGAGGCGGAGCCTGGGGCTCAGCAGCGCCGCTGAGCCAGGTGAGGACTCTTCCCCTTTGAGTGGTGCTGGGTTGCTAAGGGCTTTCCCCGCCGGCCCGTGTGAATGCAGTTTTGGAGGACGCCGCGGGCGCCGTCAGTCTGTGGCTTGCAGGGGTTGCCCTCCCTGACGGTGAACCCGCCCCTTCTTGTAGGGCGTCTTGGGGCACACGTCCTGCCCCTGGTTTGTGAGTCCGAGAGGAGGGTGCAGGTGTGCCCCGGAAAGAAGATTTACCGTTCCCCCAAGTGGGAAGAGGGTCCCGTTTCCCCCTTGGATAGAGCATCCCTACCCCGGTGGGGGCTGAGGGTGCCCGAAGCCCCTCGCCCGCGCCCCCCTGCGGCGGCGCTGTGAACTGCCCCTGTGCTCAGGCAGAGTCCTTTGGGGGGGTCTGGCTCCGGCCGGGGGCGGAGCCTGAGGCTCATCAGCGCTGCCTGGCCAGGTGAGGACTCTTCCCCTTTGAGTGCTGCCGGGTTGCCCGGGCCGTTCCCCGCCAACCTGTCTGCCTGCAGCTTTGGAGGTGGCCGCGACACAGACAGTCCGAGGCATACAGGGGGTAACCTCCCTGACGGTGACCCCGCCCCTCCGTCTATGGCATCCTCGGCGCACTGTCAGCCCCTCGGGGTGTGAGTGCGGAGGAGGTTGCCGGGGTCCCCCGAGGGGAAGAGGGCCCCATGGCCAAAACGGGCTTGCGGTCCCTGCACCTTGCAGGGGCTCTTGGACTCTGTACCCCCGTTGTTCCAGAGGTACCACGACCCGCATGGGGCTGAGGGTCCCCGAACCCCAGCCCCCCTCGCCAGCGCCCCCTAGCGGCGGCGCCGTGAAGTGCACCTGTGCTCAGGCAGAGTCCGGCGGGCGGGGTCAGGCTCCGGCCGGGGGCGGGGCCTGAGGCTCATCAGCGCTGCCTGGCCAGGTGAGGACTCTTCCCCTTTGAGTGCTGCCGGGTTGCCAGGGGCTTTCCGCACCGACCTTTCTGCCTGCAGTTTTGGAGAGGGCCTGGGACGCAGACGGTCCGAGGCTTGCAGGGGTTGCCCTCCCTGACGGTGACCCCGCCCCTCCGTCCAGGGCGTCTTCCGGCGCACGGCCTGCCCCTGGGGGTGTGAGTGTGAGAGGAGGCTGCAGGTGTGCCCCGGGGGAAGGTTTACCGTTCCCCAAGGGGGAAGTTGTCCTCTTTCCCCCATGGGGGAAGAGCGTCACCTTACCCCATGGAGTAGGGGTCAACCTGCCCCCTTGGTACTGAGGGTCCCCGCCCCCCGCACCGGCCCCCCCCCCGGCCCTAAGAAGTGCACCTGTGCTCAGCAGAGTCCGGTGGGCGGGGTCAGGCTCCGGCCAGAGGCGGAGCCTCGGGCTCAGCAGCGCCGCTGAGCCAGGTGAGGACTCTTCCCCTTTGAGTGGTGCTGGGTTGCTAAGGGCTTTCCCCGCCGGCCCGTGTGAATGCAGTTTTGGAGGACGCCGCGGGCGCCGTCAGTCTGTGGCTTGCAGGGGTTGCCCTCCCTGACGGTGAACCCGCCCCTTCTTGTAGGGCGTCTTGGGGCACACGTCCTGCCCCTGGTTTGTGAGTCCGAGAGGAGGGTGCAGGTGTGCCCCGGAAAGAAGATTTACCGTTCCCCCAAGTGGGAAGAGGGTCCCGTTTCCCCCTTGGATAGAGCATCCCTACCCCGGTGGGGGCTGAGGGTGCCCGAAGCCCCTCGCCCGCGCCCCCCTGCGGCGGCGCTGTGAACTGCCCCTGTGCTCAGGCAGAGTCCTTTGGGGGGGTCTGGCTCCGGCCGGGGGCGGAGCCTGAGGCTCATCAGCGCTGCCTGGCCAGGTGAGGACTCTTCCCCTTTGAGTGCTGCCGGGTTGCCCAGGCCGTTCCCCGCCAACCTGTCTGCCTGCAGCTTTGGAGGTGGCCGCCGACACAGACAGTCCGAGGCATACACGGGGTAACCTCCCTGACGGTGACCCCGCCCCTCCGTCTATGGCATCCTCGGCGCACTGTCAGCCCCTTGGGTTGTGAGTGCGGAGGAGGTTGCCGGTGTCCCCCGAGGGGAAGAGGGCCCCATGGCCAAAACGGGATTGCGGTCCCTGCACCTTGCAGGGGCTCTTGGACTCTGTACCCCCGTGGTTCCAGAGGTACCACGACCCGCATGGGGCTGAGGGTCCCCGAACCCCAGCCCCCCCCTCGCCAGCGCCCCCTAGCGGCGGCGCCGTGAACTGCACCTGTGCTCAGGCAGAGTCCGGCGGACGGGGTCAGGCTCCGGCCGGGGGCGGGGCCTGAGGCTCATCAGCGCTGCCTGGCCAGGTGAGGACTCTTTCCCTTTGAGTGCTGCCGGGTTGCCAGGGGCTTTCCGCACCGACCTTTCTGCCTGCAGTTTTGGAGAGGGCCTGGGACGCAGACGGTCCGAGGCTTGCAGGGGTTGCCCTCCCTGACGGTGACCCCGCCCCTCCGTCCAGGGCGTCTTCCGGCGCACGGCCTGCCCCTGGGGGTGTGAGTGTGAGAGGAGGCTGCAGGTGTGCCCCGGGGGAAGGTTTACCGTTCCCCAAGGGGGAAGTTGTCCTCTTTCCCCCATGGGGGAAGAGCGTCACCTTACCCCATGGAGTAGGGTTCAACCTGCCCCCTTGGTGCTGAGGGTCCCCGCCCCCCGCACCGGCCCCCCCCCCCGGCCCTATGAAGTGCACCTGTGCTCAGCAGAGTCCGGTGGGCGGGGTCAGGCTCCGGCCAGAGGCGGAGCCTGGGGCTCAGCAGCGCCGCTGAGCCAGGTGAGGACTCTTCCCCTTTGAGTGGTGCTGGGTTGCTAAGGGCTTTCCCCGCCGGCCCGTGTGAATGCAGTTTTGGAGGACGCCGCGGGCGCCGTCAGTCTGTGGCTTGCAGGGGTTGCCCTCCCTGACGGTGAACCCGCCCCTTCTTGTAGGGCGTCTTGGGGCACACGTCCTGCCCCTGGTTTGTGAGTCCGAGAGGAGGGTGCAGGTGTGCCCCGGAAAGAAGATTTACCGTTCCCCCAAGTGGGAAGAGGGTCCCGTTTCCCCCTTGGATAGAGCATCCCTACCCCGGTGGGGGCTGAGGGTGCCCGAAGCCCCTCGCCCGCGCCCCCCTGCGGCGGCGCTGTGAACTGCCCCTGTGCTCAGGCAGAGTCCTTTGGGGGGGTCTGGCTCCGGCCGGGGGCGGAGCCTGAGGCTCATCAGCGCTGCCTGGCCAGGTGAGGACTCTTCCCCTTTGAGTGCTGCCGGGTTGCCCGGGCCGTTCCCCGCCAACCTGTCTGCCTGCAGCTTTGGAGGTGGCCGCCGACACAGACAGTCCGAGGCATACAGGGGGTAACCTCCCTGACGGTGACCCCGCCCCTCCGTCTATGGCATTCTCGGCGCACTGTCAGCCCCTCGGGGTGTGAGTGCGGAGGAGGTTGCCGGTGTCCACCGAGGGGAAGAGGGCCCCATGGCCAAAACGGGCTTGCGGTCCCTGCACCTTGCAGGGGCTCTTGGACTCTGTACCCCCGTGGTTGCAGAGGTACCACGACCCGCATGGGGCTGAGGGTCCCCGAACCCCAGCCCCCCCCTCGCCAGCGCCCCCTAGCGGCGGCGCCGTGAACTGCACCTGTGCTCAGGCAGAGTCCGGCGGGCGGGGTCAGGCTCCGGCCGGGGGCGGGGCCTGAGGCTCATCAGCGCTGCCTGGCCAGGTGAGGACTCTTTCCCTTTGAGTGCTGCCGGGTTGCCAGGGGCTTTCCGCAGCGACCTTTCTGCCTGCAGTTTTGGAGAGGGCCTGGGACGCAGACGGTCCGAGGCTTGCAGGGGTTGCCCTCCCTGACGGTGACCCCGCCCCTCCGTCCAGGGCGTCTTCCGGCGCACGGCCTGCCCCTGGGGGTGTGAGTGTGAGAGGAGGCTGCAGGTGTGCCCCGGGGGAAGGTTTACCGTTCCCCAAGGGGGAAGTTGTCCTCTTTCCCCCATGGGGGAAGAGCGTCACCTTACCCCATGGAGTAGGGGTCAACCTGCCCCCTTGGTGCTGAGGGTCCCCGCCCCCCGCACCGGCCCCCCCCCCGGCCCTATGAAGTGCACCTGTGCTCAGCAGAGTCCGGTGGGCGGGGTCAGGCTCCGGCCAGAGGCGGAGCCTGGGGCTCAGCAGCGCCGCTGAGCCAGGTGAGTACTCTTCCCCTTTGAGTGGTGCTGGGTTGCTAAGGGCTTTCCCCGCCGGCCCGTGTGAATGCAGTTTTGGAGGACGCCGCGGGCGCCGTCAGTCTGTGGCTTGCAGGGGTTGCCCTCCCTGACAGTGAACCCGCCCCTTCTTGTAGGGCGTCTTGGGGCACACGTCCTGCCCCTGGTTTGTGAGTCCGAGAGGAGGGTGCAGGTGTGCCCCGGAAAGAAGATTTACCGTTCCCCCAAGTGGGAAGAGGGTCCCGTTTCCCCCTTGGAGAGAGCATCCCTACCCCGGTTGGGGCTGAGGGTGCCCGAAGCCCCTCGCCCGCGCCCCCCTGCGGCGGCGCTGTGAACTGCCCCTGTGCTCAGGCAGAGTCCTTTGGGGGGGTCTGGCTCCGGCCGGGGGCGGAGCCTGAGGCTCATCAGCGCTGCCTGGCCAGGTGAGGACTCTTCCCCTTTGAGTGCTGCCGGGTTGCCCGGGCCGTTCCCCGCCAACCTGTCTGCCTGCAGCTTTGGAGGTGGCCGCGACACAGACAGTCCGAGGTATACAGGGGGTAACCTCCCTGACGGTGACCCCGCCCCTCCGTCTATGGCATCCTCGGCGCACTGTCAGCCCCTCGGTGTGTGAGTGCGGAGGAGGTTGCCGGGGTCCCCCGAGGGGAAGAGGGCCCCATGGCCAAAACGGGCTTGCGGTCCCTGCACCTTGCAGGGGCTCTTTGACTCTGTACCCCCGTTGTTCCAGAGGTACCACGACCCGCATGGGGCTGAGGGTCCCCGAACCCCAGCCCCCCCTCGCCAGCGCCCCCTAGCGGCGGCGCCGTGAAGTGCACCTGTGCTCAGGCAGAGTCCGGCGGGCGGGGTCAGGCTCCGGCCGGGGGCGGGGCCTGAGGCTCATCAGCGCTGCCTGGCCAGGTGAGGACTCTTCCCCTTTGAGTGCTGCCGGGTTGCCAGGGGCTTTCCGCACCGACCTTTCTGCCTGCAGTTTTGGAGAGGGCCTGGGACGCAGACGGTCCGAGGCTTGCAGGGGTTGCCCTCACTGACGGTGACCCCGCCCCTCCGTCCAGGGCGTCTTCCGGCGCACGGCCTGCCCCTGGGGGTGTGAGTGCGAGAGGAGGCTGCAGGTGTGCCCCGGGGGAAGGTTTACCGTTCCCCAAGGGGGAAGTTGTCCTCTTTCCCCCATGGGGGAAGAGCGTCACCTTACCCCATGGAGTAGGGGTCAACCTGCCCCCTTGGTGCTGAGGGTCCCCGCCCCCCGCACCGGCCCCCCCCCCGGCCCTATGAAGTGCACCTGTGCTCAGCAGAGTCCGGTGGGCGGGGTCAGGCTCCGGCCAGAGGCGGAGCCTCGGGCTCAGCAGCGCCGCTGAGCCAGGTGAGGACTCTTCCCCTTTGAGTGGTGCTGGGTTGCTAAGGGCTTTCCCCGCCGGCCCGTGTGAATGCAGTTTTGGAGGACGCCGCGGGCGCCGTCAGTCTCTGGCTTGCAGGGGTTGCCCTCCCTGACGGTGAACCCGCCCCTTCTTGTAGGGCGTCTTGGGGCACACGTCCTGCCCCTGGTTTGTGAGTCCGAGAGGAGGGTGCAGGTGTGCCCCGGAAAGAAGATTTACCGTTCCCCCAAGAGGGAAGAGGGTCCCGTTTCCCCCTTGGATAGAGCATCCCTACCCCGGTTGGGGCTGAGTGTGCCCGAAGCCCCTCGCCCGCGCCCCCCTGCGGCGGCGCTGTGAACTGCCCCTGTGCTCAGGCAGAGTCCTTTGGGGGGGTCTGGCTCCGGCCGGGGGCGGAGCCTGAGGCTCATCAGCGCTGCCTGGCCAGGTGAGGACTCTTCCCCTTTGAGTGCTGCCGGGTTGCCCGGGCCGTTCCCCGCCAACCTGTCTGCCTGCAGCTTTGGAGGTGGCCGCGACACAGACAGTCCGAGGCATACAGGGGGTAACCTCCCTGACGGTGACCCCGCCCCTCCGTCTATGGCATCCTCGGCGCACTGTCAGCCCCTCGGGGTGTGAGTGCGGAGGAGGTTGCCGGGGTCTCCCGAGGGGAAGAGGGCCCCATGGCCAAAACGGGCTTGCGGTCCCTGCACCTTGCAGGGGCTCTTGGACTCTGTACCCCCGTGGTTCCAGAGGTACCACGACCCGCATGGGGCTGAGGGTCCCCGAACCCCAGCCCCCCCTCGCCAGCGCCCCCTAGCGGCGGCGCCGTGAAGTGCACCTGTGCTCAGGCAGAGTCCGGCGGGCGGGGTCAGGCTCCGGCCGGGGGCGGGGCCTGAGGCTCATCAGCGCTGCCTGGCCAGGTGAGGACTCTTCCCCTTTGAGTGCTGCCGGGTTGCCAGGGGCTTTCCGCACCGACCTTTCTGCCTGCAGTTTTGGAGAGGGCCTGGGACGCAGACGGTCCGAGGCTTGCAGGGGTTGCCCTCCCTGACGGTGACCCCGCCCCTCCGTCCAGGGCGTCTTCCGGCGCACGGCCTGCCCCTGGGGGTGTGAGTGTGAGAGGAGGCTGCAGGTGTGCCCCGGGGGAAGGTTTACCGTTCCCCAAGGGGGAAGTTGTCCTCTTTCCCCCATGGGGGAAGAGCATCACCTTACCCCATGGAGTAGGGGTCAACCTGCCCCCTTGGTGCTGAGGGTCCCCGCCCCCCGCACCGGCCCCCCCCCCCCCCGGCCCTATGAAGTGCCCCTGTGCTCAGCAGAGTCCGGTGGGCGGGGTCAGGCTCCGGCCAGAGGCGGAGCCTGGGGCTCAGCAGCGCCGCTGAGCCAGGTGAGGACTCTTCCCCTTTGAGTGGTGCTGGGTTGCTAAGGGCTTTCCCCGCCGGCCCGTGTGAATGCAGTTTTGGAGGACGCCGCGGGCGCCGTCAGTCTGTGGCTTGCAGGGGTTGCCCTCCCTGACGGTGAACCCGCCCCTTCTTGTAGGGCGTCTTGGGGCACACGTCCTGCCCCTGGTTTGTGAGTCCGAGAGGAGGGTGCAGGTGTGCCCCGGAAAGAAGATTTACCGTTCCCCCAAGTGGGAAGAGGGTCCCGTTTCCCCCTTGGATAGAGCATCCCTACCCCGGTTGGGGCTGAGGGTGCCCGAAGCCCCTCGCCCGCGCCCCCCTGCGGCGGCGCTGTGAACTGCCCCTGTGCTCAGGCAGAGTCCTTTGGGGGGGCCTGGCTCCGGCCGGGGGCGGAGCCTGAGGCTCATCAGCGCTGCCTGGCCAGGTGAGGACTCTTCCCCTTTGAGTGCTGCCGGGTTGCCCGGGCCGTTCCCCGCCAACCTGTCTGCCTGCAGCTTTGGAGGTGGCCGCCGACACAGACAGTCCGAGGCATACAGGGGGTAACCTCCCTGACGGTGACCCAGCCCCTCCGTCTATGGCATCCTCGGCGCACTGTCAGCCCCTCGGGGTGTGAGTGCGGAGGAGGTTGCCGGTGTCCCCCGAGGGGAAGAGGGCCCCATGGCCAAAACGGGCTTGCGGTCCCTGCACCTTGCAGGGGCTCTTGGACTCTGTACCCCCGTGGTTCCAGAGGTACCACGACCCGCATGGGGCTGAGGGACCCCGAACCCCAGCCCCCCCTCGCCAGCGCCCCCTAGCGGCGGCGCCGTGAACTGCACCTGTGCTCAGGCAGAGTCCGGCGGGCGGGGTCAGGCTCCGGCCGGGGGCGGGGCCTGAGGCTCATCAGCGCTGCCTGGCCAGGTGAGGACTCTTCCCCTTTGAGTGCTGCCGGGTTGCCAGGGGCTTTCCGCACCGACCTTTCTGCCTGCAGTTTTGGAGAGGGCCTGGGACGCAGACGGTCCGAGGCTTGCAGGGGTTGCCCTCCCTGACGGTGACCCCGCCCCTCCGTCCAGGGCGTCTTCCGGCGCACGGCCTGCCCCTGGGGGTGTGAGTGTGAGAGGAGGCTGCAGGTGTGCCCCGGGGGAAGGTTTACCGTTCCCCAAGGGGGAAGTTGTCCTCTTTCCCCCATGGGGGAAGAGCGTCACCTTACCCCATGGAGTAGGGGTCAACCTGCCCCCTTGGTGCAGAGGGTCCCCGCCCCCCGCACCGGCCCCCCCCCCCGGCCCTATGAAGTGCACCTGTGCTCAGCAGAGTCCGGTGGGCGGGGTCAGGCTCCGGCCAGAGGCGGAGCCTGGGGCTCAGCAGCGCCTCTGAGCCAGGTGAGGACTCTTCCCCTGTGAGTGGTGCTGGGTTGCTAAGGGCTTTCCCGCCGGCCCGTGTGAATGCAGTTTTGGAGGACGCCGCGGGCGCCGTCAGTCTGTGGCTTGCAGGGGTTGCCCTCCCTGACGGTGAACCCGCCCCTTCTTGTAGGGCGTCTTGGGGCACACGTCCTGCCCCTGGTTTGTGAGTCCGAGAGGAGGGTGCAGGTGTGCCCCGGAAAGAAGATTTACCGTTCCCCCAAGTGGGAAGAGGGTCCCGTTTCCCCCTTGGATAGAGCATCCCTAACCCGGTGGGGGCTGAGGGTGCCCAAAGCCCCTCGCCCGCGCCCCCCTGCGGCGGC
This sequence comes from Talpa europaea, assembly GCF_964194135.1. Taxonomy (NCBI): domain Eukaryota; kingdom Metazoa; phylum Chordata; class Mammalia; order Eulipotyphla; family Talpidae; genus Talpa; species Talpa europaea. The sequence continues at coordinate 70,446,210 of NC_140082.1, read as the reverse complement.
GCTGTGAACTGCCCCTGTGCTCAGGCAGAGTCCTTTGGGGGGGTCTGGCTCCGGCCGGGGGCGGAGCCTGAGGCTCATCAGCGCTGCCTGGCCAGGTGAGGACTCTTCCCCTTTGAGTGCTGCCGGGTTGCCCGGGCCGTTCCCCGCCAACCTGTCTGCCTGCAGCTTTGGAGGTGGCCGCCGACACAGAAAGTCCGAGGCATACAGGGGGTAACCTCCCTGACGGTGACCCAGCCCCTCCGTCTATGGCATCCTCGGCGCACTGTCAGCCCCTCGGGGTGTGAGTGCGGAGGTTGCCGGTGTCCCCCGTGGGGAAGAGGTCCCCATGGCCAAAACGGGCAGGCGGTCCCTGCACCTTGCAGGGGCTCTTGGACTCTGTACCCCCGTGGTTCCAGAGGTACCACGACCCACATGGGGCTGAGGGTCCCCGAACCCCAGCCCCCCCTCGCCAGCGCCCCCTAGCGGCGGCGCCGTGAACTGCACCTGTGCTCAGGCAGAGTCCGGCGGGCGGGGTCAGGCTCCGGCCGGGGGCGGGGCCTGAGGCTCATCAGCGCTGCCTGGCCAGGTGAGGACTCTTCCCCTTTGAGTGCTGCCGGGTTGCCCGGGCCGTTCCCCGCCAACCTGTCTGCCTGCAGCTTTGGAGGTGGCCGCCGACACAGAAAGTCCGAGGCATACAGGGGGTAACCTCCCTGACGGTGACCCCGCCCCTCCGTCTATGGCATCCTCGGCGCACTGTCAGCCCCTCGGGGTGTGAGTGCGGAGGAGGTTGCCGGTGTCCCCCGAGGGGAAGAGGGCCCCATGGCCAAAACGGGCTTGCGGTCCCTGCACCTTGCAGGGGCTCTTGGACTCTGTACCCCCGTGGTTCCAGAGGTACCACGACCCACATGGGGCTGACGGTCCCCGAACCCCAGCCCCCCTCGCCAGCGCCCCCTAGCGGCGGCGCCGTGAACTGCACCTGTGCTCAGGCAGAGTCCGGCGGGCGGGGTCAGGCTCCGGCCGGGGGCGTGGCCTGAGGCTCATCAGCGCTGCCTGGCCAGGTGAGGACTCTTTCCCTTTGAGTGCTGCCGGGTTGCCAGGGGCTTTCCGCACCGACCTTTCTGCCTGCAGTTTTGGAGAGGGCCTGGGACGCAGAGGGTCCGAGGCTTGCAGGGGTTGCCCTCCCTGACGGTGACCCCGCCCCTCCGTCCAGGGCGTCTTCCGGCGCACGGCCTGCCCCTGGGGGTGTGAGTGTGAGAGGAGGCTGCAGGTGTGCCCCGGGGGAAGGTTTACCGTTCCCCAAGGGGGAAGTTGTCCTCTTTCCCCCATGGGGGAAGAGCGTCACCTTTCCCCATGGAGTAGGGGTCAACCTGCCCCCTTGGTGCTGAGGGTCCCCGCCCCCCGAACCGGCCCCCCCCCCGGCCCTATGAAGTGCACCTGTGCTCAGCAGAGTCCGGTGGGCGGGGTCAGGCTCCGGCCAGAGGCGGAGCCTGGGGCTCAGCAGCGCCTCTGAGCCAGGTGAGGACTCTTCCCCTTTGAGTGGTGCTGGGTTGCTAAGGGCTTTCTCCGCCGGCCCGTGTGAATGCAGTTTTGGAGGACGCCGCGGGCGCCGTCAGTCTGTGGCTTGCAGGGGTTGCCCTCCCTGACGGTGAACCCGCCCCTTCTTGTAGGGCGTCTTGGGGCACACGTCCTGCCCCTGGTTTGTGAGTCCGAGAGGAGGGTGCAGGTGTGCCCCGGAAAGAAGATTTACCGTTCCCCCAAGTGGGAAGAGGGTCCCGTTTCCCCCTTGGATAGAGCATCCCTACCCCGGTGGGGGCTGAGGGTGCCCGAAGCCCCTCGCCCGCGCCCCCCTGCGGCGGCGCTGTGAACTGCCCCTGTGCTCAGGCAGAGTCCTTTGGGGGGGTCTGGCTCCGGCCGGGGGCGGAGCCTGAGGCTCATCAGCGCTGCCTGGCCAGGTGAGGACTCTTCCCCTTTGAGTGCTGCCGGGTTGCCCGGGCCGTTCCCCGCCAACCTGTCTGCCTGCAGCTTTGGAGGTGGCCGCCGACACAGACAGTCCGAGGCATACAGGGGGTAACCTCCCTGACGGTGACCCCGCCCCTCCGTCTATGGCATCCTCGGCGCACTGTCAGCCCCTCGGGGTGTGAGTGCGGAGGAGGTTGCCGGGGTCCCCCGAGGGGAAGAGGGCCCCATGGCCAAAACGGGCTTGCGGTCCCTGCACCTTGCAGGGGCTCTTGGACTCTGTAGCCCTTTGTTCCAGAGGTACCACGACCCGCATGGGGCTGAGGGTCCCCGAACCCCAGCCCCCCCCTCGCCAGCGCCCCCTAGCGGCGGCGCCGTGAACTGCACCTGTGCTCAGGCAGAGTCCGGCGGGCGGGGTCAGGCTCCGGCCGGGGGCGGGGCCTGAGGCTCATCAGCGCTGCCTGGCCAGGTGAGGACTCTTCCCCTTTGAGTGCTGCCGGGTTGCCAGGGGCTTTCCGCACCGACCTTTCTGCCTGCAGTTTTGGAGAGGGCCTGGGACGCAGACGGTCCGAGGCTTGCAGGGGTTGCCCTCCCTGACGGTGACCCCGCCCCTCCGTCCAGGGCGTCTTCCGGCGCACGGCCTGCCCCTGGGGGTGTGAGTGTGAGAGGAGGCTGCAGGTGTGCCCCGGGGGAAGGTTTACCGTTCCCCAAGGGGGAAGTTGTCCTCTTTCCCCCATGGGGGAAGAGCGTCACCTTACCCCATGGAGTAGGGGTCAACCTGCCCCCTTGGTACTGAGGGTCCCCGCCCCCCGCACCGGCCCCCCCCCCGGCCCTATGAAGTGCACCTGTGCTCAGCAGAGTCCGGTGGGCGGGGTCAGGCTCCGGCCAGAGGCGGAGCCTGGGGCTCAGCAGCGCCGCTGAGCCAGGTGAGGACTCTTCCCCTTTGAGTGGTGCTGGGTTGCTAAGGGCTTTCCCCGCCGGCCCGTGTGAATGCAGTTTTGGAGGACGCCGCGGGCGCCGTCAGTCTGTGGCTTGCAGGGGTTGCCCTCCCTGACGGTGAACCCGCCCCTTCTTGTAGGGCGTCTTGGGGCACACTTCCTGCCCCTGGTTTGTGAGTCCGAGAGGAGGGTGCAGGTGTGCCCCGGAAAGAAGATTTACCGTTCCCCCAAGTGGGAAGAGGGTCCCGTTTCCCCCTTGGATAGAGCATCCCTACCCCGGTGGGGGCTGAGGGTGCCCGAAGCCCCTCGCCCGCGCCCCCCTGCGGCGGCGCTGTGAACTGCCCCTGTGCTCAGGCAGAGTCCTTTGGGGGGGTCTGGCTCCGGCCGGGGGCGGAGCCTGAGGCTCATCAGCGCTGCCTGGCCAGGTGAGGACTCTTCCCCTTTGAGTGCTGCCGGGTTGCCCGGGCCGTTCCCCGCCAACCTGTCTGCCTGCAGCTTTGGAGGTGGCCGCCGACACAGACAGTCCGAGGCATACAGGGGGTAACCTCCCTGACGGTGACCCCGCCCCTCCGTCTATGGCATCCTCGGCGCACTGTCAGCCCCTTGGGGTGTCAGTGCGGAGGAGGTTGCCGGTGTCCCCCGAGGGGAAGAGGGCCCCATGGCCAAAACGGGCTTGCGGTCCCTGCACCTTGCAGGGGCTCTTGGACTCTGTACCCCCGTGGTTCCAGAGGTACCACGACCCGCATGGGGCTGAGGGTCCCCGAACCCCAGCCCCCCCCCGCCAGCGCCCCCTAGCGGCGGCGCCGTGAACTGCACCTGTGCTCAGGCAGAGTCCGGCGGACAGGGTCAGGCTCCGGCCGGGGGCGGGGCCTGAGGCTCATCAGCGCTGCCTGGCCAGGTGAAGACTCTTTCCCTTTGAGTGCTGCCGGGTTGCCAGGGGCTTTCCGCACCGACCTTTCTGCCTGCAGTTTTGGAGAGGGCCTGGGACGCAGACGGTCCGAGGCTTGCAGGGGTTGCCCTCCCTGACGGTGACCCCGCCCCTCCGTCCAGGGCGTCTTCCGGCGCACGGCCTGCCCCTGGGGGTGTGAGTGTGAGAGGAGGCTGCAGGTGTGCCCCGGGGGAAGGTTTACCGTTCCCCAAGGGGGAAGTTGTCCTCTTTCCCCCATGGGGGAAGAGCGTCACCTTACCCCATGGAGTAGGGTTCAACCTGCCCCCTTGGTGCTGAGGGTCCCCGCCCCCCGCATCGCCCCCCCCCGGCCCTATGAAGTGCACCTGTGCTCAGCAGAGTCCGGTGGGCGGGGTCAGGCTCCGGCCAGAGGCGGAGCCTGGGGCTCAGCAGCGCCAATGAGCCAGGTGAGGACTCTTCCCCTTTGAGTGGTGCTGGGTTGCTAAGGGCTTTCCCCGCCGGCCCGTGTGAATGCAGTTTTGGAGGACGCCGCGGGCGCTGTCAGTCTGTGGCTTGCAGGGGTTGCCCTCCCTGACGGTGAACCCGCCCCTTCTTGTAGGGCGTCTTGGGGCACACGTCCTGCCCCTGGTTTGTGAGTCCGAGAGGAGGGTGCAGGTGTGCCCCGGAAAGAAGATTTACTGTTCCCCCAAGTGGGAAGAGGGTCCCGTTTCCCCCTTGGATAGAGCATCCCTACCCCGGTGGGGGCTGAGGGTGCCCGAAGCCCCTCGCCCGCGCCCCCCTGCGGCGGCGCTGTGAACTGCCCCTGTGCTCAGGCAGAGTCCTTTGGGGGGGTCTGGCTCCGGCCGGGGGCGGAGCCTGAGGCTCATCAGCGCTGCCTGGCCAGGTGAGGACTCTTCCCCTTTGAGTGCTGCCGGGTTGCCCGGGCCGTTCCCCGCCAACCTGTCTGCCTGCAGCTTTGGAGGTGGCCGCGACACAGACAGTCCGAGGCATACAGGGCGTAACCTCCCTGACGGTGACCCCGCCCCTCCGTCTATGGCATCCTCGGCGCACTGTCAGCCCCTCGGGGTGTGAGTGCGGAGGAGGTTGCCGGGGTCCCCCGAGGGGAAGTGGGCCCCATGGCCAAAACGGGCTTGCGGTCCCTCCACCTTGCAGGGGCTCTTGGACTCTGTACCCCCGTTGTTCCAGAGGTACCACGACCCGCATGGGGCTGAGGGTCCCCGAACCCCAGCCCCCCTCGCCAGCGCCCCCTAGCGGCGGCGCCGTGAACTGCTCCTGTGCTCAGGCAGAGTCCGGCGGGCGGGGTCAGGCTCCGGTCGGGGGCGGGGCCTGAGGCTCATCAGCGCTGCCTGGCCAGGTGAGGATTCTTCCCCTTTGAGTGCTGCCGGGTTGCCAGGGGCTTTCCGCACCGACCTTTCTGCCTGCAGTTTTGGAGAGGGCCTGGGACGCAGACGGTCGGAGGCTTGCAGGGGTTGCCCTCCCTGACGGTGACCCCGCCCCTCCGTCCAGGGCGTCTTCTGGCGCACGGCCTGCCCCTGGGGGTGTGAGTGTGAGAGGAGGCTGCACGTGTGCCCCGGGGGAAGGTTTACCGTTCCCCAAGGGGGAAGTTGTCCTCTTTCCCCCATGGGGGAAGAGCGTCACCTTACCCCATGGAGTAGGGTTCAACCTGCCCCCTTGGTACTGAGGGTCCCCGCCCCCCGCACCGGCCCCCCCCCCGGCCCTATGAAGTGCACCTGTGCTCAGCACAGTCCGGTGGGCGGGGTCAGGCTCCGGCCAGAGGCGGAGCCTGGGGCTCAGCAGCGCCGCTGAGCCAGGTGAGGACTCTTCCCCTTTGAGTGGTGCTGGGTTGCTAAGGGCTTTCCCCGCCGGCCCGTGTGAATGCAGTTTTGGAGGACGCCGCGGGCGCCGTCAGTCTGTGGCTTGCAGGGGTTGCCCTCCCTGACGGTGAACCCGCCCCTTCTTGTAGGGCGTCTTGGGGCACACGTCCTGCCCCTGGTTTGTGAGTCCGAGAGGAGGGTGCAGGTGTGCCCCGGAAAGAAGATTTACCGTTCCCCCAAGTGGGAAGAGGGTCCCGTTTCCCCCTTGGATAGAGCATCCCTACCCCGGTTGGGGCTGAGGGTGCCCGAAGCCCCTCGCCCGCGCCCCCCTGCGGCGGCGCTGTGAACTGCCCCTGTGCTCAGGCAGAGTCCTTTGGGGGGGTCTGGCTCAGGCCGGGGGCGGAGCCTGAGGCTCATCAGCGCTGCCTGGCCAGGTGAGGACTCTTCCCCTTTGAGTGCTGCCGGGTTGCCCGGGCCGTTCTCCGCCAACCTGTCTGCCTGCAGCTTTGGAGGTGGCCGCCGACACAGACAGTCCGAGGCATACAGGGGGTAACCTCCCTGACGGTGACCCCGCCCCTCCGTCTATGGCATCCTCGGCGCACTGTCAGCCCCTCGGAGTGTGAGTGCGGAGGAGGTTGCCGGTGTCCCCCGAGGGGAAGAGGGCCCCATGGCCAAAACGGGCTTGCGGTCCCTGCACCTTGCAGGGGCTTTAGGACTCTGTACCCCCGTGGTTCCAGAGGTACCACGACCCGCATGGGGCTGAGGGTCCCCGAACCCCAGCCCCCCCTCGCCAGCGCTCCCTAGCGGCGGCGCCGTGAACTGCACCTGTGCTCAGGCAGAGTCCGGCGGGCGGGGTCAGGCTCCGGCCGGGGGCGGGGCCTGAGGCTCATCAGCGCTGCCTGGCCAGGTGAGGACTCTTCCCCTTTGAGTGCTGCCGGGTTGCCAGGGGCTTTCCGCACCGAACTTTCTGCCTGCAGTTTTGGAGAGGGCCTGGGACGCAGGCGGTCCGAGGCTTGCAGGGGTTGCCCTCCCTGACGGTGACCCCGCCCCTCCGTCCAGGGCGTCTTCCGGCGCACGGCCTGCCCCTGGGGGTGTGAGTGTGAGAGGAGGCTGCAGGTGTGCCCCGGGGGAAGGTTTACCGTTCCCCAAGGGGTAAGTTGTCCTCTTTCCCCCAATGGGGAAGAGCGTCACCTTACCCCATGGAGTAGGGGTCAACCTGCCCCCTTGGTACTGAGGGTACCCGCCCCCCGCACCGGCCACCCCCCGGCCCTATGAAGTGCACCTGTGCTCAGCAGAGTCCGGTGGGCGGGGTCAGGCTCCGGCCAGAGGCGGAGCCTGGGGCTCAGCAGCGCCGCTGATCCAGGTAGGACTCTTCCCCTTTGAGTGGTGCTGGTTTGCTAAGGGCTTTCCCCGCCGGCCCGTGTGAAGGCAGTTTTGGAGGACGCTGTGGGCGCCGTCAGTCTGTGGCTTGCAGGGGTTGCCCTCCCTGACGGTGAACCCGCCCCTTCTTGTAGGGCGTCTTGGGGCACACGTCCTGCCCCTGGTTTGTGAGTCCGAGAGGAGGGTGCAGGTGTGCCCCGGAAAGAAGATTTACCGTTCCCCCAAGTGGGAAGAGGGTCCCGTTTCCCCCTTGGATAGAGCATCCCTACCCCGGTTGGGGCTGAGGGTGCCCGAAGCCCCTCGCCCGCGCCCCCCTGCGGCGACGCTGTGAACTGCCCCTGTGCTCAGGCAGAGTCCTTTGGGGGGGTCTGGCTCAGGCCGGGGGCGGAGCCTGAGGCTCATCAGCGCTGCCTGGCCAGGTGAGGACTCTTCCCCTTTGAGTGTTTCCGGGTTGCCCGGGCCGTTCCCCGCCAACCTGTCTGCCTGCAGCTTTGGAGGTGGCCGCGACACAGACAGTCCGAGGCATACAGGGGGTAACCTCCCTGACGGTGACCCCGCCCCTCCGTCTATGGCATCCTCGGCGCACTGTCAGCCCCTCGGGGTGTGAGTGCGGAGGAGGTTGCCGGGGTCCCCTGAGGGGAAGAGGGCCCCATGGCCAAAACGGGCTTGCGGTCCCTGCACCTTGCAGGGGCTCTTGGACTCTGTAGCCCGTTGTTCCAGAGGTACCACGACCCGCATGGGGCTGAGGGTCCTCGAACCCCAGCCCCCCTCGCCAGCGCCCCCTAGCGGCGGCGCCGTGAAGTGCACCTGTGCTCAGGCAGAGTCCGGCGGGCGGGGTCAGGCTCCGGCCGGGGGCGGGGCCTGAGGCTCATCAGCGCTGCCTGGCCAGGTGAGGACTCTTCCCGTTTGAGTGCTGCCGGGTTGCCAGGGGCTTTCCGCACCGACCTTTCTGCCTGCAGTTTTGGAGAGGGCCTGGGACGCAGACGGTCCGAGGCTTGCAGGGGTTGCCCTCCCTGACGGTGACCCCGCCCCTCCGTCCAGGGCGTCTTCCGGCGCACGGCCTGCCCCTGGGGGTGTGAGTGTGAGAGGAGGCTGCAGGTGTGCCCCGGGGGAAGGTTTACCGTTCCCCAAGGGGGAAGTTGTCCTCTTTCCCCCATGGGGGAAGAGCGTCACCTTACCCCATGGAGTAGGGGTCAACCTGCCCCCTTGGTGCTGAGGGTCCCCGCCCCCCGCACCGGCCCCCACCCCGGCCCTATGAAGTGCACCTGTGCTCAGCAGAGTCCGGTGGGCGGGGTCAGGCTCCGGCCAGAGGCGGAGCCTGGGGCTCAGCAGCGCCGCTGAGCCAGGTGAGGACTCTTCCCCTTTGAGTGGTGCTGGGTTGCTAAGGGCTTTCCCCGCCGGCCCGTGTGAATGCAGTTTTGGAGGACGCCGCGGGCGCCGTCAGTCTGTGGCTTGCAGGGGTTGCCCTCCCTGACGGTGAACCCGCCCCTTCTTGTAGGGCGTCTTGGGGCACACGTCCTGCCCCTGGTTTGTGAGTCCGAGAGGAGGGTGCAGGTGTGCCCCGGAAAGAAGATTTACCGTTCCCCCAAGTGGGAAGAGGGTCCCGTTTCCCCCTTGGATAGAGCATCCCTACCCCGGTGGGGGCTGAGGGTGCCCGAAGCCCCTCGCCCGCGCCCCCCTGCGGCGGCGCTGTGAACTGCCCCTGTGCTCAGGCAGAGTCCTTTGGGGGGGTCTGGCTCCGGCCGGGGGCGGAGCCTGAGGCTCATCAGCGCTGCCTGGCCAGGTGAGGACTCTTCCCCTTTGAGTGCTGCCGGGTTGCCCGGGCCGTTCCCCGCCAACCTGTCTGCCTGCAGCTTTGGAGGTGGCCGCCGACACAGACAGTCCGAGGCATACAGGGGGTAACCTCCCTGACGGTGACCCCGCCCCTCCGTCTATGGCATCCTCGGCGCACTGTCAGCCCCTTGGGTTGTGAGTGCGGAGGAGGTTGCCGGTGTCCCCCGAGGGGAAGAGGGCCCCATGGCCAAAACGGGATTGCGGTCCCTGCACCTTGCAGGGGCTCTTGGACTCTGTACCCCCGTGGTTCCAGAGGTACCACGACCCGCATGGGGCTGAGGGTCCCCGAACCCCAGCCCCCCCTCGCCAGCGCCCCCTTGCGGCGGCGCCGTGAACTGCACCTGTGCTCATGCAGAGTCCAGCGGACGGGGTCAGGCTCCGGCCGGGGGCGGGGCCTGAGGCTCATCAGCGCTGCCTGGCCAGGTGAGGACTCTTTCCCTTTGAGTGCTGCCGGGTTGCCAGGGGCTTTCCGCACCGACCTTTCTGCCTGCAGTTTTGGAGAGGGCCTGGGACGCAGACGGTCCGAGGCTTGCAGGGGTTGCCCTCCCTGACGGTGACCCCGCCCCTCCGTCCAGGGCGTCTTTCGGCGCACGGCCTGCCCCTGGGGGTGTGAGTGTGAGAGGAGGCTGCAGGTGTGCCCCGGGGGAAGGTTTACCGTTCCCCAAGGGGGAAGTTGTCCTCTTTCCCCCATGGGGGAAGAGCGTCACCTTACCCCATGGAGTAGGGTTCAACCTGCCCCCTTGGTGCTGAGGGTCCCCGCCCCCCGCACCGGCCCCCCCCCCCGGCCCTATGAAGTGCACCTGTGCTCAGCAGAGTCCGGTGGGCGGGGTCAGGCTCCGGCCAGAGGCGGAGCCTGGGGCTCAGCAGCGCCGCTGAGCCAGGTGAGGACTCTTCCCCTTTGAGTGGTGCTGGGTTGCTAAGGGCTTTCCCCGCCGGCCCGTGTGAATGCAGTTTTGGAGGACGCCGCGGGCGCCGTCAGTCTGTGGCTTGCAGGGGTTGCCCTCCCTGACGGTGAACCCGCCCCTTCTTGTAGGGCGTCTTGGGGCACACGTCCTGCCCCTGGTTTGTGAGTCCGAGAGGAGGGTGCAGGTGTGCCCCGGAAAGAAGATTTACCGTTCCCCCAAGTGGGAAGAGGGTCCCGTTTCCCCCTTGGATAGAGCATCCCTACCCCGGTGGGGGCTGAGGGTGCCCGAAGCCCCTCGCCCGCGCCCCCCTGCGGCGGCGCTGTGAACTGCCCCTGTGCTCAGGCAGAGTCCTTTGGGGGGGTCTGGCTCCGGCCGGGGGCGGAGCCTGAGGCTCATCAGCGCTGCCTGGCCAGGTGAGGACTCTTTCCCTTTGAGTGCTGCCGGGTTGCCCGGGCCGTTCCCCGCCAACCTGTCTGCCTGCAGCTTTGGAGGTGGCCGCCGACACAGACAGTCCGAGGCATACAGGGGGTAACCTCCCTGACGGTGACCCCGCCCCTCCGTCTATGGCATTCTCGGCGCACTGTCAGCCCCTCGGGGTGTGAGTGCGGAGGAGGTTGCCGGTGTCACCCGAGGGGAAGAGGGCACCATGGCCAAAACGGGCTTGCGGTCCCTGCACCTTGCAGGGGCTCTTGGACTCTGTACCCCCGTGGTTCCAGAGGTACCACGACCCGCATGGGGCTGAGGGTCCCCGAACCCCAGCCCCCCCTCGCCAGCGCCCCCTTGCGGCGGCGCCGTGAACTGCACCTGTGCTCATGCAGAGTCCAGCGGGCGGGGTCAGGCTCCGGCCGGGGGCGGGGCCTGAGGCTCATCAGCGCTGCCTGGCCAGGTGAGGACTCTTTCCCTTTGAGTGCTGCCGGGTTGCCAGGGGCTTTCCGCACCGACCTTTCTGCCTGCAGTTTTGGAGAGGGCCTGGGACGCAGACGGTCCGAGGCTTGCAGGGGTTGCCCTCCCTGACGGTGACCCCGCCCCTCCGTCCAGGGCGTCTTTCGGCGCACGGCCTGCCCCTGGGGGTGTGAGTGTGAGAGGAGGCTGCAGGTGTGCCCCGGGGGAAGGTTTACCGTTCCCCAAGGGGGAAGTTGTCCTCTTTCCCCCATGGGGGAAGAGCGTCACCTTACCCCATGGAGTAGGGTTCAACCTGCCCCCTTGGTGCTGAGGGTCCCCGCCCCCCGCACCGGCCCCCCCCCCCGGCCCTATGAAGTGCACCTGTGCTCAGCAGAGTCCGGTGGGCGGGGTCAGGCTCCGGCCAGAGGCGGAGCCTGGGGCTCAGCAGCGCCGCTGAGCCAGGTGAGGACTCTTCCCCTTTGAGTGGTGCTGGGTTGCTAAGGGCTTTCCCCGCCGGCCCGTGTGAATGCAGTTTTGGAGGACGCCGCGGGCGCCGTCAGTCTGTGGCTTGCAGGGGTTGCCCTCCCTGACGGTGAACCCGCCCCTTCTTGTAGGGCGTCTTGGGGCACACGTCCTGCCCCTGGTTTGTGAGTCCGAGAGGAGGGTGCAGGTGTGCCCCGGAAAGAAGATTTACCGTTCCCCCAAGTGGGAAGAGGGTCCCGTTTCCCCCTTGGATAGAGCATCCCTACCCCGGTGGGGGCTGAGGGTGCCCGAAGCCCCTCGCCCGCGCCCCCCTGCGGCGGCGCTGTGAACTGCCCCTGTGCTCAGGCAGAGTCCTTTGGGGGGGTCTGGCTCCGGCCGGGGGCGGAGCCTGAGGCTCATCAGCGCTGCCTGGCCAGGTGAGGACTCTTTCCCTTTGAGTGCTGCCGGGTTGCCCCGGCCGTTCCCCGCCAACCTGTCTGCCTGCAGCTTTGGAGGTGGCCGCCGACACAGACAGTCCGAGGCATACAGGGGGTAACCTCCCTGACGGTGACCCCGCCCCTCCGTCTATGGCATTCTCGGCGCACTGTCAGCCCCTCGGGGTGTGAGTGCGGAGGAGGTTGCCGGTGTCCCCCGAGGGGAAGAGGGCACCATGGCCAAAACGGGCTTGCGGTCCCTGCACCTTGCAGGGGCTCTTGGACTCTGTACCCCCGTGGTTCCAGAGGTACCACGACCCGCATGGGGCTGAGGGTCCCCGAACCCCAGCCCCCCCTCGCCAGCGCCCCCTAGCGGCGGCGCCGTGAACTGCACCTGTGCTCAGGCAGAGTCCGGCGGGCGGGGTCAGGCTCCGGCCGGGGGCGGGGCCTGAGGCTCATCAGCGCTGCCTGGCCAGGTGAGGACTCTTTCCCTTTGAGTGCTGCCGGGTTGCCAGGGGCTTTCCGCAGCGACCTTTCTGCCTGCAGTTTTGGAGAGGGCCTGGGACGCAGACGGTCCGAGGCTTGCAGGGGTTGCCCTCCCTGACGGTGACCCCGCCCCTCCGTCCAGGGCGTCTTCCGGCACACGGCCTGCCCCTGGGGGTGTGAGTGTGAGAGGAGGCTGCAGGTGTGCCCCGGGGGAAGGTTTACCGTTCCCCAAGGGGGAAGTTGTCCTCTTTCCCCCATGGGGGAAGAGCGTCACCTTACCCCATGGAGTAGGGGTCAACCTGCCCCCTTGGTGCTGAGGGTCCCCGCCCCCCGCACCGGCCCCCCCCCCGGCCCTATGAAGTGCACCTGTGCTCAGCAGAGTCCGGTGGGCGGGGTCAGGCTCCGGCCAGAGGCGGAGCCTGGGGCTCAGCAGCGCCGCTGAGCCAGGTGAGGACTCTTCCCCTTTGAGTGGTGCTGGGTTGCTAAGGGCTTTCCCCGCCGGCCCGTGTGAATGCAGTTTTGGAGGACGCCGCGGGCGCCGTCAGTCTGTGGCTTGCAGGGGTTGCCCTCCCTGACGGTGAACCCGCCCCTTCTTGTAGGGCGTCTTGGGGCACACGTCCTGCCCCTGGTTTGTGAGTCCGAGAGGAGGGTGCAGGTGTGCCCCGGAAAGAAGATTTACCGTTCCCCCAAGTGGGAAGAGGGTCCCGTTTCCCCCTTGGATAGAGCATCCCTACCCCGGTTGGGGCTGAGGGTGCCCGAAGCCCCTCGCCCGCGCCCCCCTGCGGCGGCGCTGTGAACTGCCCCTGTGCTCAGGCAGAGTCCTTTGGGGGGGTCTGGCTCCGGCCGGGGGCGGAGCCTGAGGCTCATCAGCGCTGCCTGGCCAGGTGAGGACTCTTCCCCTTTGAGTGCTGCCGGGTTGCCCGGGCCGTTCCCCGCCAACCTGTCTGCCTGCAGCTTTGGAGGTGGCCGCGACACAGACAGTCCGAGGTATACAGGGGGTAACCTCCCTGACGGTGACCCCGCCCCTCCGTCTATGGCATCCTCGGCGCACTGTCAGCCCCTCGGTGTGTGAGTGCGGAGGAGGTTGCCGGGGTCCCCCGAGGGGAAGAGGGCCCCATGGCCAAAACGGGCTTGCGGTCCCTGCACCTTGCAGGGGCTCTTGGACTCTGTACCCCCGTTGTTCCAGAGGTACCACGACCCGCATGGGGCTGAGGGTCCCCGAACCCCAGCCCCCCCTCGCCAGCGCCCCCTAGCGGCGGCGCCGTGAAGTGCACCTGTGCTCAGGCAGAGTCCGGCGGGCGGGGTCAGGCTCCGGCCGGGGGCGGGGCCTGAGGCTCATCAGCGCTGCCTGGCCAGGTGAGGACTCTTCCCCTTTGAGTGCTGCCGGGTTGCCAGGGGCTTTCCGCACCGACCTTTCTGCCTGCAGTTTTGGAGAGGGCCTGGGACGCAGACGGTCCGAGGCTTGCAGGGGTTGCCCTCCCTGACGGTGACCCCGCCCCTCCGTCCAGGGCGTCTTCCGGCGCACGGCCTGCCCCTGGGGGTGTGAGTGCGAGAGGAGGCTGCAGGTGTGCCCCGGGGGAAGGTTTACCGTTCCCCAAGGGGGAAGTTGTCCTCTTTCCCCCATGGGGGAAGAGCGTCACCTTACCCCATGGAGTAGGGGTCAACCTGCCCCCTTGGTGCTGAGGGTCCCCGCCCCCCGCACCGGCCCCCCCCCGGCCCTATGAAGTGCACCTGTGCTCAGCAGAGTCCGGTGGGCGGGGTCAGGCTCCGGCCAGAGGCGGAGCCTGGGGCTCAGCAGCGCCGCTGAGCCAGGTGAGGACTCTTCCCCTTTGAGTGGTGCTGGGTTGCTAAGGGCTTTCCCCGCCGGCCCGTGTGAATGCAGTTTTGGAGGACGCCGCGGGCGCCGTCAGTCTGTGGCTTGCAGGGGTTGCCCTCCCTGACGGTGAACCCGCCCCTTCTTGTAGGGCGTCTTGGGGCACACGTCCTGCCCCTGGTTTGTGAGTCCGAGAGGAGGGTGCAGGTGTGCCCCGGAAAGAAGATTTACCGTTCCCCCAAGTGGGAAGAGGGTCCCGTTTCCCCCTTGGATAGAGCATCCCTACCCCGGTTGGGGCTGAGGGTGCCCGAAGCCCCTCGCCCGCGCCCCCCTGCGGCGGCGCTGTGAACTGCCCCTGTGCTCAGGCAGAGTCCTTTGGGGGGGTCTGGCTCCGGCCGGGGGCGGAGCCTGAGGCTCATCAGCGCTGCCTGGCCAGGTGAGGACTCTTCCCCTTTGAGTGCTGCCGGGTTGCCCGGGCCGTTCCCCGCCAACCTGTCTGCCTGCAGCTTTGGAGGTGACCGCGACACAGACAGTCCGAGGCATACAGGGGGTAACCTCCCTGACGGTGACCCCGCCCCTCCGTCTATGGCATCCTCGGCGCACTGTCAGCCCCTCGGGGTGTGAGTGGGGAGGAGGTTGCCGGGGTCCCCCGAGGGGAAGAGGGCCCCATGGCCAAAACGGGCTTGCGGTCCCTGCACCTTGCAGGGGCTCTTGGACTCTGTACCCCCGTTGTTCCAGAGGTACCACGACCCGCATGGGGCTGAGGGTCCCCGAACCCCAGCCCCCCCTCGCCAGCGCCCCCTAGCGGCGGCGCCGTGAAGTGCACCTGTGCTCAGGCAGAGTCCGGCGGGCGGGGTTAGGCTCCGGGCGGGGGCGGGGCCTGAGGCTCATCAGCGCTGCCTGGCCAGGTGAGGACTCTTCCCCTTTGAGTGCTGCCGGGTTGCCAGGGGCTTTCCGCACCGACCTTTCTGCCTGCAGTTTTGGAGAGGGCCTGGGACGCAGACGGTCCGAGGCTTGCAGGGGTTGCCCTCCCTGACGGTGACCCCGCCCCTCCGTCCAGGGCGTCTTCCGGCGCACGGCCTGCCCCTGGGGGTGTGAGTGTGAGAGGAGGCTGCAGGTGTGCCCCGGGGGAAGGTTTACCGTTCCCCAAGGGGGAAGTTGTCCTCTTTCCCCCATGGGGGAAGAGCATCACCTTACCCCATGGAGTAGGGGTCAACCTGCCCCCTTGGTGCTGAGGGTCCCCGCCCCCCGCACCGGCCCCCCCCCGGGGCCCTATGAAGTGCACCTGTGCTCAGCAGAGTCCGGTGGGCGGGGTCAGGCTCCGGCCAGAGGCGGAGCCTGGGGCTCAGCAGCGCCGCTGAGCCAGGTGAGGACTCTTCCCCTTTGAGTGGTGCTGGGTTGCTAAGGGCTTTCCGCGCCGGCCCGTGTGAATGCAGTTTTGGAGGACGCCGCGGGCGCCGTCAGTCTGTGGCTTGCAGGGGTTGCCCTCCCTGACGGTGAACCCGCCCCTTCCTGTAGGGCGTCTTGGGGCACACGTCCTGCCCCTGGTTTGTGAGTCCGAGAGGAGGGTGCAGGTGTGCCCCGGAAAGAAGATTTACCGTTCCCCCAAGTGGGAAGAGGGTCCCGTTTCCCCTTGGATAGAGCATCCCTACCCCGGTTGGGGCTGAGGGTGCCCGAAGCCCCTCGCCCGCGCCCCCCTGCGGCGGCGCTGTGAACTGCCCCTGTGCTCAGGCAGAGTCCTTTGGGGGGGTCTGGCTCCGGCCGGGGGCGGAGCCTGAGGCTCATCAGCGCTGCCTGGCCAGGTGAGGACTCTTCCCCTTTGAGTGCTGCCGGGTTGCCCGGGCCGTTCCCCGCCAACCTGTCTGCCTGCAGCTTTGGAGGTGGCCGCCGACACAGAAAGTCCGAGGCATACAGGGGGTAACCTCCCTGACGGTGACCCAGCCCCTCCGTCTATGGCATCCTCGGCGCACTGTCAGCCCCTCGGGGTGTGAGTGCGGAGGTTGCCGGTGTCCCCCGTGGGGAAGAGGGCCCCATGGCCAAAACGGGCAGGCGGTCCCTGCACCTTGCAGGGGCTCTTGGACTCTGTACCCCCGTGGTTCCAGAGGTACCACGACTCGCATGGGGCTGAGGGTCCCCGAACCCCAGCCCCCCCTCGCCAGCGCCCCCTAGCGGCGGCGCCGTGAACTGCACCTGTGCTCAGGCAGAGTCCGGCGGGCGGGGTCAGGCTCCGGCCGGGGGCGGGGCCTGAGGCTCATCAGCGCTGCCTGGCCAGGTGAGGACTCTTCCCCTTTGAGTGCTGCCGGGTTGCCAGGGGCTTTCGGCACCGACCTTTCTGCCTGCAGTTTTGGAGAGGGCCTGGGACGCAGACGGTCCGAGGCTTGCAGGGGTTGCCCTCCCTGACGGTGACCCCGCCCCTCCGTCCAGGGCGTCTTCCGGCGCACGGCCTGCCCCTGGGGGTGTGAGTGTGAGAGGAGGCTACAGGTGTGCCCCGGGGGAAGGTTTACCGTTCCCCAAGGGGGAAGTTGTCCTCTTTCCCCCATGGGGGAAGAGCGTCACCTTACCCCATGGAGTAGGGGTCAACCTGCCCCCTTGGTGCAGAGGGTCCCCGCCCCCCGCACCGGCCTCCCCCCGGCCCTATGAAGTGCACCTGTGCTCAGCAGAGTCCGGTGGGCGGGGTCAGGCTCCGGCCAGAGGCGGAGCCTGGGGCTCAGCAGCGCCGCTGAGCCAGGTGAGGACTCTTCCCCTTTGAGTGGTGCTGGGTTGCTAAGGGCTTTCCCCGCCGGCCCGTGTGAATGCAGTTTTGGAGGACGCCGCGGGCGCCATCAGTCTGTGGCTTGCAGGGGTTGCCCTCCCTGACGGTGAACCCGCCCCTTCTTGTAGGGCGTCTTGGGGCACACGTCCTGCCCCTGGTTTGTGAGTCCGAGAGGAGGGTGCAGGTGTGCCCCGGAAAGAAGATTTACCGTTCCCCCAAGTGGGAAGAGGGTCCCGTTTCCCCCTTGGATAGAGCATCCCTACCCCGGTGGGGGCTGAGGGTGCCCGAAGCCCCTCGCCCGCGCCCCCCTGCGGCGGCGCTGTGAACTGCCCCTGTGCTCAGGCAGAGTCCTTTGGGGGGGTCTGGCTCCGGCCGGGGGCGGAGCCTGAGGCTCATCAGCGCTGCCTGGCCAGGTGAGGACTCTTCCCCTTTGAGTGCTGCCGGGTTGCCCGGGCCGTTCCCCGCCAACCTGTCTGCCTGCAGCTTTGGAGGTGGCCGCCGACACAGACAGTCCGAGGCATACACGGGGTAACCTCCCTGACGGTGACCCCGCCCCTCCGTCTATGGCATCCTCGGCGCACTGTCAGCCCCTCGGGGTGTGAGTGCGGAGGAGGTTGCCGGTGTCCCCCGAGGGGAAGAGGGCCCCATGGCCAAAACGGGCTTGCGGTCCCTGCACCTTGCAGGGGATCTTGGACTCTGTACCCCCGTGGTTCCAGAGGTACCACGACCGGCATGGGGCTGAGGGTCCCCGAACCCCAGCCCCCCCCTCGCCAGCGCCCCCTAGCGGCGGCGCCGTGAACTGCACCTGTGCTCAGGCAGAGTCCGGCGGGCGGGGTCAGGCTCCGGCCGGGGGCGGGGCCTGAGGCTCATCAGCGCTGCCTGGCCAGGTGAGGACTCTTCCCCTTTGAGTGCTGCCGGGTTGCCAGGGGCTTTCCGCACCGACCTTTCTGCCTGCAGTTTTGGAGAGGGCCTGGGACGCAGACGGTCCGAGGCTTGCAGGGGTTGCCCTCCCTGACGGTGACCCGCCCCTCCGTCCAGGGCGTCTTCCGGCGCACGGCCTGCCCCTGGGGGTGTGAGTGTGAGAGGAGGCTGCAGGTGTGCCCCGGGGGAAGGTTTACCGTTCCCCAAGGGGGAAGTTGTCCTCTTTCCCCCATGGGGGAAGAGCGTCACCTTACCCCATGGAGTAGGGGTCAACCTGCCCCCTTGGTGCTGAGGGTCCCCGCCCCCCGCACCGGCCACCCCCCCCCCGGCCCTATGAAGTGCACCTGTGCTCAGCAGAGTCCGGTGGGCGGGGTCAGGCTCCGGCCAGAGGCGGAGCCTGGGGCTCAGCAGCGCCGCTGAGCCAGGTGAGGACTCTTCCCCTTTGAGTGGTGCTGGGTTGCTAAGGGCTTTCCCCGCCGGCCCGTGTGAATGCAGTTTTGGAGGACGCAGCGGGCGCCATCAGTCTGTGGCTTGCAGGGGTTGCCCTCCCTGACGGTGAACCCGCCCCTTCTTGTAGGGCGTCTTGGGGCACACGTCCTGCCCCTGGTTTGTGAGTCCGAGAGGAGGGTGCAGGTGTGCCCCGGAAAGAAGATTTACCGTTCCCCCAAGTGGGAAGAGGGTCCCGTTTCCCCCTTGGATAGAGCATCCCTACCCCGGTGGGGGCTGAGGGTGCCCGAAGCCCCTCGCCCGCGCCCCCCTGCGGCGGCGCTGTGAACTGCCCCTGTGCTCAGGCAGAGTCCTTTGGGGGGGTCTGGCTCCGGCCGGGGGCGGAGCCTGAGGCTCATCAGCGCTGCCTGGCCAGGTGAGGACTCTTCCCCTTTGAGTGCTGCCGGGTTGCCCGGGCCGTTCCCCGCCAACCTGTCTGCCTGCAGCTTTGGAGGTGGCCGCCGACACAGACAGTCCGAGGCATACACGGGGTAACCTCCCTGACGGTGACCCCGCACCTCCGTCTATGGCATCCTCGGCGCACTGTCAGCCCCTCGGGGTGTGAGTGCGGAGGAGGTTGCCGGTGTCCCCCGAGGGGAAGAGGGCCCCATGGCCAAAACGGGCTTGCGGGCCCTGCACCTTGCAGGGGATCTTGGACTCTGTACCCCCGTGGTTCCAGAGGTACCACGACCGGCATGGGGCTGAGGGTCCCCGAACCCCAGCCCCCCCCTCGCCAGCGCCCCCTAGCGGCGGCGCCGTGAACTGCACCTGTGCTCAGGCAGAGTCCGGCGGGCGGGGTCAGGCTCCGGCCGGGGGCGGGGCCTGAGGCTCATCAGCGCTGCCTGGCCAGGTGAGGACTCTTCCCCTTTGAGTGCTGCCGGGTTGCCAGGGGCTTTCCGCACCGACCTTTCTGCCTGCAGTTTTGGAGAGGGCCTGGAACGCAGACGGTCCGAGGCTTGCAGGGGTTGCCCTCCCTGACGGTGACCCGCCCCTCCGTCCAGGGCGTCTTCCGGCGCACGGCCTGCCCCTGGGGGTGTGAGTGTGAGAGGAGGCTGCAGGTGTGCCCCGGGGGAAGGTTTACCGTTCCCCAAGGGGGAAGTTGTCCTCTTTCCCCCATGGGGGAAGAGCGTCACCTTACCCCATGGAGTAGGGGTCAACCTGCCCCCTTGGTGCTGAGGGTCCCCGCCCCCCGCACCAGCCCCCCCCCCGGCCTATGAAGTGCACCTGTGCTCAGCAGAGTCCGGTGGGCGGGGTCAGGCTCCGGCCAGAGGCGGAGCCTGGGGCTCAGCAGCGCCGCTGAGCCAGGTGAGGACTCTTCCCCTTTGAGTGGTGCTGGGTTGCTAAGGGCTTTCCCCGCCGGCCCGTGTGAATGCAGTTTTGGAGGACGCCGCGGGCGCCGTCAGTCTGTGGCTTGCAGGGGTTGCCCTCCCTGACGATGAACCCGCCCCGCTTGTAGGGCGTCTTGGGGCACACGTCCTGCCCCTGGTTTGTGAGTCCGAGAGGAGGGTGCAGGTGTGCCCCGGAAAGAAGATTTACCGTTCCCCCAAGTGGGAAGAGGGTCCCGTTTCCCCTTGGATAGAGCATCCCTACCCCGGTTGGGGCTGAGGGTGCCCGAAGCCCCTCGCCCGCGCCCCCCTGCGGCGGCGCTGTGAACTTCCCCTGTGCTCAGGCAGAGTCCTTTGGGGGGGTCTGGCTCCGGCCGGGGGCGGAGCCTGAGGCTCATCAGCGCTGCCTGGCCAGGTGAGGACTCTTCCCCTTTGAGTGCTGCCGGGTTGCCCGGGCCGTTCCCCGCCAACCTGTCTGCCTGCAGCTTTGGAGGTGGCCGCCGACACAGACAGTCCGAGGCATACACGGGGTAACCTCCCTGACGGTGACCCCGCCCCTCCGTCTATGGCATCCTCGGCGCACTGTCAGCCCCTCGGGGTGTGAGTGCGGAGGAGGTTGCCGGTGTCCCCCGAGGGGAAGAGGGCCCCATGGCCAAAACGGGCTTGCGGTCCCTGCACCTTGCAGGGGATCTTGGACTCTGTACCCCCGTGGTTCCAGAGGTACCACGACCGGCATGGGGCTGAGGGTCCCCGAACCCCAGCCCCCCCCTCGCCAGCGCCCCCTAGCGGCGGCGCCGTGAACTGCACCTGTGCTCAGGCAGAGTCCGGCGGGCGGGGTCAGGCTCCGGCCGGGGGCGGGGCCTGAGGCTCATCAGCGCTGCCTGGCCAGGTGAGGACTCTTCCCCTTTGAGTGCTGCCGGGTTGCCAGGGGCTTTCCGCACCGACCTTTCTGCCTGCAGTTTTGGAGAGGGCCTGGGACGCAGACGGTCCGAGGCTTGCAGGGGTTGCCCTCCCTGACGGTGACCCGCCCCTCCGTCCAGGGCGTCTTCCGGCGCACGGCCTGCCCCTGGGGGTGTGAGTGTGAGAGGAGGCTGCAGGTGTGCCCCGGGGGAAGGTTTACCGTTCCCCAAGGGGGAAGTTGTCCTCTTTCCCCCATGGGGGAAGAGCGTCACCTTACCCCATGGAGTAGGGGTCAACCTGCCCCCTTGGTGCTGAGGGTCCCCGCCCCCCGCACCGGCCACCCCCCCCCCGGCCCTATGAAGTGCACCTGTGCTCAGCAGAGTCCGGTGGGCGGGGTCAGGCTCCGGCCAGAGGCGGAGCCTGGGGCTCAGCAGCGCCGCTGAGCCAGGTGAGGACTCTTCCCCTTTGAGTGGTGCTGGGTTGCTAAGGGCTTTCCCCGCCGGCCCGTGTGAATGCAGTTTTGGAGGACGCAGCGGGCGCCATCAGTCTGTGGCTTGCAGGGGTTGCCCTCCCTGACGGTGAACCCGCCCCTTCTTGTAGGGCGTCTTGGGGCACACGTCCTGCCCCTGGTTTGTGAGTCCGAGAGGAGGGTGCAGGTGTGCCCCGGAAAGAAGATTTACCGTTCCCCCAAGTGGGAAGAGGGTCCCGTTTCCCCCTTGGATAGAGCATCCCTACCCCGGTGGGGGCTGAGGGTGCCCGAAGCCCCTCGCCCGCGCCCCCCTGCGGCGGCGCTGTGAACTGCCCCTGTGCTCAGGCAGAGTCCTTTGGGGGGGTCTGGCTCCGGCCGGGGGCGGAGCCTGAGGCTCATCAGCGCTGCCTGGCCAGGTGAGGACTCTTCCCCTTTGAGTGCTGCCGGGTTGCCCGGGCCGTTCCCCGCCAACCTGTCTGCCTGCAGCTTTGGAGGTGGCCGCCGACACAGACAGTCCGAGGCATACACGGGGTAACCTCCCTGACGGTGACCCCGCACCTCCGTCTATGGCATCCTCGGCGCACTGTCAGCCCCTCGGGGTGTGAGTGCGGAGGAGGTTGCCGGTGTCCCCCGAGGGGAAGAGGGCCCCATGGCCAAAACGGGCTTGCGGGCCCTGCACCTTGCAGGGGATCTTGGACTCTGTACCCCCGTGGTTCCAGAGGTACCACGACCGGCATGGGGCTGAGGGTCCCCGAACCCCAGCCCCCCCCTCGCCAGCGCCCCCTAGCGGCGGCGCCGTGAACTGCACCTGTGCTCAGGCAGAGTCCGGCGGGCGGGGTCAGGCTCCGGCCGGGGGCGGGGCCTGAGGCTCATCAGCGCTGCCTGGCCAGGTGAGGACTCTTCCCCTTTGAGTGCTGCCGGGTTGCCAGGGGCTTTCCGCACCGACCTTTCTGCCTGCAGTTTTGGAGAGGGCCTGGAACGCAGACGGTCCGAGGCTTGCAGGGGTTGCCCTCCCTGACGGTGACCCGCCCCTCCGTCCAGGGCGTCTTCCGGCGCACGGCCTGCCCCTGGGGGTGTGAGTGTGAGAGGAGGCTGCAGGTGTGCCCCGGGGGAAGGTTTACCGTTCCCCAAGGGGGAAGTTGTCCTCTTTCCCCCATGGGGGAAGTGCGTCACCTTACCCCATGGAGTAGGGGTCAACCTGCCCCCTTGGTGCTGAGGGTCCCCGCCCCCCGCACCAGCCCCCCCCCCGGCCTATGAAGTGCACCTGTGCTCAGCAGAGTCCGGTGGGCGGGGTCAGGCTCCGGCCAGAGGCGGAGCCTGGGGCTCAGCAGCGCCGCTGAGCCAGGTGAGGACTCTTCCCCTTTGAGTGGTGCTGGGTTGCTAAGGGCTTTCCCCGCCGGCCCGTGTGAATGCAGTTTTGGAGGACGCCGCGGGCGCCGTCAGTCTGTGGCTTGCAGGGGTTGCCCTCCCTGACGATGAACCCGCCCCGCTTGTAGGGCGTCTTGGGGCACACGTCCTGCCCCTGGTTTGTGAGTCCGAGAGGAGGGTGCAGGTGTGCCCCGGAAAGAAGATTTACCGTTCCCCCAAGTGGGAAGAGGGTCCCGTTTCCCCTTGGATAGAGCATCCCTACCCCGGTTGGGGCTGAGGGTGCCCGAAGCCCCTCGCCCGCGCCCCCCTGCGGCGGCGCTGTGAACTTCCCCTGTGCTCAGGCAGAGTCCTTTGGGGGGGTCTGGCTCCGGCCGGGGGCGGAGCCTGAGGCTCATCAGCGCTGCCTGGCCAGGTGAGGACTCTTCCCCTTTGAGTGCTGCCGGGTTGCCCGGGCCGTTCTCCGCCAACCTGTCTGCCTGCAGCTTTGGAGGTGGCTGCCGACACAGACAGTCCGAGGCATACAGGGGGTAACCTCCCTGACGGTGACCCCGCCCCTCCGTCTATGGCATCCTCGGCGCACTGTCAGCCCCACGGGGTGTGAGTGCGGAGTAGGTTGCCGGTGTCCCCCGAGGGGAAGAGGGCCCCATGGCCAAAACGGGCTTGCGGTCCCTGCACCTTGCAGGGGCTCTTGGACTCTGTACCCCCGTGGTTCCAGAGGTACCACGACCCGCATGGGGCTGAGGGTCCCCGAACCCCAGCCCCCCCTCGCCAGCGCTCCCTAGCGGCGGCGCCGTGAACTGCACCTGTGCTCAGGCAGAGTCCGGCGGGCGGGGTCAGGCTCCGGCCGGGGGCGGGGCCTGAGGCTCATCAGCGCTGCCTGGCCAGGTGAGGACTCTTCCCCTTTGAGTGCTGCCGGGTTGCCAGGGGCTTTCCGCACCGACCTTTCTGCCTGCAGTTTTGGAGAGGGCCTGGGACGCAGACGGTCCGAGGCTTGCAGGGGTTGCCCTCCCTGACGGTGACCCCGCCCCTCCGTCCAGGGCGTCTTCCGGCGCACGGCCTGCCCCTGGGGGTGTGAGTGTGAGAGGAGGCTGCAGGTGTGCCCCGGGGGAAGGTTTACCGTTCCCTAAGGGGGAAGTTGTCCTCTTTCCCCCATGGGGGAAGAGCGTCACCTTACCCCATGGAGTAGGGGTCAACCTTCCCCCTTGGTACTGAGGGTCCCCGCCCCCCGCACCGGCCCCCCCCCCCGGCACAATGAAGTGCACCTGTGCTCAGCAGAGTCCGGTGGGCGGGGTCAGGCTCCGGCCAGAGGCGGAGCCTGGGGCTCAGCAGCGCCGCTGAGCCAGGTGAGGACTCTTCCACTTTGAGTGGTGCTGGGTTGCTAAGGGCTTTCCCCGCCGGCCCGTGTGAATGCAGTTTTGGAGGACGCTGTGGGCGCCGTCAGTCTGTGGCTTGCAGGGGTTGCCCTCCCTGACGGTGAACCCGCCCCTTCTTGTAGGGCGTCTTGGGGCACACGTCCTGCCCCTGGTTTGTGAGTCCGAGAGGAGGGTGCAGGTGTGCCCCGGAAAGAAGATTTACCGTTCCCCCAAGTGGGAAGAGGGTCCCGTTTCCCCCTTGGATAGAGCATCCCTACCCCGGTTGGGGCTGAGGGTGCCCGAAGCCCCTCGCCCGCGCCCCCCTGCGGCGGCGCTGTGAACTGCCCCTGTGCTCAGGCAGAGTCCTTTGGGGGGGCCTGGCTCCGGCCGGGGGCGGAGCCTGAGGCTCATCAGCGCTGCCTGGCCAGGTGAGGACTCTTCCCCTTTGAGTGCTGCCGGGTTGCCCGGGCCGTTCCCCGCCAACCTGTCTGCCTGCAGCTTTGGAGGTGGCCGCCGACACAGACAGTCCGAGGCATACAGGGGGTAACCTCCCTGACGGTGACCCAGCCCCTCCGTCTATGGCATCCTCGGCGCACTGTCAGCCCCTCGGGGTGTGAGTGCGGAGGAGGTTGCCGGTGTCCCCCGAGGGGAAGAGGGCCCCATGGCCAAAACGAGCTTGCGGTCCCTGCACCTTGCAGGGGCTCTTGGACTCTGTACCCCCGTGGTTCCAGAGGTACCACGACCCGCATGGGGCTGAGGGACCCCGAACCCCAGCCCCCCCTCGCCAGCGCCCCCTAGCGGCGGCGCCGTGAAGTGCACCTGTGCTCAGGCAGAGTCCGGCGGGCGGGGTCAGGCTCCGGCCGGGGGCGGGGCCTGAGGCTCATCAGCGCTGCCTGGCCAGGTGAGGACTCTTCCCCTTTGAGTGCTGCCGGGTTGCCAGGGGCTTTCCGCACCGACCTTTCTGCCTGCAGTTTTGGAGAGGGCCTGGGACGCAGACGGTCCGAGGCTTGCAGGGGTTGCCCTCCCTGACGGTGACCCCGCCCCTCCGTCCAGGGCGTCTTCCGGCGCACGGCCTGCCCCTGGGGGTGTGAGTGTGAGAGGAGGCCGCAGGTGTGCCCCGGGGGAAGGTTTACCGTTCCCCAAGGGGGAAGTTGTCCTCTTTCCCCCATGGGGGAAGAGCGTCACCTTACCCCATGGAGTAGGGGTCAACCTGCCCCCTTGGTGCAGAGGGTCCCCGCCCCCCGCACCGGCCCCCCCCCCCCGGCCCTATGAAGTGCACCTGTGCTCAGCAGAATCCGGTGGGCGGGGTCAGGCTCCGGCCAGAGGCGGAGCCTGAGGCTCAGCAGCGCCTCAGAGCCAGGTGAGGACTCTTCCCCTTTGAGTGGTGCTGGGTTGCTAAGGGCTTTCCCGCCGGCCCGTGTGAATGCAGTTTTGGAGGACGCCGCGGGCGCCGTCAGTCTGTGGCTTGCAGGGGTTGCCCTCCCTGACGGTGAACCCGCCCCTTCTTGTAGGGCGTCTTGGGGCACACGTCCTGCCCCTGGTTTGTGAGTCCGAGAGGAGGGTGCAGGTGTGCCCCGGAAAGAAGATTTACCGTTCCCCCAAGTGGGAAGAGGGTCCCGTTTCCCCCTTGGATAGAGCATCCCTACCCCGGTGGGGGCTGAGGGTGCCCGAAGCCCCTCGCCCGCGCCCCCCTGCGGCGGCGCTGTGAACTGCCCCTGTGCTCAGGCAGAGTCCTTTGGGGGGGTCTGGCTCCGGCCGGGGGCGGAGCCTGAGGCTCATCAGCGCTGCCTGGCCAGGTGAGGACTCTTCCCCTTTGAGTGCTGCCGGGTTGCCCGGGCCGTTCCCCGCCAACCTGTCTGCCTGCAGCTTTGGAGGTGGCCGCCGACACAGAAAGTCCGAGGCATACAGGGGGTAACCTCCCTGACGGTGACCCAGCCCCTCCGTCTATGGCATCCTCGGCGCACTGTCAGCCCCTCGGGGTGTGAGTGCGGAGGTTGCCGGTGTCCCCCGTGGGGAAGAGGGCCCCATGGCCAAAACGGGCAGGCGGTCCCTGCACCTTGCAGGGGCTCTTGGACTCTGTACCCCCGTGGTTCCAGAGGTACCACGACCCGCATGGGGCTGAGGGTCCCCGAACCCCAGCCCCCCCTCGCCAGCGCCCCCTAGCGGCGGCGCCGTGAACTGCACCTGTGCTCAGGCAGAGTCCGGCGGGCGGGGTCAGGCTCCGGCCGGGGGCGGGGCCTGAGGCTCATCAGCGCTGCCTGGCCAGGTGAGGACTCTTCCCCTTTGAGTGCTGCCGGGTTGCCAGGGGCTTTCGGCACCGACCTTTCTGCCTGCAGTTTTGGAGAGGGCCTGGGACGCAGACGGTCCGAGGCTTGCAGGGGTTGCCCTCCCTGACGGTGACCCCGCCCCTCCGTCCAGGGCGTCTTCCGGCGCACGGCCTGCCCCTGGGGGTGTGAGTGTGAGAGGAGGCTACAGGTGTGCCCCGGGGGAAGGTTTACCGTTCCCCAAGGGGGAAGTTGTCCTCTTTCCCCCATGGGGGAAGAGCGTCACCTTACCCCATGGAGTAGGGGTCAACCTGCCCCCTTGGTGCAGAGGGTCCCCGCCCCCCGCACCGGCCTCCCCCCGGCCCTATGAAGTGCACCTGTGCTCAGCAGAGTCCGGTGGGCGGGGTCAGGCTCCGGCCAGAGGCGGAGCCTGGGGCTCAGCAGCGCCGCTGAGCCAGGTGAGGACTCTTCCCCTTTGAGTGGTGCTGGGTTGCTAAGGGCTTTCCCCGCCGGCCCGTGTGAATGCAGTTTTGGAGGACGCCGCGGGCGCTATCAGTCTGTGGCTTGCAGGGGTTGCCCTCCCTGACGGTGAACCCGCCCCTTCTTGTAGGGCGTCTTGGGGCACACGTCCTGCCCCTGGTTTGTGAGTCCGAGAGGAGGGTGCAGGTGTGCCCCGGAAAGAAGATTTACCGTTCCCCCAAGTGGGAAGAGGGTCCCGTTTCCCCCTTGGATAGAGCATCCCTACCCCGGTGGGGGCTGAGGGTGCCCGAAGCCCCTCGCCCACGCCCCCCTGCGGCGGCGCTGTGAACTGCCCCTGTGCTCAGGCAGAGTCCTTTGGGGGGGTCTGGCTCCGGCCGGGGGCGGAGCCTGAGGCTCATCAGCGCTGCCTGGCCAGGTGAGGACTCTTCCCCTTTGAGTGCTGCCGGGTTGCCCGGGCCGTTCCCCGCCAACCTGTCTGCCTGCAGCTTTGGAGGTGGCCGCCGACACAGACAGTCCGAGGCATACAGGGGGTAACCTCCCTGACGGTGACCCCGCCCCTCCGTCTATGGCATCCTCGGCGCACTGTCAGCCCCTCGGGGTGTGAGTGCGGAGGAGGTTGCCGGTGTCCCCCGAGGGGAAGAGGGCCCCATGGCCAAAACGGGCTTGCGGTCCCTGCACCTTGCAGGGGATCTTGGACTCTGTACCCCCGTGGTTCCAGAGGTACCACGACCGGCATGGGGCTGAGGGTCCCCGAACGCCAGCCCCCCCCTCGCCAGCGCCCCCTAGCGGCGGCGCCGTGAACTGCACCTGTGCTCAGGCAGAGTCCGGCGGGCGGGGTCAGGCTCCGGCCGGGGGCGGGGCCTGAGGCTCATCAGCGCTGCCTGGCCAGGTGAGGACTCTTCCCCTTTGAGTGCTGCCGGGTTGCCAGGGGCTTTCCGCACCGACCTTTCTGCCTGCAGTTTTGGAGAGGGCCTGGGACGCAGACGGTCCGAGGCTTGCAGGGGTTGCCCTCCCTGACGGTGACCCGCCCCTCCGTCCAGGGCGTCTTCCGGCGCACGGCCTGCCCCTGGGGGTGTGAGTGTGAGAGGAGGCTGCAGGTGTGCCCCGGGGGAAGGTTTACCGTTCCCCAAGGGGGAAGTTGTCCTCTTTCCCCCATGGGGGAAGAGCGTCACCTTACCCCATGGAGTAGGGGTCAACCTGCCCCCTTGGTGCTGAGGGTCCCCGCCCCCCGCACCGGCCACCCCCCCCCCGGCCCTATGAAGTGCACCTGTGCTCAGCAGAGTCCGGTGGGCGGGGTCAGGCTCCGGCCAGAGGCGGAGCCTGGGGCTCAGCAGCGCCGCTGAGCCAGGTGAGGACTCTTCCCCTTTGAGTGGTGCTGGGTTGCTAAGGGCTTTCCCCGCCGGCCCGTGTGAATGCAGTTTTGGAGGACGCAGCGGGCGCCATCAGTCTGTGGCTTGCAGGGGTTGCCCTCCCTGACGGTGAACCCGCCCCTTCTTGTAGGGCGTCTTGGGGCACACGTCCTGCCCCTGATTTGTGAGTCCGAGAGGAGGGTGCAGGTGTGCCCCGGAAAGAAGATTTACCGTTCCCCCAAGTGGGAAGAGGGTCCCGTTTCCCCCTTGGATAGAGCATCCCTACCCCGGTGGGGGCTGAGGGTGCCCGAAGCCCCTCGCCCGCGCCCCCCTGCGGCGGCGCTGT
Organism: Talpa europaea; assembly: GCF_964194135.1. Lineage (NCBI taxonomy): Eukaryota > Metazoa > Chordata > Mammalia > Eulipotyphla > Talpidae > Talpa > Talpa europaea. The sequence continues at coordinate 70,418,409 of NC_140082.1, read as the reverse complement.
GAACTGCCCCTGTGCTCAGGCAGAGTCCTTTGGGGGGGTCTGGCTCCGGCCGGGGGCGGAGCCTGAGGCTCATCAGCGCTGCCTGGCCAGGTGAGGACTCTTCCCCTTTGAGTGCTGCCGGGTTGCCCGGGCCGTTCCCCGCCAACCTGTCTGCCTGCAGCTTTGGAGGTGGCCGCCGACACAGACAGTCCGAGGCATACACGGGGTAACCTCCCTGACGGTGACCCCGCCCCTCCGTCTATGGCATCCTCGGCGCACTGTCAGCCCCTCGGGGTGTGAGTGCGGAGGAGGTTGCCGGTGTCCCCCGAGGGGAAGAGGGCCCCATGGCCAAAACGGGCTTGCGGTCCCTGCACCTTGCAGGGGATCTTGGACTCTGTACCCCCGTGGTTCCAGAGGTACCACGACCGGCATGGGGCTGAGGGTCCCCGAACCCCAGCCCCCCCCTCGCCAGCGCCCCCTAGCGGCGGCGCCGTGAACTGCACCTGTGCTCAGGCAGAGTCCGGCGGGCGGGGTCAGGCTCCGGCCGGGGGCGGGGCCTGAGGCTCATCAGCGCTGCCTGGCCAGGTGAGGACTCTTCCCCTTTGAGTGCTGCCGGGTTGCCAGGGGCTTTCCGCACCGACCTTTCTGCCTGCAGTTTTGGAGAGGGCCTGGAACGCAGACGGTCCGAGGCTTGCAGGGGTTGCCCTCCCTGACGGTGACCCGCCCCTCCGTCCAGGGCGTCTTCCGGCGCACGGCCTGCCCCTGGGGGTGTGAGTGTGAGAGGAGGCTGCAGGTGTGCCCCGGGGGAAGGTTTACCGTTCCCCAAGGGGGAAGTTGTCCTCTTTCCCCCATGGGGGAAGAGCGTCACCTTACCCCATGGAGTAGGGGTCAACCTGCCCCCTTGGTGCTGAGGGTCCCCGCCCCCCGCACCAGCCCCCCCCCCCGGCCTATGAAGTGCACCTGTGCTCAGCAGAGTCCGGTGGGCGGGGTCAGGCTCCGGCCAGAGGCGGAGCCTGGGGCTCAGCAGCGCCGCTGAGCCAGGTGAGGACTCTTCCCCTTTGAGTGGTGCTGGGTTGCTAAGGGCTTTCCCCGCCGGCCCGTGTGAATGCAGTTTTGGAGGACGCCGCGGGCGCCGTCAGTCTGTGGCTTGCAGGGGTTGCCCTCCCTGACGATGAACCCGCCCCGCTTGTAGGGCGTCTTGGGGCACACGTCCTGCCCCTGGTTTGTGAGTCCGAGAGGAGGGTGCAGGTGTGCACCGGAAAGAAGATTTACCGTTCCCCCAAGTGGGAAAAGGGTCCCGTTTCCCCCTTGGATAGAGCATCCCTACCCCGGTGGGGGCTGAGGGTGCCCGAAGCCCCTCGCCCTCGCCCCCCTGCGGCGGCGCTGTGAACTGCCCCTGTGCTCAGGCAGAGTCCTTTGGGGGGGTCTGGCTCCGGCCGGGGGCGGAGCCTGAGGCTCATCAGCGCTGCCTGGCCAGGTGAGGACTCTTCCCCTTTGAGTGCTGCCGGGTTGCCCGGGCCATTCCCCGCCAACCTGTCTGCCTGCAGCTTTGGAGGTGGCCGCCGACACAGACAGTCCGAGGCATACAGGGGGTAACCTCCCTGACGGTGACCCCGCCCCTCCGTCCATGGCATCCTCGGCGCACTGTCAGCCCCTCGGGGTGTGAGTGCGGAGGAGGTTGCCGGTGTCCCCCGAGGGGAAGAGGGCCCCATGGCCAAAACGGGCTTGCGGTCCCTGCACCTTGCAGGGGCTCTTGGACTCTGTACCCCCGTGGTTCCAGAGGTACCACGACCCGCATGGGGCTGAGGGTCCCCGAACCCCAGCCCCCCCTCGCCAGCGCCCCCTAGCGGCGGCGCCGTGAACTGCACCTGTGCTCAGGCAGAGTCCGGCGGGCGGGGTCAGGCTCCGGCCGGGGGCGGGGCCTGAGGCTCATCAGCGCTGCCTGGCCAGGTGAGGACTCTTCCCCTTTGAGTGCTGCCGGGTTGCCAGGGGCTTTCCGCACCGACCTTTCTGCCTGCAGTTTTGGAGAGGGCCTGGGACGCAGACGGTCCGAGGCTTGCAGGGGTTGCCCTCCCTGATGGTGACCCCGACCCTCCGTCCAGGGCGTCTTCCGGCGCACGGCCTGCCCCTGGGGGTGTGAGTGTGAGAGGAGGCTGCAGGTGTGCCCCGGGGGAAGGTTTACCGTTCCCCAAGGGGGAAGTTGTCCTCTTTCCCCCATGGGGGAAGAGCGTCACCTTACCCCATGGAGTAGGGGTCAACCTGCCCCCTTGGTGCTGAGGGTCCCCGCCCCCCGCACCGGCCACCCCCCCCCCGGCCCTATGAAGTGCACCTGTGCTCAGCAGAGTCCGGTGGGCGGGGTCAGGCTCCGGCCAGAGGCGGAGCCTGGGGCTCAGCAGCGCCGCTGAGCCAGGTGAGGACTCTTCCCCTTTGAGTGGTGCTGGGTTGCTAAGGGCTTTCCCCGCCGGCCCGTGTGAATGCAGTTTTGGAGGACGCCGCGGGCGCCGTCAGTCTGTGGCTTGCAGGGGTTGCCCTCCCTGACGGTGAACCCGCCCCTTCTTGTAGGGCGTCTTGGGGCACACGTCCTGCCCCTGGTTTGTGAGTCCGAGAGGAGGGTGCAGGTGTGCCCCAGAAAGAAGATTTACCGTTCCCCCAAGTGGGAAGAGGGTCCCGTTTCCCCCTTGGATAGAGCATCCCTACCCCGGTGGGGGCTGAGGGTGCCCGAAGCCCCTCGCCCTCGCCCCCCTGCGGCGGCGCTGTGAACTGCCCCTGTGCTCAGGCAGAGTCCTTTGGGGGGGTCTGGCTCCGGCCGGGGGCGGAGCCTGAGGCTCATCAGCGCTGCCTGGCCAGGTGAGGACTCTTCCCCTTTGAGTGCTGCCGGGTTGCCCGGGCCGTTCCCCGCCAACCTGTCTGCCTGCAGCTTTGGAGGTGGCCGCCGACACAGACAGTCCGAGGCATACAGGGGGTAACCTCCCTGACGGTGACCCCGCCCCTCCGTCCATGGCATCCTCGGCGCACTGTCAGCCCCTCGGGGTGTGAGTGCGGAGGAGGTTGCCGGTGTCCCCCGAGGGGAAGAGGGCCCCATGGCCAAAACGGGCTTGCGTTCTCTGCACCTTGCAGGGGCTCTTGGACTCTGTACCCCCGTGGTTCCAGAGGTACCACGACCCGCATGGGGCTGAGGGTCCCCGAACCCTAGCCCCCCTCGCCAGCGCCCCCTAGCGGCGGCGCCGTGAACTGCACCTGTGCTCAGGCATAGTCCGGCGGGCGGGGTCAGGCTCCGGCCGGGGGCGGAGCCTGAGGCTCATCAGCGCTGCCTGGCCAGGTGAGGACTCTTCCCCTTTGAGTGCTGCCGGGTTGCCAGGGGCTTTCCGCACCGACCTTTCTGCCTGCAGTTTTGGAGAGGGCCTGGGACGCAGACGGTCCGAGGCTTGCAGGGGTTGCCCTCCCTGATGGTGACCCCGACCCTCCGTCCAGGGCGTCTTCCGGCGCACGGCCTGCCCCTGGGGGTGTGAGTGTGAGAGGAGGCTGCAGGTGTGCCCCGGGGGAAGGTTTACCGTTTCCCAAGGGGGAAGTTGTCCTCTTTCCCCCATGGGGGAAGAGCGTCACCTTACCCCATGGAGTAGGGGTCAACCTGCCCCCTTGTTGCTGAGGGTCCCCGCCCCCCGCACCGGCCACCCCCCCCCGGCCCTATGAAGTGCACCTGTGCTCAGCAGAGTCCGGTGGGCGGGGTCAGGCTCCGGCCAGAGGCGGAGCCTGGGGCTCAGCAGCGCCGCTGAGCCAGGTGAGGACTCTTCCCCTTTGAGTGGTGCTGGGTTGCTAAGGGCTTTCCCCGCCGGCCCGTGTGAATGCAGTTTTGGAGGACGCCGCGGGCGCCGTCAGTCTGTGGCTTGCAGGGGTTGCCCTCCCTGACGGTGAACCCGCCCCTTCTTGTAGGGCGTCTTGGGGCACACGTCCTGCCCCTGGTTTGTGAGTCCGAGAGGAGGGTGCAGGTGTGCCCCGGAAAGAAGATTTACCGTTCCCCCAAGTGGGAAGAGGGTCCCATTTCCCCCTTGGATAGAGCATCCCTACCCCGGTGGGGGCTGAGGGTGCCCGAAGCCCCTCGCCCGCGCCCCCCTGCGGCGGCGCTGTGAACTGCCCCTGTGCTCAGGCAGAGTCCTTTGGGGGATTCTGGCTCCGGCCGGGGGCGGAGCCTGAGGCTCATCAGCGCTGCCTGGCCAGGTGAGGACTCTTCCCCTTTGAGTGCTGCCGGGTTGCCCGGGCCGTTCCCCGCCAACCTGTCTGCCTGCAGCTTTGGAGGTGGCTGCCGACACAGACAGTCCGAGGCATACAGGGGGTAACCTCCCTGACGGTGACCCCGCCCCTCCGTCCATGGCATCCTCGGCGCACTGTCAGCCCCTCGGGGTGTGAGTGCGGAGGAGGTTGCCGGTGTCCCCCGAGGGGAAGAGGGCCCCATGGCCAAAACGGGCTTGCGGTCCCTGCACCTTGCAGGGGCTCTTGGACTCTGTACCCCCGTGGTTCCAGAGGTACCACGACCCGCATGGGGCTGAGGGTCCCCGAACCCCAGCCCCCCCTCGCCAGCGCCCCCTAGCGGCGGCGCCGTGAACTGCACCTGTGCTCAGGCAGAGTCCGGCGGGCGGGGTCAGGCTCAGGCCGGGGGCGGGGCCTGAGGCTCATCAGCGCTGCCTGGCCAGGTGAGGACTCTTCCCCTTTGAGTGCTGCCGGGTTGCCAGGGGCTTTCCGCACCGACCTTTCTGCCTGCAGTTTTGGAGAGGGCCTGGGACGCAGACGGTCCGAGGCTTGCAGGGGTTGCCCTCCCTGATGGTGACCCCGACCCTCCGTCCAGGGCGTCTTCCGGCGCACGGCCTGCCCCTGGGGGTGTGAGTGTGAGAGGAGGCTGCAGGTGTGCCCCGGGGGAAGGTTTACCGTTCCCCAAGGGGGAAGTTGTCCTCTTTCCCCCATGGGGGAAGAGCGTCACCTTACCCCATGGAGTAGGGGTCAACCTGCCCCCTTGGTGCTGAGGGTCCCCGCCCCCCGCACCGGCCACCCCCCCCCGGCCCTATGAAGTGCACCTGTGCTCAGCAGAGTCCGGTGGGCGGGGTCAGGCTCCGGCCAGAGGCGGAGCCTGGGGCTCAGCAGCGCCGCTGAGCCAGGTGAGGACTCTTCCCCTTTGAGTGGTGCTGGGTTGCTAAGGGCTTTCCCCGCCGGCCCGTGTGAATGCAGTTTTGGAGGACGCCGCGGGCGCCGTCAGTCTGTGGCTTGCAGGGGTTGCCCTCCCTGACGGTGAACCCGCCCCTTCTTGTAGGGCGTCTTGGGGCACACGTCCTGCCCCTGGTTTGTGAGTCCGAGAGGAGGGTGCAGGTGTGCCCCGGAAAGAAGATTTACCGTTCCCCCAAGTGGGAAGAGGGTCCCGTTTCCCCCTTGGATAGAGCATCCCTACCCCGGTGGGGGCTGAGGGTGCCCGAAGCCCCTCGCCCGCGCCCCCCTGCGGCGGCGCTGTGAACTGCCCCTGTGCTCAGGCAGAGTCCTTTGGGGGATTCTGGCTCCGGCCGGGGGCGGAGCCTGAGGCTCATCAGCGCTGCCTGGCCAGGTGAGGACTCATCCCCTTTGAGTGCTGCCGGGTTGCCCGGGCCGTTTCCCGCCAACCTGTCTGCCTGCAGCTTTGGAGGTGGCCGCCGACACAGACAGTCCGAGGCATACAGGGGGTAACCTCCCTGACGGTGACCCCGCCCCTCCGTCTATGGCATCCTCGGCGCACTGTCAGCCCCTCGGGGTGTGAGTGCGGAGGAGGTTGCCGGTGTCCCCCGAGGGGAAGAGGGCCCCATGGCCAAAACGGGCTTGCGGTCCCTGCACCTTGCAGGGGCTCTTGGACTCTGTACCCCCGTGGTTCCAGAGGTACCACGACCCGCATGGGGCTGAGGGTCCCCGAACCCCAGCCCCCCTCGCCAGCGCCCCCTAGCGGCGGCGCCGTGAACTGCACCTGTGCTCAGGCAGAGTCCGGCGGGCGGGGTCAGGCTCCGGCCGGGGGCGGGGCCTGAGGCTCATCAGCGCTGCCTGGCCAGGTGAGGACTCTTCCCCTTTGAGTGCTGCCGGGTTGCCAGGGGCTTTCCGCACCGACCTTTCTGCCTGCAGTTTTGGAGAGGGCCTGGGACGCAGACGGTCCGAGGCTTGCAGGGGTTGCCCTCCCTGATGGTGACCCCGCCCCTCCGTCCAGGGCGTCTTCCGGCGCACGGCCTGCCCCTGGGGGTGTGAGTGTGAGAGGAGGCTGCAGGTGTGCCCCGGGGGAAGGTTTACCGTTCCCCAAGGGGGAAGTTGTCCTCTTTCCCCCATGGGGGAAGAGCGTCACCTTACCCCATGGAGTAGGGGTCAACCTGCCCCCTTGGTGCTGAGGGTCCCCGCCCCCCGCACCGGCCCCCCCCCCCGGCCTATGAAGTGCACCTGTGCTCAGCAGAGTCCGGTGGGCGGGGTCAGGCTCCGGCCAGAGGCGGAGCCTGGGGCTCAGCAGCGCCGCTGAGCCAGGTGAGGACTCTTCCCCTTTGAGTGGTGCTGGGTTGCTAAGGGCTTTCCCCGCCGGCCCGTGTGAATGCAGTTTTGGAGGACGCCGCGGGCGCCGTCAGTCTGTGGCTTGCAGGGGTTGCCCTCCCTGACGGTGAACCCGCCCCGCTTGTAGGGCGTCTTGGGGCACACGTCCTGCCCCTGGTTTGTGAGTCCGAGAGGAGGGTGCAGGTGTGCACCGGAAAGAAGATTTACCGTTCCCCCAAGTGGGAAAAGGGTCCCGTTTCCCCCTTGGATAGAGCATCCCTACCCCGGTGGGGGCTGAGGGTGCCCGAAGCCCCTCGCCCTCGCCCCCCTGCGGCGGCGCTGTGAACTGCCCCTGTGCTCAGGCAGAGTCCTTTGGGGGGGTCTGGCTCCGGCCGGGGGCGGAGCCTGAGGCTCATCTGCGCTGCCTGGCCAGGTGAGGACTCTTCCCCTTTGAGTGCTGCCGGGTTGCCCGGGCCGTTCCCCGCCAACCTGTCTGCCTGCAGCTTTGGAGGTGGCCGCGAAACAGACAGTCCGAGGCATACAGGGGGTAACCTCCCTGACGGTGTTCCCGCCCCTCCGTCCATGGCATCCTCGGCGCACTGTCAGCCCCTCGGGGTGTGAGTGCGGAGGAGGTTGCCGGGGTCCACCGAGGGGAAGAGGGCCCCATGGCCAAAACGGGCTTGCGGTCCCTGCACCTTGCAGGGGCTCTTGGACTCTGTACCCCCGTGGTTCCAGAGGTACCACGACCCGCATGGGGCTCAGGGTCCCCGAACCCCAGCCCCCCCCTCGCCAGCGCCCCCTAGAGGCGGCGCCGTGAACTGCACCTGTGCTCAGGCAGAGTCCGGCGGGCGGGGTCAGGCTCCGGCCGGGGGCGGGGCCTGAGGCTCATCAGCGCTGCCTGGCCAGGTGAGGACTCTTCCCCTTTGAGTGCTGCCGGGTTGCCAGGGGCTTTCCGCACCGACCTTTCTGCCTGCAGTTTTGGAGAGGGCCTGGGCCGCAGACGGTCCGAGGCTTGCAGGGGTTGCCCTCCCTGACGGTGACCCCGCCCCTCCGTCCAGGGCATCTTCCGGCGCACGGCCTGCCCCTGGGGGTGTGAGTGTGAGAGGAGGCTGCAGGTGTGCCCCGGGGGAAGGGTTACCGTTTCCCAAGGGGGAAGTTGTCCTCTTTCCCCCATGGGGGAAGAGCGTCACCTTACCCCATGGAGTAGGGGTCAACCTGCCCCCATGGTGCTGAGGGTCCCCGACCCCCGCACCGGCCCCCCCCCCCCGGCCCTATGAAGTGCACCTGTGCTCAGCAGAGTCCGGTGGGCGGGGTCAGGCTCCGGCCAGAGGCGGAGCCTGGGGCTCAGCAGCGCCGCTGAGCCAGGTGAGGACTCTTCCCCTTTGAGTGGTGCTGGGTTGCTAAGGGCTTTCCCCGCCGGCCCGTGTGAATGCAGTTTTGGAGGACGCCGCGGGCGCCGTCAGTCTGTGGCTTGCAGGGGTTGCCCTCCCTGACGGTGAACCCGCCCCTTCTTGTAGGGCGTCTTGGGGCACACGTCCTGCCCCTGGTTTGTGAGTCCGAGAGGAGGGTGCAGGTGTGCCCCAGAAAGAAGATTTACCGTTCCCCCAAGTGGGAAGAGGGTCCCGTTTCCCCCTTGGATAGAGCATCCCTACCCCGGTGGGGGCTGAGGGTGACCGAAGCCCCTCGCCCTCGCCACCCTGCGGCGGCGCTGTGAACTGCCCCTGTGCTCAGGCAGAGTCCTTTGGGGGGGTCTGGCTCCGGCCGGGGGCGGAGCCTGAGGCTCATCAGCGCTGCCTGGCCAGGTGAGGACTCTTCCCCTTTGAGTGCTGCCGGGTTGCCCGGGCCGTTTCCCGCCAACCTGTCTGCCTGCAGCTTTGGAGGTGGCCGCCGACACAGACAGTCCGAGGCATACAGGGGGTAACCTCCCTGACGGTGACCGCGCCCCTCCGTCTATGGCATCCTCGGCGCACTGTCAGCCCCTCGGGGTGTGAGTGCGGAGGAGGTAGCCGGTGTCCCCCGAGGGGAAGAGGGCCCCATGGCCAAAACGGGCTTGCGGTCCCTGCACCTTGCAGGGGCTCTTGGACTCTGTACCCCCGTTGTTCCAGAGGTACCACGACCCGCATGGGGCTGAGGGTCCCCGAACCCCAGCCCCCCCTCGCCAGCGCCCCCTAGCGGCGGCGCCGTGAACTGCACCTGTGCTCAGGCAGAGTCCGGCGGGCGGGGTCAGGCTCCGGCCGGGGGCGGGGCCTGAGGCTCATCAGCGCTGCCTGGCCAGGTGAGGACTCTTCCCCTTTGAGTGCTGCCGGGTTGCCAGGGGCTTTCCGCACCGACCTTTCTGCCTGCAGTTTTGGAGAGGGCCTGGGACGCAGACGGTCCGAGGCTTGCAGGGGTTGCCCTCCCTGACGGTGACCCCGCCCCTCCGTCCAGGGCGTCTTCCGGCGCAGGCCTGCCCCTGGGGGTGTGAGTGTGAGAGGAGGCTGCAGGTGTGCCCCGGGGGAAGGTTTACCGTTCCCCAAGGGGGAAGTTGTCCTCTTTCCCACATGGGGGAAGAGTGTCATCTTACCCCATGGAGTAGGGGTCAACCTGCCCCCTTGGTGCTGAGGGTCCCCGCCCCCCGCACCGGCCCCCCCCCGGCCCTATGAAGTGCACCTGTGCTCAGCAGAGTCCGGTGGGCGGGCTCAGGCTCCGGCCAGAGGCGGAGCCTGGGGCTCAGCAGCGCCGCTGAGCCAGGTGAGGACTCTTCCCCTTTGAGTGGTGCTGGGTTGCTAAGGGCTTTCCCCGCCGGCCCGTGTGAATGCAGTTTTGGAGGACGCCGCGGGCGCCGTCAGTCTGTGGCTTGCAGGGGTTGCCTTCCCTGACGGTGAACCCGCCCCTTCTTGTAGGGCGTCTTGGGGCACACGTCCTGCCCCTGGTTTGTGAGTCCGAGAGGAGGGTGCAGGTGTGCCCCGGAAAGAAGATTTACCGTTCCCCCAAGTGGGAAGAGGGTCCCGTTTCCCCCTTGGATAGAGCATCCCTACCCCGGTGGGGGCTGAGGGTGCCCGAAGCCCCTCGCCCGCGCCCCCCTGCGGCGGCGCTGTGAACTGCCCCTGTGCTCAGGCAGAGTCCTTTGGGGGATTCTGGCTCCGGCCGGGGGCGGAGCCTGAGGCTCATCAGCGCTGCCTGGCCAGGTGAGGACTCATCCCCTTTGAGAGCTGCCGGGTTGCCCGGGCCGTTCCCAGCCAACCTGTCTGCCTGCAGCTTTGGAGGTGGCCGCCGACACAGACAGTCCGAGGCATACAGGGGGTAACCTCCCTGACGGTGACCCCGCCCCTCCGTCTATGGCATCCTCGGCGCACTGTCAGCCCCTCGGGGTGTGAGTGCGGAGGAGGTTGCCGGTGTCCCCCGAGGGGAAGTGGGCCCCATGGCCAAAACGGGCTTGCGGTCCCTGCACCTTGCAGGGGCTCTTGGACTCTGTACCCCCGTGGTTCCAGAGGTACCACGACCCGCATGGGGCTCAGGGTCCCCGAACCCCAGCCCCCCCTCGCCAGCGCCTCCTAGCGGCGGCGCCGTGAACTGCACCTGTGCTCAGGCAGAGTCCGGCGGGCGGGGTCAGGCTCCGGCCGGGGGCGGGGCCTGAGGCTCATCAGCGCTGCCTGGCCAGGTGAGGACTCTTCCCCTTTGAGTGCTGCCGGGTTGCCAGGGGCTTTCCGCACCGACCTTTCTGCCTGCAGTTTTGGAGAGGGCCTGGGCCGCAGACGGTCCGAGGCTTGCAGGGGTTGCCCTCCCTGACGGTGACCCCGCCCCTCCGTCCAGGGCGTCTTCCGGCGCACGGCCTGCCCCTGGGGGTGTGAGTGTGAGAGGAGGCTGCAGGTGTGCCCCGGGGGAAGGTTTACCGTTCCCCAAGGGGGAAGTTGTCCTCTTTCCCCCATGGGTGAAGAGCGTCACCTTACCCCATGGAGTAGGGGTCAACCTGCCCCCTTGGTGCTGAGGGTCCCCGCCCCCCGCACCGGCCCCCCCCCCGGCCCTATGAAGTGCACCTGTGCTCAGCAGAGTCCGGTGGGCGGGCTCAGGCTCCGGCCAGAGGCGGAGCCTGGGGCTCAGCAGCGCCGCTGAGCCAGGTGAGGACTCTTCCCCTTTGAGTGGTGCTGGGTTGCTAAGGGCTTTCCCCGCCGGCCCGTGTGAATGCAGTTTTGGAGGACGCCGCGGGCGCCGTCAGTCTGTGGCTTGCAGGGGTTGCCCTCCCTGACGGTGAACCCGCCCCTTCTTGTAGGGCGTCTTGGGGCACACGTCCTGCCCCTGGTTTGTGAGTCCGAGAGGAGGGTGCAGGTGTGCCCCGGAAAGAAGATTTACCGTTCCCCCAAGTGGGAAGAGGGTCCCGTTTCCCCCTTGGATAGAGCATCCCACCCCGGTGGGGGCTGAGGGTGCCCGAAGCCCCTCGCCCGCGCCCCCCTGCGGCGGCGCTGTGAACTGCCCCTGTGCACAGGCAGAGTCCTTTGGGGGGGTCTGGCTCCGGCCGGGGGCGGAGCCTGAGGTTCATCTGCGCTGCCTGGCCAGGTGAGGACTCTTCCCCTTTGAGTGCTGCCGGGTTGCCCGGGCCGTTCCCCGCCAACCTGTCTGCCTGCTGCTTTGGAGGTGGCCGCGAAACAGACAGTCCGAGGCATACAGGGGGTAACCTCCCTGACGGTGTTCCCGCCCCTCCGTCCATGGCATCCTCGGCGCACTGTCAGCCCCTCGGGGTGTGAGTGCGGAGGAGGTTGCCGGGGTCCACCGAGGGGAAGAGGGCCCCATGGCCAAAACGGGCTTGCGGTCCCTGCACCTTGCAGGGGCTCTTGGACTCTGTACCCCCGTGGTTCCAGAGGTACCACGACCCGCATGGGGCTCAGGGTCCCCGAACCCCAGCCCCCCCTCGCCAGCGCCCCCTAGAGGCGGCGCCGTGAACTGCACCTGTGCTCAGGCAGAGTCCGGCGGGCGGGGTCAGGCTCCGGCCGGGGGCGGGGCCTGAGGCTCATCAGCGCTGCCTGGCCAGGTGAGGACTCTTCCCCTTTGAGTGCTGCCGGGTTGCCAGGGGCTTTCCGCACCGACCTTTCTGCCTGCAGTTTTGGAGAGGGCCTGGGACGCAGACGGTCCGAGGCTTGCAGGGGTTGCCCTACCTGACGGTGACCCCGCCCCTCCGTCCAGGGCGTCTTCCGGCGCACGGCCTGCCCCTGGGGGTGTGAGTGTGAGAGGAGGCTGCAGGTGTGCCCCGGGGGAAGGGTTACCGTTCCCCAAGGGGGAAGTTGTCCTCTTTCCCCCATGGGGGAAGAGCGTCACCTTACCCCATGGAGTAGGGGTCAACCTGCCCCCATGGTGCTGAGGGTCCCCGACCCCCGCACCGGCCCCCCCCCCCGGCCCTATGAAGTGCACCTGTGCTCAGCAGAGTCCGGTGGGCGGGGTCAGGCTCCGGCCAGAGGCGGAGCCTGGGGCTCAGCAGCGCCGCTGAGCCAGGTGAGGACTCTTCCCCTTTGAGTGGTGCTGGGTTGCTAAGGGCTTTCCCCGCCGGCCCGTGTGAATGCAGTTTTGGAGGACGCCGCGGGCGCCGTCAGTCTGTGGCTTGCAGGGGTTGCCCTCCCTGACGGTGAACCCGCCCCTTCTTGTAGGGCGTCTTGGGGCACACGTCCTGCCCCTGGTTTGTGAGTCCGAGAGGAGGGTGCAGGTGTGCCCCGGAAAGAAGATTTACCGTTCCCCCAAGTGGGAAGAGGGTCCCGTTTCCCCCTTGGATAGAGCATCCCTACCCCGGTGGGGGCTGAGGGTGCCCGAAGCCCCTCGCCCGCGCCCCCCTGCGGCGGCGCTGTGAACTGCCCCTGTGCTCAGGCAGAGTCCTTTGGGGGATTCTGGCTCCGGCCGGGGGCGGAGCCTGAGGCTCATCAGCGCTGCCTGGCCAGGTGAGGACTCATCCCCTTTGAGAGCTGCCGGGTTGCCCGGGCCGTTCCCCGCCAACCTGTCTGCCTGCAGCTTTGGAGGTGGCCGCCGACACAGACAGTCCGAGGCATACAGGGGGTAACCTCCCTGACGGTGACCCCGCCCCTCCGTCTATGGCATCCTCGGCGCACTGTCAGCCCCTCGGGGTGTGAGTGCGGAGGAGGTTGCCGGTGTCCCCCGAGGGGAAGTGGGCCCCATGGCCAAAACGGGCTTGCGGTCCCTGCACCTTGCAGGGGCTCTTGGACTCTGTACCCCCGTTGTTCCAGAGGTACCACGACCCGCATGGGGCTGAGGGTCCCCGAACCCCAGCCCCCCCTCGCCAGCGCTTCCTAGCGGCGGCGCCGTGAACTGCACCTGTGCTCAGGCAGAGTCCGGCGGGCGGGGTCAGGCTCCGGCCGGGGGCGGGGCCTGAGGCTCTTCAGCGCTGCCTGGCCAGGTGAGGACTCTTCCCCTTTGAGTGCTGCCGGGTTGCCAGGGGCTTTCCGCACCGACCTTTCTGCCTGCAGTTTTGGAGAGGGCCTGGGCCGCAGACGGTCCGAGGCTTGCAGGGGTTGCCCTCCCTGACGGTGACCCCGCCCCTCCGTCCAGGGCGTCTTCCGGCGCACGGCCTGCCCCTGGGGGTGTGAGTGTGAGAGGAGGCTGCAGGTGTGCCCCGGGGGAAGGTTTACCGTTCCCCAAGGGGGAAGTTGTCCTCTTTCCCCCATGGGTGAAGAGCGTCACCTTACCCCATGGAGTAGGGGTCAACCTGCCCCCTTGGTGCTGAGGGTCCCCGCCCCCCGCACCGGCCCCCCCCCGGCCCTATGAAGTGCACCTGTGCTCAGCAGAGTCCGGTGGGCGGGCTCAGGCTCCGGCCAGAGGCGGAGCCTGGGGCTCAGCAGCGCCGCTGAGCCAGGTGAGGACTCTTCCCCTTTGAGTGGTGCTGGGTTGCTAAGGGCTTTCCCCGCCGGCCCGTGTGAATGCAGTTTTGGAGGACGCCGCGGGCGCCGTCAGTCTGTGGCTTGCAGGGGTTGCCCTCCCTGACGGTGAACCCGCCCCTTCTTGTAGGGCGTCTTGGGGCACACGTCCTGCCCCTGGTTTGTGAGTCCGAGAGGAGGGTGCAGGTGTGCCCCGGAAAGAAGATTTACCGTTCCCCCAAGTGGGAAAAGGGTCCCGTTTCCCCCTTGGATAGAGCATCCCTACCCCGGTGGGGGCTGAGGGTGCCCGAAGCCCCTCGCCCTCGCCCCCCTGCGGCGGCGCTGTGAACTGCCCCTGTGCTCAGGCAGAGTCCTTTGGGGGGGTCTGGCTCCGGCCGGGGGCGGAGCCTGAGGCTCATCAGCGCTGCCTGGCCAGGTGAGGACTCTTCCCCTTTGAGTGCTGCCGGGTTGCCCGGGCCGTTCCCCGCCAACCTGTCTGCCTGCAGCTTTGGAGGTGGCCGCCGACACAGACATTCCGAGGCATACAGGGGGTAACCTCCCTGACGGTGACCCCGCCCCTCCGTCCATGGCATCCTCGGCGCACTGTCAGCCCCTCGGGATGTGAGTGCGGAGGAGGTTGCCGGTGTCCCCCGAGGGGAAGAGGGCCCCATGGCCAAAATGGGCTTGCGGTCCCTGCACCTTGCAGGGGCTCTTGGACTCTGTACCCCCGTGGTTCCAGAGGTACCACGACCCGCATGGGGCTGAGGGTCCCCGAACCCCAGCCCCCCCTCGCCAGCGCCCCCTAGCGGCGGCGCCGTGAACTGCACCTGTGCTCAGGCAGAGTCCGGCGGGCGGGGTCAGGCTCCGGCCGGGGGCGGGGCCTGAGGCTCATCAGCGCTGCCTGGCCAGGTGAGGACTCGTCCCCTTTGAGTGCTGCCGGGTTGCCAGGGGCTTTCCGCACCGACCTTTCTGCCTGCAGTTTTGGAGAGGGCCTGGGACGCAGACGGTCCGAGGCTTGCAGGGGTTGCCCTCCCTGACGGTGACCCCGCCCCTCCGTCCAGGGCGTCTTCCGGCGCACAGCCTGCCCCTGGGGGTGTGAGTGTGAGAGGAGGCTGCAGGTGTGCCCCGGGGGAAGGTTTACCGTTCCCCAAGGGGGAAGTTGTCCTCTTTCCCCCATGGGGGAAGAGCGTCACCTTACCCCATGGAGTAGGGGTCAACCTGCCCCCTTGGTGCTGAGGGTCCCCGCCCCCCGCACCGGCCCCCCCCCCCCGGCCTATGAAGTGCACCTGTGCTCAGCAGAGTCCGGTGGGCGGGCTCAGGCTCCGGCCAGAGGCGGAGCCTGGGGCTCAGCAGCGCCGCTGACCCAGGTGAGGACTCTTCCCCTTTGAGTGGTGCTGGGTTGCTAAGGGCTTTCCCCGCCGGCCCGTGTGAATGCAGTTTTGGAGGACGCCGCGGGCGCCGTCAGTCTGTGGCTTGCAGGGGTTGCCCTCCCTGACGGTGAACCCGCCCCGCTTGTAGGGCGTCTTGGGGCACACGTCCTGCCCCTGGTTTGTGAGACCGAGAGGAGGGTGCAGGTGTGCACCGGAAAGAAGATTTACCGTTCCCCCAAGTGGGAAAAGGGTCCCGTTTCCCCCTTGGATAGAGCATCCCTACCCCGGTGGGGGCTGAGGGTGCCCGAAGCCCCTCGCCCTCGCCCCCCTGCGGCGGCGCTGTGAACTGCCCCTGTGCTCAGGCAGAGTCCTTTGGGGGGGTCTGGCTCCGGCCGGGGGCGGAGCCTGAGGCTCATCAGCGCTGCCTGGCCAGGTGAGGACTCTTCCCCTTTGAGTGCTGCCGGGTTGCCCGGGCCGTTCCCCGCCAACCTGTCTGCCTGCAGCTTTGGAGGTGGCCGCCGACACCGACAGTCCTAGGCATACAGGGGGTAACCTCCCTGACGGTGACCCCGCCCCTCCGTCCATGGCATCCTCGGCGCACTGTCAGCCCCTCGGGGTGTGAGTGCGGAGGAGGTTGCCGGTGTCCCCCGAGGGGAAGAGGGCCCCATGGCCAAAACGGGCTTGCGGTCCCTGCACCTTGCAGGGGCTCTTGGACTCTGTACCCCCGTGGTTCCAGAGGTACCACGACCCGCATGGGGCTGAGGGTCCCCGAACCCCAGCCCCCCCTCGCCAGCGCCCCCTAGCGGCGGCGCCGTGAACTGCACCTGCGCTCAGGCAGAGTCCGGCGGGCGGGGTCAGGCTCCGGCCGGGGGCGGGGCCTGAGGCTCATCAGCGCTGCCTGGCCAGGTGAGGACTCTTCCCCTTTGAGTGCTGCCGGGTTGCCAGGGGCTTTCCGCACCGACCTTTCTGCCTGCAGTTTTGGAGAGGGCCTGGGACGCAGACGGTCCGAGGCTTGCAGGGGTTGCCCTCCCTGACGGTGACCCCGCCCCTCCGTCCAGGGCGTCTTCCGGCGCACGGCCTGCCCCTGGGGGTGTGAGTGTGAGAGGAGGCTGCAGGTGTGCCCCGGGGGAAGGTTTACCGTTCCCCAAGGGGGAAGTTGTCCTCTTTCCCCCATGGGTGAAGAGCGTCACCTTACCCCATGGAGTAGGGGTCAACCTGCCCCCTTGGTGCTGAGGGTCCCCGCCCCCCGCACCGGCCCCCCCCCCGGCCCTATGAAGTGCACCTGTGCTCAGCAGAGTCCGGTGGGCGGGCTCAGGCTCCGGCCAGAGGCGGAGCCTGGGGCTCAGCAGCGCCGCTGAGCCAGGTGAGGACTCTTCCCCTTTGAGTGGTGCTGGGTTGCTAAGGGCTTTCCCCGCCGGCCCATGTGAATGCAGTTTTGGAGGACGCCGCGGGCGCCGTCAGTCTGTGGCTTGCAGGGGTTGCCCTCCCTGACGGTGAACCCGCCCCTTCTTGTAGGGCGTCTTGGGGCACACGTCCTGCCCCTGGTTTGTGAGTCCGAGAGGAGGGTGCAGGTGTGCCCCGGAAAGAAGATTTACCGTTCCCCAAAGTGGGAAGAGGGTCCCGTTTCCCCCTTGGATAGAGCATCCCACCCCGGTGGGGGCTGAGGGTGCCCGAAGCCCCTCGCCCGCGCCCCCCTGCGGCGGCGCTGTGAACTGACCCTGTGCTCAGGCAGAGTCCTTTGGGGGGGTCTGGCTCCGGCCGGGGGCGGAGCCTGAGGCTCATCTGCGCTGCCTGGCCAGGTGAGGACTCTTCCCCTTTGAGTGCTGCCGGGTTGCCCGGGCCGTTCCCCGCCAACCTGTCTGCCTGCAGCTTTGGAGGTGGCCGCGAAACAGACAGTCCGAGGCATACAGGGGGAAACCTCCCTGACGGTGTTCCCGCCCCTCCGTCCATGGCATCCTCGGCGCACTGTCAGCCCCTCGGGGTGTGAGTGCGGAGGAGGTTGCCGGGGTCCACCGAGGGGAAGAGGGCCCCATGGCCAAAACGGGCTTGCGGTCCCTGCACCTTGCAGGGGCTCTTGGACTCTGTACCCCCTTGGTTCCAGAGGTACCACGACCCGCATGGGGCTCAGGGTCCCCGAACCCCAGCCCCCCCCTCGCCAGCGCCCCCTAGAGGCGGCGCCGTGAACTGCACCTGTGCTCAGGCAGAGTCCGGCGGGCGGGGTCAGGCTCCGGCCGGGGGCGGGGCCTGAGGCTCATCAGCACTGCCTGGCCAGGTGAGGACTCTTCCCCTTTGAGTGCTGCCGGGTTGCCAGGGGCTTTCCGCACCGACCTGTCTGCCTGCAGTTTTGGAGAGGGCCTGGGCCGCAGACGGTCCGAGGCTTGCAGGGGTTGCCCTCCCTGACGGTGACCCCGCCCCTCCGTCCAGGTCGTCTTCCGGCGCACGGCCTGCCCCTGGGGGTGTGAGTGTGAGAGGAGGCTGCAGGTGTGCCCCGGGGGAAGGGTTACCGTTCCCCAAGGGGGAAGTTGTCCTCTTTCCCCCATGGGGGAAGAGCGTCACCTTACCCCATGGAGTAGGGGTCAACCTGCCCCCATGGTGCTGAGGGTCCCCGACCCCCGCACCGGCCCCCCCCCCCGGCCCTATGAAGTGCACCTGTGCTCAGCAGAGTCCGGTGGGCGGGGTCAGGCTCCGGCCAGAGGCGGAGCCTGGGGCTCAGCAGCGCCGCTGAGCCAGGTGAGGACTCTTCCCCTTTGAGTGGTGCTGGGTTGCTAAGGGCTTTCCCCGCCGGCCCGTGTGAATGCAGTTTTGGAGGACGCCGCGGGCGCCGTCAGTCTGTGGCTTGCAGGGGTTGCCCTCCCTGACGGTGAACCCGCCCCTTCTTGTAGGGCGTCTTGGGGCACACGTCCTGCCCCTGGTTTGTGAGTCCGAGAGGAGGGTGCAGGTATGCCCCAGAAAGAAGATTTACCGTTCCCCCAAGTGGGAAGAGGGTCCCGTTTCCCCCTTGGATAGAGCATCCCTACCCCGGTGGGGGCTGAGGGTGACCGAAGCCCCTCGCCCACGCCCCCCTGCGGCGGCGCTGTGAACTGCCCCTGTGCTCAGGCAGAGTCCTTTGGGAGGGTCTGGCTCCGGCCGGGGGCGGAGCCTGAGGCTCATCAGCGCTGCCTGGCCAGGTGAGGACTCTTCCCCTTTGAGTGCTGCCGGGTTGCCCGGGCCGTTTCCCGCCAACCTGTCTGCCTGCAGCTTTGGAGGTGGCCGCCGACACAGACAGTCCGAGGCATACAGGGGGTAACCTCCCTGACGGTGACCCCGCCCCTCCGTCTATGGCATCCTCGGCGCACTGTCAGCCCCTCGGGGTGTGAGTGCGGAGGAGGTAGCCGGTGTCCCCCGAGGGGAAGAGGGCCCCATGGCCAAAACGGGCTTGCGGTCCCTGCACCTTGCAGGGGCTCTTGGACTCTGTACCCCCGTTGTTCCAGAGGTACCACGACCCGCATGGGGCTGAGGGTCCCCGAACCCCAGCCCCCCCTCGCCAGCGCCCCCTAGCGGCGGCGCCGTGAACTGCACCTGTGCTCAGGCAGAGTCCGGCGGGCGGGGTCAGGCTCCGGCCGGGGGCGGGGCCTGAGGCTCATCAGCGCTGCCTGGCCAGGTGAGGACTCTTCCCCTTTGAGTGCTGCCGGGTTGCCAGGGGCTTTCCGCACCGACCTTTCTGCCTGCAGTTTTGGATAGGGCCTGGGACGCAGACGGTCCGAGGCTTGCAGGGGTTGCCCTCCCTGACGGTGACCCCGCCCCTCCGTCCAGGGCGTCTTCCGGCGCACGGCCTGCCCCTGGGTGTGTGAGTGTGAGAGGAGGCTGCAGGTGTGCCCCGGGGGAAGGTTTACCGTTCCCCAAGGGGGAAGTTGTCCTCTTTCCCCCATGGGGGAAGAGCGTCACCTTACCCCATGGAGTAGGGGTCAACCTGCCCCCTTGGTGCTGAGGGTCCCCGCCCCCCGCACCGGCCACCCCCCCCCCGGCCCTATGAAGTGCACCTGTGCTCAGCAGAGTCCGGTGGGCGGGGTCAGGCTCCGGCCAGAGGCGGAGCCTGGGGCTCAGCAGCGCCGCTGAGCCAGGTGAGGTCTCTTCCCCTTTGAGTGGTGCTGGGTTGCTAAGGGCTTTCCCCGCCGGCCCGTGTGAATGCAGTTTTGGAGGACGCCGCGGGCGCCGTCAGTCTGTGGCTTGCAGGGGTTGCCCTCCCTGACGGTGAACCCGCCCCTTCTTGTAGGGCGTCTTGGGGCACACGTCCTGCCCCTGGTTTGTGAGTCCGAGAGGAGGGTGCAGGTGTGCCCCGGAAAGAAGATTTACCGTTCCCCCAAGTGGGAAGAGGGTCCCGTTTCCCCCTTGGATAGAGCATCCCTACCCCGGTGGGGTCTGAGGGTGCCCGAAGCCCCTCGCCCGCGCCCCCTGCGGCGGCGCTGTGAACTGCCCCTGTGCTCAGGCAGAGTCCTTTGGGGGATTCTGGCTCCGGCCGGGGGCGGAGCCTGAGGCTCATCAGCGCTGCCTGGCCAGGTGAGGACTCATCCCCTTTGAGAGCTGCCGGGTTGCCCGGGCCGTTCCCCGCCAACCTGTCTGCCTGCAGCTTTGGAGGTGGCCGCCGACACAGACAGTCCGAGGCATACAGGGGGTAACCTCCCTGACGGTGACCCCGCCCCTCCGTCTATGGCATCCTCGGCGCACTGTCAGCCCCTCGGGGTGTGAGTGCGGAGGAGGTTGCCGGTGTCCCCCGAGGGGAAGTGGGCCCCATGGCCAAAACGGGCTTGCGGTCCCTGCACCTTGCAGGGGCTCTTGGACTCTGTACCCCCGTTGTTCCAGAGGTACCACGACCCGCATGGGGCTGAGGGTCCCCGAACCCCAGCCCCCCCTCGCCAGCGCCTCCTAGCGGCGGCGCCGTGAACTGCACCTGTGCTCAGGCAGAGTCCGGCGGGCGGGGTCAGGCTCCGGCCGGGGGCGGGGCCTGAGGCTCATCAGCGCTGCCTGGCCAGGTGAGGACTCTTCCCCTTTGAGTGCTGCCGGGTTGCCAGGGGCTTTCCGCACCGACCTTTCTGCCTGCAGTTTTGGAGAGGGCCTGGGCCGCAGACGGTCCGAGGCTTGCAGGGGTTGCCCTCCCTGACGGTGACCCCGCCCCTCCGTCCAGGGCGTCTTCCGGCGCACGGCCTGCCCCTGGGGGTGTGAGTGTGAGAGGAGGCTGCAGGTGTGCCCCGGGGGAAGGTTTACCGTTCCCCAAGGGGGAAGTTGTCCTCTTTCCCCCATGGGTGAAGAGCGTCACCTTACCCCATGGAGTAGGGGTCAACCTGCCCCCTTTGTGCTGAGGGTCCCCGCCCCCCGCACCGGCCCCCCCCCCGGCCCTATGAAGTGCACCTGTGCTCAGCAGAGTCCGGTGGGCGGGCTCAGGCTCCGGCCAGAGGCGGAGCCTGGGGCTCAGCAGCGCCGCTGAGCCAGGTGAGGACTCTTCCCCTTTGAGTGGTGCTGGGTTGCTAAGGGCTTTCCCCGCCGGCCCATGTGAATGCAGTTTTGGAGGACGCCGCGGGCGCCGTCAGTCTGTGGCTTGCAGGGGTTGCCCTCCCTGACGGTGAACCCGCCTCTTCTTGTAGGGCGTCTTGGGGCACACGTCCTGCCCCTGGTTTGTGAGTCCGAGAGGAGGGTGCAGGTGTGCCCCGGAAAGAAGATTTACCGTTCCCCCAAGTGGGAAGAGGGTCCCGTTTCCCCCTTGGATAGAGCATCCCACCCCGGTGGGGGCTGAGGGTGCCCGAAGCCCCTCGCCCGCGCCCCCCTGCGGCGGCGCTGTGAACTGACCCTGTGCTCAGGCAGAGTCCTTTGGGGGGGTCTGGCTCCGGCCGGGGGCGGAGCCTGAGGCTCATCTGCGCTGCCTGGCCAGGTGAGGACTCTTCCCCTTTGAGTGCTGCCGGGTTGCCCGGGCCGTTCCCCGCCAACCTGTCTGCCTGCAGCTTTGGAGGTGGCCGCGAAACAGACAGTCCGAGGCATACAGGGGGTAACCTCCCTGACGGTGTTCCCGCCCCTCCGTCCATGGCATCCTCGGCGCACTGTCAGCCCCTCGGGGTGTGAGTGCGGAGGAGGTTGCCGGGGTCCACCGAGGGGAAGAGGGCCCCATGGCCAAAACGGGCTTGCGGTCCCTGCACCTTGCAGGGGCTCTTGGACTCTGTACCCCCGTGGTTCCAGAGGTACCACGACCCGCATGGGGCTCAGGGTCCCCGAACCCCAGCCCCCCCCTCGCCAGCGCCCCCTAGAGGCGGCGCCGTGAACTGCACCTGTGCTCAGGCAGAGTCCGGCGGGCGGGGTCAGGCTCCGGCCGGGGGCGGGGCCTGAGGCTCATCAGCGCTGCCTGGCCAGGTGAGGACTCTTCCCCTTTGAGTGCTGCCGGGTTGCCAGGGGCTTTCCGCACCGACCTTTCTGCCTGCAGTTTTGGAGAGGGTCTGGGCCGCAGACGGTCCGAGGCTTGCAGGGGTTGCCCTCCCTGACGGTGACCCCGCCCCTCCGTCCAGGGCGTCTTCCGGCGCACGGCCTGCCCCTGGGGGTGTGAGTGTGAGAGGAGGCTGCAGGTGTGCCCCGGGGGAAGGGTTACCGTTCCCCAAGGGGGAAGTTGTCCTCTTTCCCCCATGGGGGAAGAGCGTCACCTTACCCCATGGAGTAGGGGTCAACCTGCCCCCATGTTGCTGAGGGTCCCCGACCCCCGCACCGGCCCCCCCCCCGGCCCTATGAAGTGCACCTGTGCTCAGCAGAGTCCGGTGGGCGGGGTCAGGCTCCGGCCAGAGGCGGAGCCTGGGGCTCAGCAGCGCCGCTGAGCCAGGTGAGGACTCTTCCCCTTTGAGTGGTGCTGGGTTGCTAAGGGCTTTCCCCGCCGGCCCGTGTGAATGCAGTTTTGGAGGACGCCGCGGGCGCCGTCAGTCTGTGGCTTGCAGGGGTTGCCCTCCCTGACGGTGAACCCGCCCCTTCTTGTAGGGCGTCTTGGGGCACACGTCCTGCCCCTGGTTTGTGAGTCCGAGAGGAGGGTGCAGGTGTGCCCCGGAAAGAAGATTTACCGTTCCCCCAAGTGGAAAGAGGGTCCCGTTTCCCCCTTGGATAGAGCATCCCTACCCCGGTGGGGGCTGAGGGTGCCCGAAGCCCCTCGCCCGCGCCCCCCTGCGGCGGCGCTGTGAACTGCCCCTGTGCTCAGGCAGAGTCCTTTGGGGGATTCTGGCTCCGGCCGGGGGCGGAGCCTGAGGCTCATCAGCGCTGCCTGGCCAGGTGAGGACTCATCCCCTTTGAGAGCTGCCGGGTTGCCCGGGCCGTTCCCCGCCAACCTGTCTGCCTGCAGCTTTGGAGGTGGCCGCCGACACAGACAGTCCGAGGCATACAGGGGGTAACCTCCCTGACGGTGACCCCGCCCCTCCGTCTATGGCATCCTCGGCGCACTGTCAGCCCCTCGGGGTGTGAGTGCGGAGGAGGTTGCCGGTGTCCCCCGAGGGGAAGTGGGCCCCATGGCCAAAACGGGCTTGCGGTCCCTGCACCTTGCAGGGGCTCTTGGACTCTGTACCCCCGTTGTTCCAGAGGTACCACGACCCGCATGGGGCTGAGGGTCCCCGAACCCCAGCCCCCCCTCGCCAGCGCCTCCTAGCGGCGGCGCCGTGAACTGCACCTGTGCTCAGGCAGAGTCCGGCGGGCGGGGTCAGGCTCCGGCCGGGGGCGGGGCCTGAGGCTCATCAGCGCTGCCTGGCCAGGTGAGGACTCTTCCCCTTTGAGTGCTGCCGGGTTGCCAGGGGCTTTCCGCACCGACCTTTCTGCCTGCAGTTTTGGAGAGGGCCTGGGCCGCAGACGGTCCGAGGCTTGCAGGGGTTGCCCTCCCTGACGGTGACCCCGCCCCTCCGTCCAGGGCGTCTTCCGGCGCACGGCCTGCCCCTGGGGGTGTGAGTGTGAGAGGAGGCTGCAGGTGTGCCCCGGGGGAAGGTTTACCGTTCCCCAAGGGGGAAGTTGTCCTCTTTCCCCCATGGGTGAAGAGCGTCACCTTACCCCATGGAGTAGGGGTCAACCTGCCCCCTTGGTGCTGAGGGTCCCCGCCCCCCGCACCGGCCCCCCCCCCGGCCCAATGAAGTGCACCTGTGCTCAGCAGAGTCCGGTGGGCGGGCTCAGGCTCCGGCCAGAGGCGGAGCCTGGGGCTCAGAAGCGCCGCTGAGCCAGGTGAGGACTCTTCCCCTTTGAGTGGTGCTGGGTTGCTAAGGGCTTTCCCCGCCGGCCCGTGTGAATGCAGTTTTGGAGGACGCCGCGGGCGCCGTCAGTCTGTGGCTTGCAGGGGTTGCCCTCCCTGACGGTGAACCCGCCCCTTCTTGTAGGGCGTCTTGGGGCACACGTCCTGCCCCTGGTTTGTGAGTCCGAGAGGAGGGTGCAGGTGTGCCCCGGAAAGAAGATTTACCGTTCCCCCAAGTGGGAAAAGGGTCCCGTTTCCCCCTTGGATAGAGCATCCCTACCCCGGTGGGGGCTGAGGGTGCCCGAAGCCCCTCGCCCTCGCCCCCCTGCGGCGGCGCTGTGAACTGCCCCTGTGCTCAGGCAGAGTCCTTTGGGGGGGTCTGGCTCCGGCCGGGGGCGGAGCCTGAGGCTCATCAGCGCTGCCTGGCCAGGTGAGGACTCTTCCCCTTTGAGTGCTGCCGGGTTGCCCGGGCCGTTCCCCGCCAACCTGTCTGCCTGCAGTTTTGGAGGTGGCCGCCGACACAGACAGTCCGAGGCATACAGGGGGTAATCTCCCTGACGGTGACCCCGCCCCTCCGTCCATGGCATCCTCGGCGCACTGTCAGCCCCTCGGGGTGTGAGGGCGGAGGAGGTTGCCGGTGTCCCCCGAGGGGAAGAGGGCCCCATGGCCAAAACGGGCTTGCGGTCCCTGCACCTTGCAGGGGCTCTTGGACTCTGTACCCCCGTGGTTCCAGAGGTACCACGACCCGCATGGGGCTGAGGGTCCCCGAACCCCAGCCCCCCCTCGCCAGCGCCCCCTAGCGGCGGCGCCGTGAACTGCACCTGTGCTCAGGCAGAGTCCGGCGGGCGGGGTCAGGCTCCGGCCGGGGGCGGGGCCTGAGGCTCATCAGCGCTGCCTGGCCAGGTGAGGACTCTTCCCCTTTGAGTGCTGCCAGGTTGCCAGGGGCTTTCCGCACCGACCTTTCTGCCTGCAGTTTTGGAGAGGGCCTGGGACGCAGACGGTCCGAGGCTTGCAGGGGTTGCCCTCCCTGACGGTGACCCCGCCCCTCCGTCCAGGGCGTCTTCCGGCGCACGGCCTGCCCCTGGGGGTGTGAGTGTGAGAGGAGGCTGCAGGTGTGCCCCGGGGGAAGGTTTACCGTTCCCCAAGGGGGAAGTTGTCCTCTTTCCCCCATGGGGGAAGAGCGTCACCTTACCCCATGGAGTAGGGGTCAACCTGCCCCCTTGGTGCTGAGGGTCCCCGCCCCCCGCACCGGCCCCCCCCCCCGGCCTATGAGGTGCACCTGTGCTCAGCAGAGTCCGGTGGGCGGGGTCAGGCTCCGGCCAGAGGCGGAGCCTGGGGCTCAGCAGCGCCGCTGAGCCAGGTGAGGACTCTTCCCCTTTGAGTGGTGCTGGGTTGCTAAGGGCTTTCCCCGCCGGCCCGTGTGAATGCAGTTTTGGAGGACGCCGCGGGCGCCGTCAGTCTGTGGCTTGCAGGGGTTGCCCTCCCTGACGGTGAACCCGCCCCGCTTGTAGGGCGTCTTGGGGCACACGTCCTGCCCCTGGTTTGTGAGTCCGAGAGGAGGGTGCAGGTGTGCACCGGAAAGAAGATTTACCGTTCCCCCAAGTGGGAAAAGGGTCCCGTTTCCCCCTTGGATAGAGCATCCCTACCCCGGTGGGGGCTGAGGGTGCCCGAAGCCCCTCGCCCTCGCCCCCCTGCGGCGGCGCTGTGAACTGCCCCTGTGCTCAGGCAGAGTCCTTTGGGGGGTCTGGCTCCGGCCGGGGGCGGAGCCTGAGGCTCATCAGCGCTGCCTGGCCAGGTGAGGACTCTTCCCCTTTGAGTGCTGCCGGGTTGCCCGGGCCGTTCCCCGCCAACCTGTCTGCCTGCAGTTTTGGAGGTGGCCGCCGACACAGACAGTCCTAGGCATACAGGGGGTAACCTCCCTGACGGTGACCCCGCCCCTCCGTCCATGGCATCCTCGGCGCACTGTCAGCCCCTCGGGGTGTGAGTGCGGAGGAGGTTGCCGGTGTCCCCCGAGGGGAAGAGGGCCCCATGGCCAAAACGGGCTTGCGGTCCCTGCACCTTGCAGGGGCTCTTGGACTCTGTACCCCCGTGGTTCCAGAGGTACCACGACCCGCATGGGGCTGAGGGTCCCCGAACCCCAGCCCTCCCTCGCCAGCGCCCCCTAGCGGCGGCGCCGTGAACTGCACCTGTGCTCAGGCAGAGTCCGGCGGGCGGGGTCAGGCTCCGGCCGGGGCCGGGGCCTGAGGCTCATCAGCGCTGCCTGGCCAGGTGAGGACTCTTCCCCTTTGAGTGCTGCCGGGTTGCCAGGGGCTTTCCGCACCGACCTTTCTGCCTGCAGTTTTGGAGAGGGCCTGGGCCGCAGACGGTCCGAGGCTTGCAGGGGTTGCCCTCCCTGACGGTGACCCCGCCCCTCCGTCCAGGGCGTCTTCCGGCGCACGGCCTGCCCCTGGGGGTGTGAGTGTGAGAGGAGGCTGCAGGTGTGCCCCGGGGGAAGTTTTACCGTTCCCCAAGGGGGAAGTTGTCCTCTTTCCCCCATGGGGGAAGAGCGTCACCTTACCCCATGGAGTAGGGGTCAACCTGCCCCCTTGGTGCTGAGGGTCCCCGCCCCCCGCACCGGCCACCCCCCCCCCGGCCCTATGAAGTGCACCTGTGCTCAGCAGAGTCCGGTGGGCGGGGTCAGGCTCCGGCCAGAGGCGGAGCCTGGGGCTCAGCAGCGCCGCTGAGCCAGGTGAGGACTCTTCCCCTTTGAGTGGTGCTGGGTTGCTAAGGGCTTTCCCCGCCGGCCCGTGTGAATGCAGTTTTGGAGGACGCCGCGGGCGCCGTCAGTCTGTGGCTTGCAGGGGTTGCCCTCCCTGACGGTGAACCCGCCCCTTCTTGTAGGGCGTCTTGGGGCACACGTCCTGCCCCTGGTTTGTGAGTCCGAGAGGAGGGTGCAGGTGTGCCCCGGAAAGAAGATTTACCGTTCCCCCAAGTGGGAAGAGGGTCCCGTTTCCCCCTTGGATAGAGCATCCCTACCCCGGTGGGGGCTGAGGGTGCCCGAAGCCCCTCGCCCGCGCCCCCCTGCGGCGGCGCTGTGAACTGCCCCTGTGCTCAGGCAGAGTCCTTTGGGGGATTCTGGCTCCGGCCGGGGGCGGAGCCTGAGTCTCATCAGCGCTGCCTGGCCAGGTGAGGACTCTTCCCCTTTGAGTGCTGCCGGGTTGCCCGGGCCGTTCCCCGCCAAACTGTCTGCCTGCAGCTTTGGAGGTGGCCGCCGACACAGACAGTCCGAGGCATACAGGGGGTAACCTCCCTGACGGTGACCCCGCCCCTCCGTCCATGGCATCCTCGGCGCACTGTCAGCCCCTCGGGGTGTGAGTGCGGAGGAGGTTGCCGGTGTCCCCCGAGGGGAAGAGGGCCCCATGGCCAAAACGGGCTTGCGGTCCCTGCACCTTGCAGGGGCTCTTGGACTCTGTACCCCCGTGGTTCCAGAGGTACCACGACCCGCATGGGGCTGAGGGTCCCCGAACCCCAGCCCCCCCTCGCCAGCGCCCCCTAGCGGCGGCGCCGTGAACTGCACCTGTGCTCAGGCAGAGTCCGGCGGGCGGGGTCAGGCTCCGGCCGGGGGCGGGGCCTGAGGCTCATCAGCGCTGCCTGGCCAGGTGAGGACTCTTCCCCTTTGAGTGCTGCCGGGTTGCCAGGGGCTTTCCGCACCGACCTTTCTGCCTGCAGTTTTGGAGAGGGCCTGGGACGCAGATGGTCCGAGGCTTGCAGGGGTTGCCCTCCCTGACGGTGAACCCGCCCCGCTTGTAGGGCGTCTTGGGGCACACGTCCTGCCCCTGGTTTGTGAGTCCGAGAGGAGCGTGCAGGTGTGCCCCGGAAAGAAGATTTACCGTTCCCCCAAGTGGGAAGAGGGTCCCGTTTCCCCCTTGGATAGAGCATCCCTACGCCGGTGGGGGCTGAGGGTGCCCGAAGCCCCTCGCCCGCGCCCCCCTGCGGCGGCGCTGTGAACTGCCCCTGTGCTCAGGCAGAGTCCTTTGGGGGGGTCTGGCTCCGGCCGGGGGCGGAGCCTGAGGCTCATCTGCGCTGCCTGGCCAGGTGAGGACTCTTCCCCTTTGAGTGCTGCCGGGTTGCCAGGGGCTTTCCGCACCGACCTTTCTGCCTGCAGTTTTGGAGAGGGCCTGGGACGCAGACGGTCCGAGGCTTGCAGGGGTTGCCCTCCCTGATGGTGACCCCGACCCTCCGTCCAGGGCGTCTTCCGGCGCACGGCCTGCCCCTGGGGGTGTGAGTGTGAGAGGAGGCTGCAGGTGTGCCCCGGGGGAAGGTTTACCGTTCCCCAAGGGGGAAGTTGTCCTCTTTCCCCCATGGGGGAAGAGCGTCACCTTACCCCATGGAGTAGGGGTCAACCTGCCCCCTTGGTGCTGAGGGTCCCCGCCCCCCGCACCGGCCACCACCCCCCCGGCCCTATGAAGTGCACCTGTGCTCAGCAGAGTCCGGTGGGCGGGGTCAGGCTCCGGCCAGAGGCGGAGCCTGGGGCTCAGCAGCGCCGCTGAGCCAGGTGAGGACTCTTCCCCTTTGAGTGGTGCTGGGTTGCTAAGGGCTTTCCCCGCCGGCCCGTGTGAATGCAGTTTTGGAGGACGCCGCGGGCGCCGTCAGTCTGTGGCTTGCAGGGGTTGCCCTCCCTGACGGTGAACCCGCCCCTTCTTGTAGGGCGTCTTGGGGCACACGTCCTGCCCCTGGTTTGTGAGTCCGAGAGGAGGGTGCAGGTGTGCCCCGGAAAGAAGATTTACCGTTCCCCCAAGTGGGAAGAGGGTCCCGTTTCCCCCTTGGATAGAGCATCCCTATCCCGGTGGGGGCTGAGGGTGCCCGAAGCCCCTCGCCCGCGCCCCCCTGCGGCGGCGCTGTGAACTGCCCCTGTGCTCAGGCAGAGTCCTTTGGGGGATTCTGGCTCCGGCCGGGGGCGGAGCCTGAGGCTCATCAGCGCTGCCTGGCCAGGTGAGGACTCATCCCCTTTGAGAGCTGCCGGGTTGCCCGGGCCGTTCCCCGCCAACCTGTCTGCCTGCAGCTTTGGAGGTGGCCGCCGACACAGACAGTCCGAGGCATACAGGGGGTAACCTCCCTGACGGTGACCCCGCCCCTCCGTCTATGGCATCCTCGGCGCACTGTCAGCCCCTCGGGGTGTGAGTGCGGAGGAGGTTGCCGGTGTCCCCCGAGGGGAAGTGGGCCCCATGGCCAAAACGGGCTTGCGGTCCCTGCACCTTGCAGGGGCTCTTGGACTCTGTACCCCCGTTGTTCCAGAGGTACCACGACCCGCATGGGGCTGAGGGTCCCCGAACCCCAGCCCCCCCCTCGCCAGCGCCTCCTAGCGGCGGCGCCGTGAACTGCACCTGTGCTCAGGCAGAGTCCGGCGGGCGGGGTCAGGCTCCGGCCGGGGGCGGGGCCTGAGGCTCATCAGCGCTGCCTGGCCAGGTGAGGACTCTTCCCCTTTGAGTGCTGCCGGGTTGCCAGGGGCTTTCCGCACCGACCTTTCTGCCTGCAGTTTTGGAGAGGGCCTGGGCCGCAGACGGTCCGAGGCTTGCAGGGGTTGCCCTCCCTGACGGTGACCCCGCCCCTCCGTCCAGGGCGTCTTCCGGCGCACGGCCTGCCCCTGGGGGTGTGAGTGTGAGACGAGGCTGCAGGTGTGCCCCGGGGGAAGGTTTACCGTTCCCCAAGGGGGAAGTTGTCCTCTTTCCCCCATGGGGGAAGAGCGTCACCTTACCCCATGGAGTAGGGGTCAACCTGCCCCCTTGGTGCTGAGGGTCCCCGCCCCCCGCACCGGCCCCCCCCCCGGCCCTATGAAGTGCACCTGTGCTCAGCAGAGTCCGGTGGGCGGGCTCAGGCTCCGGCCAGAGGCGGAGCCTGGGGCTCAGCAGCGCCGCTGAGCCAGGTGAGGACTCTTCCCCTTTGAGTGGTGCTGGGTTGCTAAGGGCTTTCCCCGCCGGCCCGTGTGAATGCAGTTTTGGAGGACGCCGCGGGCGCCGTCAGTCTGTGGCTTGCAGGGGTTGCCCTCCCTGACGGTGAACCCGCCCCTTCTTGTAGGGCGTCTTGGGGCACACGTCCTGCCCCTGGTTTGTGAGTCCGAGAGGAGGGTGCAGGTGTGCCCCGGAAAGAAGATTTACCGTTCCCCCAAGTGGGAAGAGGGTCCCGTTTCCCCCTTGGATAGAGCATCCCTACCCCGGTGGGGGCTGAGGATGCCCGAAGCCCCTCGCCCGCGCCACCCTGCGGCGGCGCTGTGAACTGCCCCTGTGCTCAGGCAGAGTCCTTTGGGGGGGTCTGGCTCCGGCCGGGGGCGGAGCCTGAGGCTCATCTGCGCTGCCTGGCCAGGTGAGGACTCTTCCCCTTTGAGTGCTGCCGGGTTGCCCGGGCCGTTCCCCGCCAACCTGTCTGCCTGCAGCTTTGGAGGTGGCCGCGAAACAGACAGTCCGAGGCATACAGGGGGTAACCTCCCTGACGGTGTTCCCGCCCCTCCGTCCATGGCATCCTCGGCGCACTGTCAGCCCCTCGGGGTGTGAGTGCGGAGGAGGTTGCCGGGGTCCACCGAGGGGAAGAGGGCCCCATGGCCAAAACGGGCTTGCGGTCCCTGCACCTTGCAGGGGCTCTTGGACTCTGTACACCCGTGGTTCCGGAGGTACCACGACCCGCATGGGGCTCAGGGTCCCCGAACCCCAGCCCCCCCCTCGCCAGCGCCCCCTAGAGGCGGCGCCGTGAACTGCACCTGTGCTCAGGCAGAGTCCGGCGGGCGGGGTCAGGCTCCGGCCGGGGGCGGGGCCTGAAGCTCATCAGCGCTGCCTGGCCAGGTGAGGACTCTTCCCCTTTGAGTGCTGCCGGGTTGCCAGGGGCTTTCCGCACCGACCTTTCTGCCTGCAGTTTTGGAGAGGGCCTGGGACGCAGACGGTCCGAGGCTTGCAGGGGTTGCCCTCCCTGACGGTGACCCCGCCCCTCCGTCCAGGGCGTCTTCCGGCGCACGGCCTGCCCCTGGGGGTGTGAGTGTGAGAGGAGGCTGCAGGTGTGCCCCGGGGGAAGGTTTACCGTTCCCCAAGGGGGAAGTTGTCCTCTTTCCCCCATGGGGGAAGAGCGTCACCTTACCCCATGGAGTAGGGGTCAACCTGCCCCCTTGGTGCTGAGGGTCCCCGCCCCCCGCACCGGCCCCCCCCCCCGGCCTATGAAGTGCACCTGTGCTCAGCAGAGTCCGGTGGGCGGGGTCAGGCTCCGGCCAGAGGCGGAGCCTGGGGCTCAGCAGCGCCGCTGAGCCAGGTGAGGACTCTTCCCCTTTGAGTGGTGCTGGGTTGCTAAGGGCTTTCCCCGCCGGCCCGTGTGAATGCAGTTTTGGAGGACGCCGCGGGCGCCGTCAGTCTGTGGCTTGCAGGGGTTGCCCTCCCTGACGGTGAACCCGCCCCGCTTGTAGGGCGTCTTGGGGCACACGTCCTGCCCCTGGTTTGTGAGTCCGAGAGGAGGGTGCAGGTGTGCACCGGAAAGAAGATTTACCGTTCCCCCAAGTGGGAAAAGGGTCCCGTTTCCCCCTTGGATAGAGCATCCCTACCCCGGTGGGGGCTGAGGGTGCCCGAAGCCCCTCGCCCTCGCCCCCCTGCGGCGGCGCTGTGAACTGCCCCTGTGCTCAGGCAGAGTCCTTTGGGGGGGTCTGGCTCCGGCCGGGGGCGGAGCCTGAGGCTCATCAGCGCTGCCTGGCCAGGTGAGGACTCTTCCCCTTTGAGTGCTGCCGGGTTGCCCGGGCCGTTCCCCGCCAACCTGTCTGCCTGCAGCTTTGGAGGTGGCCGCCGACACAGACAGTCCGAGGCATACAGGGGGTAACCTCCCTGACGGTGACCCCGCCCCTCCGTCCATGGCATCCTCGGCGCACTGTCAGCCCCTCGGGGTGTGAGTGCGGAGGAGGTTGCCGGTGTCCCCCGAGGGGAAGAGGGCCCCATGGCCAAAACGGGCTTGCGGTCCCTGCACCTTGCAGGGGCTCTTGGACTCTGTACCCCCGTGGTTCCAGAGGTACCACGACCCGCATGGGGCTGAGGGTCCCCGAACCCCAGCCCCCCCTCGCCAGCGCCCCCTAGCGGCGGCGCCGTGAACTGCACCTGTGCTCAGGCAGAGTCCGGCGGGCGGGGTCAGGCTCCGGCCGGGGGCGGGGCCTGAGGCTCATCAGCGCTGCCTGGCCAGGTGAGGACTCTTCCCCTTTGAGTGCTGCCGGGTTGCCAGGGGCTTTCCGCACCGACCTTTCTGCCTGCAGTTTTGGAGAGGGCCT
The DNA here is from genome assembly GCF_964194135.1 of Talpa europaea. Lineage (NCBI taxonomy): Eukaryota > Metazoa > Chordata > Mammalia > Eulipotyphla > Talpidae > Talpa > Talpa europaea. Next base: position 70,387,245 of record NC_140082.1, on the reverse strand, counting down.
GGGACGCAGACGGTCCGAGGCTTGCAGGGGTTGCCCTCCCTGACGGTGACCCCGCCCCTCCGTCCAGGGCGTCTTCCGGCGCACGGCCTGCCCCTGGGGGTGTGAGTGTGAGAGGAGGCTGCAGGTGTGCCCCGGGGGAAGGTTTACCGTTCCCCAAGGGGGAAGTTGTCCTCTTTCCCCCATGGGGGAAGAGCGTCACCTTACCCCATGGAGTAGGGGTCAACCTGCCCCCTTGGTGCTGAGGGTCCCCGCCCCCCGCACCGGCCCCCCCCCGGCCCTATGAAGTGCACCTGTGCTCAGCAGAGTCCGGTGGGCGGGCTCAGGCTCCGGCCAGAGGCGGAGCCTGGGGCTCAGCAGCGCCGCTGAGCCAGGTGAGGACTCTTCCCCTTTGAGTGGTGCTGGGTTGCTAAGGGCTTTCCCCGCCGGCCCGTGTGAATGCAGTTTTGGAGGACGCCGCGGGCGCCGTCAGTCTGTGGCTTGCAGGGGTTGCCCTCCCTGACGGTGAACCCGCCCCTTCTTGTAGGGCGTCTTGGGGCACACGTCCTGCCCCTGGTTTGTGAGTCCGAGAGGAGGGTGCAGGTGTGCCCCGGAAAGAAGATTTACCGTTCCCCCAAGTGGGAAGAGGGTCCCGTTTCCCCCTTGGATAGAGCATCCCTACCCCGGTGGGGGCTGAGGGTGCCCGAAGCCCCTCGCCCGCGCCCCCCTGCGGCGGCGCTGTGAACTGCCCCTGTGCTCAGGCAGAGTCCTTTGGGGGGGTCTGGCTCCGGCCGGGGGCGGAGCCTGAGGCTCATCTGCGCTGCCTGGCCAGGTGAGGACTCTTCCCCTTTGAGTGCTGCCGGGTTGCCCGGGCCGTTCCCCGCCAACCTGTCTGCCTGCAGCTTTGGAGGTGGCCGCGAAACAGACAGTCCGAGGCATACAGGGGGTAACCTCCCTGACGGTGTTCCCGCCCCTCCGTCCATGGCATCCTCGGCGCACTGTCAGCCCCTCGGGGTGTGAGTGCGGAGGAGGTTGCCGGGGTCCACCGAGGGGAAGAGGGCCCCATGGCCAAAACGGGCTTGCGGTCCCTGCACCTTGCAGGGGCTCTTGGACTCTGTACACCCGTGGTTCCAGAGGTACCACGACCCGCATGGGGCTCAGGGTCCCCGAACCCCAGCCCCCCCCTCGCCAGCGCCCCCTAGAGGCGGCGCCGTGAACTGCACCTGTGCTCAGGCAGAGTCCGGCGGGCGGGGTCAGGCTCCGGCCGGGGGCGGGGCCTGAGGCTCATCAGCGCTGCCTGGCCAGGTGAGGACTCTTCCCCTTTGAGTGCTGCCGGGTTGCCAGGGGCTTTCGGCACCGACCTTTCTGCCTGCAGTTTTGGAGAGGGCCTGGGACGCAGACGGTCCGAGGCTTGCAGGGGTTGCCCTCCCTGACGGTGACCCCGCCCCTCCGTCCAGGGCGTCTTCCGGCGCACGGCCTGCCCCTGGGGGTGTGAGTGTGAGAGGAGGCTGCAGGTGTGCCCCGGGGGAAGGTTTACCGTTCCCCAAGGGGGAAGTTGTCCTCTTTCCCCCATGGGGGAGGAGCGTCACCTTACCCCATGGAGTAGGGGTCAACCTGCCCCCATGGTGCTGAGGGTCCCCGACCCCCGCACCGGCCCCCCCCCCGGCCCTATGAAGTGCACCTGTGCTCAGTAGAGTCCGGTGGGCGGGGTCAGGCTCCGGCCAGAGGCGGAGCCTGGGGCTCAGCAGCGCCGCTGAGCCAGGTGAGGACTCTTCCCCTTTGAGTGGTGCTGGGTTGCTAAGGGCTTTCCCCGCCGGCCCGTGTGAATGCAGTTTTGGAGGACGCCGCGGGCGCCGTCAGTCTGTGGCTTGCAGGGGTTGCCCTCCCTGACGGTGAACCCGCCCCTTCTTTTAGGGCGTCTTGGGGCACACGTCCTGCCCCTGGTTTGTGAGTCCGAGAGGAGGGTTCAGGTGTGCCCCAGAAAGAAGATTTACCGTTCCCCCAAGTGGGAAGAGGGTCCCGTTTCCCCCTTGGATAGAGCATCCCTACCCCGGTGGGGGCTGAGGGTGACCGAAGCCCCTCGCCCACGCCCCCCTGCGGCGGCGCTGTGAACTGCCCCTGTGCTCAGGCAGAGTCCTTTGGGGGGGTCTGGCTCCGGCCGGGGGCGGAGCCTGAGGCTCATCAGCGCTGCCTGGCCAGGTGAGGACTCTTCCCCTTTGAGTGTGCCGGGTTGCCCGGGCCGTTTCCCGCCAACCTGTCTGCCTGCAGCTTTGGAGGTGGCCGCCGACACAGACAGTCCGAGGCATACAGGGGGTAACCTCCCTGACGGTGACCCCGCCCCTCCGTCTATGGCATCCTCGGCGCACTGTCAGCCCCTCGGGGTGTGAGTGCGGAGGAGGTAGCCGGTGTCCCCCGAGGGGAAGAGGGCCCCATGGCAAAAACGGGCTTGCGGTCCCTGCACCTTGCAGGGGCTCTTGGACTCTGTACCCCCGTGGTTCCAGAGGTACCACGACCCGCATGGGGCTGAGGGTCCCCGAACCCCAGCCCCCCCCCTCGCCAGCGCCCCCTAGCGGCGGCGCCGTGAACTGCACCTGTGCTCAGGCAGAGTCCGGCGGGCGGGGTCAGGCTCCGGCCGGGGGCGGGGCCTGAGGCTCATCAGCGCTGCCTGGCCAGGTGAGGACTCTTCCGCTTTGAGTGCTGCCGGGTTGCCAGGGGCTTTCCGCACCGACCTTTCTGCCTGCAGTTTTGGAGAGGGCCTGGGACGCAGACGGTCCGAGGCTTGCAGGGGTTGCCCTCCCTGACGGTGACCCCGCCCCTCCGTCCAGGGCGTCTTCCGGCGCACGGCCTGCCCCTGGGGGTGTGAGTGTGAGAGGAGGCTGCAGGTGTGCCCCGGGGGAAGGTTTACCGTTCCCCAAGGGGGAAGTTGTCCTCTTTCCCCCATGGGGGAAGAGCGTCACCTTACCCCATGGAGTAGGGGTCAACCTGCCCCCTTGGTGCTGAGGGTCCCCGCCCCCCGCACCGGCCCCCCCCCCCCCGGCCTATGAAGTGCACCTGTGCTCAGCAGAGTCCGGTGGGCGGGGTCAGGCTCCGGCCAGAGGCGGAGCCTGGGGCTCAGCAGCGCCGCTGAGCCAGGTGAGGACTCTTCCCCTTTGAGTGGTGCTGGGTTGCTAAGGGCTTTCCCCGCCGGCCCGTGTGAATGCAGTTTTGGAGGACGCCGCGGGCGCCGTCAGTCTGTGGCTTGCAGGGGTTGCCCTCCCTGACGGTGAACCCGCCCCTTCTTGTAGGGCGTCTTGGGGCACACGTCCTGCCCCTGGTTTGTGAGTCCGAGAGGAGGGTGCAGGTGTGCACCGGAAAGAAGATTTACCGTTCCCCCAAGTGGGAAAAGGGTCCCGTTTCCCCCTTGGATAGAGCATCCCTACCCCGGTGGGGGCTGAGGGTGCCCGAAGCCCCTCGCCCTCGCCCCCCTGCGGCGGCGCTGTGAACTGCCCCTGTGCTCAGGCAGAGTCCTTTGGGGGGGTCTGGCTCCGGCCGGGGGCGGAGCCTGAGGCTCATCAGCGCTGCCTGGCCAGGTGAGGACTCTTCCCCTTTGAGTGCTGCCGGGTTTCCCGGGCCGTTCCCCGCCAACCTGTCTGCCTGCAGCTTTGGAGGTGGCCGCCGACACAGACAGTCCGAGGCATACAGGGGGTAACCTCCCTGACGGTGACCCCGCCCCTCCGTCCATGGCATCCTCGGCGCACTGTCAGCCCCTCGGGGTGTGAGTGCGGAGGAGGTTGCCGGTGTCCCCCGAGGGGAAGAGGGCCCCATGGCCAAAACGGGCTTGCGGTCCCTGCACCTTGCAGGGGCTCTTGGACTCTGTACCCCCGTGGTTCCAGAGGTACCACGACCCGCATGGGGCTGAGGGTCCCCGAACCCCAGCCCCCCCTCGCCAGCGCCCCCTAGCGGCGGCGCCGTGAACTGCACCTGTGCTCAGGCAGAGTCCGGCGGGCGGGGTCAGGCTCCGGCCGGGGGCGGGGCCTGAGGCTCATCAGCGCTGCCTGGCCAGGTGAGGACTCTTCCCCTTTGAGTGCTGCAGGGTTGCCAGGGGCTTTCCGCACCGACCTTTCTGCCTGCAGTTTTGGAGAGGGCCTGGGACGCAGACGGTCCGAGGCTTGCAGGGGTTGCCCTCCCTGACGGTGACCCCGCCCCTCCGTCCAGGGCGTCTTCCGGCGCACGGCCTGCCCCTGGGGGTGTGAGTGTGAGAGGAGGCTGCAGGTGTGCCCCGGGGGAAGGTTTACCGTTCCCCAAGGGGGAAGTTGTCCTCTTTCCCCCATGGGGGAAGAGCGTCACCTTACCCCATGGAGTAGGGGTCAACCTGCCCCCTTGGTGCTGAGGGTCCCCGCCCCCCGCACCGGCCCCCCCCCGGCCCTATGAAGTGCACCTGTGCTCAGCAGAGTCCGGTGGGCGGGTTCAGGCTCCGGCCAGAGGCGGAGCCTGGGGCTCAGCAGCGCCGCTGAGCCAGGTGAGGACTCTTCCCCTTTGAGTGGTGCTGGGTTGCTAAGGGCTTTCCCCGCCGGCCCGTGTGAATGCAGTTTTGGAGGACGCCGCGGGCGCCGTCAGTCTGTGGCTTGCAGGGGTTGCCCTCCCTGACGGTGAACCCGCCCCTTCTTTTAGGGTGTCTTGGGGCACACGTCCTGCCCCTGGTTTGTGAGTCCGAGAGGAGGGTGCAGGTGTGCCCCGGAAAGAAGATTTACCGTTCCCCCAAGTGGGAAGAGGGTCCCGTTTCCCCCTTGGATAGAGCATCCCTACCCCGGTGGGGGCTGAGGGTGCCCGAAGCCCCTCGCTTGCGCCCCCCTGCGGCGGCGCTGTGAACTGCCCCTGTGCTCAGGCAGAGTCCTTTGAGGGGGTCTGGCTCCGGCCGGGGGCGGAGCCTGAGGCTCATCAGCGCTGCCTGGCCAGGTGAGGACTCTTCCCCTTTGAGTGCTGCCGGGTTGCCCGGGCCGTTCCCCGCCAACCTGTCTGCCTGCAGCTTTGGAGGTGGCCGCGACACAGACAGTCCGAGGTATACAGGGGGTAACCTCCCTGACGGTGACCACGCCCCTCCGTCTATGGCATCCTCGGCGCACTGTCAGCCCCTCGGGGTGTGAGTGCGGAGGAGGTTGCCGGTGTCCCCCGAGGGGAAGAGGGCCCCATGGCCAAAACGGGCTTGCGATCCCTGCACCTTGCAGGGGCTCTTGGACTCTGTACCCCCGTGGTTCCAGAGGTACCACGACCCGCATGGGGCTCAGGGTCCCCGAACCCCAGCCCCCCCCTCGCCAGCGCCCCCTGGAGGCGGCGCCGTGAACTGCACCTGTGCTCAGGCAGAGTCCGGCGGGCGGGGTCAGGCTCCGGCCGGGGCCGGGGCCTGAGGCTCATCAGCGCTGCCTGGCCAGGTGAGGACTCTTCCCCTTTGAGTGCTGCCGGGTTGCCAGGGGATTTCCGCACCGACCTTTCTGACTGCAGTTTTGGAGAGGGCCTGGGACGCAGACGGTCCGAGGCTTGCAGGGGTTGCCCTCCCTGACGGTGACCCCGCCCCTCCGTCCAGGGCGTCTTCCGGCGCACGGCCTGCCCCTGGGGGTGTGAGTGTGAGAGGAGGCTACAGGTGTGCCCCGGGGGAAGGTTTACCGTTCCCCAAGGGGGAAGTTGTCCTCTTTCCCCCATGGGGGAAGAGCGTCACCTTACCCCATGGAGTAGGAGTCAACCTGCCCCCTTGGTGCTGAGGGTCCCCGCCCCCCGCACCGGCCCCCCCCCCGGGCCCTATGAAGTGCACCTGTGCTCAGCAGAGTCCGGTGGGCGGGGTCAGGCTCCGGCCAGAGGCGGAGCCTGGGGCTCAGCAGCGCCGCTGAGCCAGGTGAGGACTCTTCCCCTTTGAGTGGTGCTGGGTTGCTAAGGGCTTTCCCCGCCGGCCCGTGTGAATGCAGTTTTGGAGGACGCCGCGGGCGCCGTCAGTCTGTGGCTTGCAGGGGTTGCCCTCCCTGACGGTGAACCCGCCCCTTCTTGTAGGGCGTCTTGGGGCACACGTCCTGCCCCTGGTTTGTGAGTCCGAGAGGAGGGTGCAGGTGTGCCCCGGAAAGAAGATTTACCGTTCCCCCAAGTGGGAAGAGGGTCCCGTTTCCCCCTTGGATAGAGCATCCCTACCCCGGTGGGTGCTGATGGTGCCCGAAGCCCCTCGCCCGCGCCCCCCTGCGGCGGCGCTGTGAACTGCCCCTGTGCTCAGGCAGAGTCCTTTGGGGGGGTCTGGCTCCGGCCGGGGGCGGAGCCTGAGGCTCATCCGCGCTGCCTGGCCAGGTGAGGACTCTTCCCCTTTGAGTGCTGCCGGGTTGCCCGGGCCGTTCCCCGCCAACCTGTCTGCCTGCAGCTTTGGAGGTGGCCGCGACACAGACAGTCCGAGGCATACAGGGGTAACCTCCCTGACGGTGACCCCGCCCCTCCGTCTATGGCCTCCTCGGCGCACTGTCAGCCCCTCGGGGTGTGAGTGCGGAGGAGGTTGCCGGTGTCCCCCGAGGGGAAGAGGGCCCCATGGCCAAAACGGGCTTGCGGTCCCTGCACCTTGCAGGGGCTCTTGGACTCTGTACCCCCGTGGTTCCAGAGGTACCACGACCCGCATGGGGCTGAGGGTCCCCGAACCCCAGCCCCCCCTCGCCAGCGACCCCTAGCGGCGGCGCCGTGAACTGCACCTGTGCTCAGGCAGAGTCCGGCGGGCGGGGTCAGGCTCCGGCCGGGGGCGGGGCCTGAGGCTCATCAGCGCTGCCTGGCCAGGTGAGGACTCTTCCCCTTTGAGTGCTGCCGGGTTGCCAGGGGCTTTCCGCACCGACCTTTCTGCCTGCAGTTTTGGAGAGGGCCTGGGACGCAGACGGTCCGAGGCTTGCAGGGGTTGCCCTCCCTGACGGTGACCCCGCCCCTCCGTCCAGGGCGTCTTCCGGCGCACGGCCTGCCCCTGGGGGTGTGAGTGTGAGAGGAGGCTGCAGGTGTGCCCCGGGGGAAGGTTTACCGTTCCCCAAGGGGGAAGTTGTCCTCTTTCCCCCATGGGGGAAGAGCGTCACCTTACCCCATGGAGTAGGGGTCAACCTGCCCCCTTGGTGCTGAGGGTCCCCGCCCCCCGCACCGGCCCCCCCGCCCCGGCCCTATGAAGTGCACCTGTGCTCAGCAGAGTCCGGTGGGCGGGGTCAGGCTCCGGCCAGAAGCGGAGCGTGGGGCTCAGCAGCGCCGCTGAGCCAGGTGAGGACTCTTCCCCTTTGAGTGGTGCTGGGTTGCTAAGGGCTTTCCCCGCCGGCCCGTGTGAATGCAGTTTTGGAGGACGCTGCGGGCGCCGTCAGTCTGTGGCTTGCAGGGGTTGCCCTCCCTGACGGTGAACCCGCCCCTTCTTGTAGGGCGTCTTGGGGCACACGTCCTGCCCCTGGTTTGTGAGTCCGAGAGGAGGGTGCAGGTGTGCCCCGGAAAGAAGATTTACCGTTCCCCCAAGTGGGAAGAGGGTCCCGTTTCCCCCTTGGATAGAGCATCCCTACTCCTGTGGGGGCTGAGGGTGCCCGAAGCCCCTCGCCCGCGCCCCCCTGCGGCGGCGCTGTGAACTGCCCCTGTGCTCAGGCAGAGTCCTTTGGGGGGGTCTGGCTCCGGCCGGGGGCGGAGCCTGAGGCTCATCAGCGCTGCCTGGCCAGGTGAGGACTCTTCCCCTTTGAGTGCTGCCGGGTTGCCCGGGCCGTTCCCCGCCAACCTGTCTGCCTGCAGCTTTGGAGGTGGCCGCCGACACAGACAGTCCGAGGCATACAGGGGGTTACCTCCCTGACGGTGACCCCGCCCCTCCGTCTATGGCATCCTCGGCGCACTGTCAGCCCCTCGGGGTGTGAGTGCGGAGGAGGTTGCCGGTGTCCCCCGAGGGGAAGAGGGCCCCATGGCCAAAACGGGCTTGCGGTCCCTGCACCTTGCAGGGGCTCTTGGACTCTGTACCCCCGTGGTTCCAGAGGTACCACGACCCGCATGGGGCTGAGGGTCCCCGAACCCCAGCCCCCCCTCGCCAGCGCTCCCTAGCGGCGGCGCCGTGAACTGCACCTGTGCTCAGGCAGAGTCCGGCGGGCGGGGTCAGGCTCCGGCCGGGGGCGGGGCCTGAGGCTCATCAGCGCTGCCTGGCCAGGTGAGGACTCTTCCCCTTTGAGTGCTGCCGGGTTGCCAGGGGCTTTCCGCACCGACCTTTCTGCCTGCAGTTTTGGAGAGGGCCTGGGACGCAGACGGTCCGAGGCTTGCAGGGGTTGCCCTCCCTGACGGTGACCCCGCCCCTCCGTCCAGGGCGTCTTCCGGCGCACGGCCTGCCCCTGGGGGTGTGAGTGTGAGAGGAGGCTGCAGGTGTGCCCTGGGGGAAGGTTTACCGTTCCCCAAGGGGGAAGTTGTCCTCTTTCCCCCATGGGGGAAGAGCGTCACCTTACCCCATGGAGTAGGAGTCAACCTGCCCCCTTGGTGCTGAGGGTCCCCGCCCCCCGCACCGGCCCCCCCCCCGGCCCTATGAAGTGCACCTGTGCTCAGCCGAGTCCGGTGGGCGGGGTCAGGCTCCAGCCAGAGGCGGAGCCTGGGGCTCAGCACCGCCGCTGAGCCAGGTGAGGACTCTTCCCCTTTGAGTGGTGCTGGGTTGCTAAGGGCTTTCCCCGCCGGCCCGTGTGAATGCAGTTTTGGAGGACGCCACGGGCGCCCTCAGTCTGTGGCTTGCAGGGGTTGCCCTCCCTGACGGTGAACCCGCCCCTTCTTGTAGGGCGTCTTGGGGCACACGTCCTGCCCCTGGTTTGTGAGTCCGAGAGGAGGGTGCAGGTGTGCCCCGGAAAGAAGATTTACCGTTCCCCCAAGTGGGAAGAGGGTCCCGTTTCCCCCTTGGATAGAGCATCCCTACCCCGGTGGGGGCTGAGGGTGCCCGAAGCCCCTCGCCCGCGCCCCCCTGCGGCGGCGCTGTGAACAGCCCCTGTGCTCAGGCAGAGTCCTTTGGGGGGGTCTGGCTCCGGCCGGGGGCGGAGCCTGAGGCTCATCAGCGCTGCCTGGCCAGGTGAGGACTCTTCCCCTTTGAGTGCTGCCGGGTTGCCCGGGCCGTTCCCCGCCAACCTGTCTGCCTGCAGCTTTGGAGGTGGCCGCGACACAGACAGTCCGAGGCATACAGGGGGTAACCTCCCTGACGGTGACCCCGCCCCTCCGTCTATGGCATCCTCGGCGCACTGTCAGCCCCTCGGGGTGTGAGTGCGGAGGAGGTTGCCGGGGTCCCCCGAGGGGAAGAGGGCCCCATGGCCAAAACGGGCTTGCGGTCCCTGCACCTTGCAGGGGCTCTTGGACTCTGTACCCCCGTGGTTCCAGAGGTACCACGACCCGCATGGGGCTCAGGGTCCCCGAACCCCAGCCCCCCCCCCTCGCCAGCGCCCCCTGGAGGCGGCGCCGTGAACTGCACCTGTGCTCAGGCAGAGTCCGGCGGGCGGGGTCAGGCTCCGGCCGGGGCCGGGGCCTGAGGCTCATCAGCGCTGCCTGGCCAGGTGAGGACTCTTCCCCTTTGAGTGGTGCCGGGTTGCCAGGGGCTTTCCGCACCGACCTTTCTGCCTGCAGTTTTGGAGAGGGCCTGGGCCGCAGACGATCCGAGGCTTGCAGGGGTTGCCCTCCCTGACGGTGACCCCGCCCCTCCGTCCAGGGCGTCTTCCGGCGCACGGCCTGCCCCTGGGGGTGTGAGTGTGAGAGGAGGCTGCAGGTGTGCCCCGGGGGAAGGTTTACCGTTCCCCAAGGGGGAAGTTGTCCTCTTTCCCCCATGGGGGAAGAGCGTCACCTTACCCCATGGAGTAGGAGTCAACCTGCCCCCTTGGTGCTGAGGGTCCCCGCCCCCCGCACCGGCCCCCCCCCCCGGGCCCTATGAAGTGCACCTGTGCTCAGCAGAGTCCGGTGGGCGGGGTCAGGCTCCGGCCAGAGGCGGAGCCTGGGGCTCAGCAGCGCCGCTGAGCCAGGTGAGGACTCTTCCCCTTTGAGTGGTGCTGGGTTGCTAAGGGCTTTCCCCGCCGGCCCGTGTGAATGCAGTTTTGGAGGACGCCACGGGCGCCGTCAGTCTGTGGCTTGCAGGGGTTGCCCTCCCTGACGGTGAACCCGCCCCTTCTTGTAGGGCGTCTTGGGGCACACGTCCTGCCCCTGGTTTGTGAGTCCGAGAGGAGGGTGCAGGTGTGCCCCGGAAAGAAGATTTACCGTTCCCCCAAGTGGGAAGAGGGTCCCGTTTCCCCCTTGGATAGAGCATCCCTACCCCGGTGGGGGCTGAGGGTGCCCGAAGTCCCTCGCCCGCGCCCCCCTGCGGCGGCGCTGTAAACTGCCCCTGTGCTCAGGCAGAGTCCTTTGGGGGGGTCTGGCTCCGGCCGGGGGCGGAGACTGAGGCTCATCTGCGCTGCCTGGCCAGGTGAGGACTCTTCCCCTTTGAGTGCTGCCGGGTTGCCCGGGCCGTTCCCCGCCAACCTGTCTGCCTGCAGCTTTGGAGGTGGCTGCCGACACAGACAGTCCGAGGCATACAGGGGGTAACCTCCCTGACGGTGACCCCGCCCCTCCGTCTATGGCATCCTCGGCGCACTGTCAGCCCCACGGGGTGTGAGTGCGGAGTAGGTTGCCGGTGTCCCCCGAGGGGAAGAGGGCCCCATGGCCAAAAAGGGCTTGCGGTCCCTGCACCTTGCAGGGGCTCTTGGACTCTGTACCCCCGTGGTTCCAGAGGTACCACGACCCGCATGGGGCTGAGGTTCCCCGAACCCCAGCCCCCCCTCGCCAGCGCCCCCTAGCGGCGGCGCCGTGAACTGCACCTGTGCTCAGGCAGAGTCCGGCGGGCGGGGTCAGGCTCCGGCCGGGGGCGGGGCCTGAGGCTCATCAGCGCTGCCTGGCCAGGTGAGGACTCTTCCCCTTTGAGTGCTGCCGGGTTGCCAGGGGCTTTCCGCACCGACCTTTCTGCCTGCAGTTTTGGAGAGGGCCTGGGACGCAGACGGTCCGAGGCTTGCAGGGGTTGCCCTCCCTGACGGTGACCCCGCCCCTCCGTCCAGGGCGTCTTCCGGCGCACGGCCTGCCCCTGGGGGTGTGAGTGTGAGAGGAGGCTGCAGGTGTGCCCCGGGGGAAGGTTTACCGTTCCCCAAGGGGGAAGTTGTCCTCTTTCCCCCATGGGGGAAGAGCGTCACCTTACCCCATGGAGTAGGAGTCAACCTGCCCCCTTGGTGCTGAGGGTCCCCGCCCCCCGCACCGGCCCCCCCCCCGGCCCTATGAAGTGCACCTGTGCTCAGCAGAGTCCGGTAGGCGGGGTCAGGCTCCAGCCAGAGGCGGAGCCTGGGGCTCAGCACCGCCGCTGAGCCAGGTGAGGACTCTTCCCCTTTGAGTGGTGCTGGGTTGCTAAGGGCTTTCCCCGCCGGCCCGTGTGAATGCAGTTTTGGAGGACGCCACGGGCGCCGTCAGTCTGTGGCTTGCAGGGGTTGCCCTCCCTGACGGTGAACCCGCCCCTTCTTGTAGGGCGTCTTGGGGCACACGTCCTGCCCCTGGTTTGTGAGTCCGAGAGGAGGGTGCAGGTGTGCCCCGGAAAGAAGATTTACCGTTCCCCCAAGTGGGAAGAGGGTCCCGTTTCCCCCTTGGATAGAGCATCCCTACCCCGGTGGGGGCTGAGGGTGCCCCAAGCCCCTCGCCCGCGCCCCCCTGCGGCGGCGCTGTGAACAGCCCCTGTGCTCAGGCAGAGTCCTTTGGGGGGGTCTGGCTCCGGCCGGGGGCGGAGCCTGAGGCTCATCAGCGCTGCCTGGCCAGGTGAGGACTCTTCCCCTTTGAGTGCTGCCGGGTTGCCCGGGCCGTTCCCCGCCAACCTGTCTGCCTGCAGCTTTGGAGGTGGCCGCGACACAGACAGTCCGAGGCATACAGGGGGTAACCTCCCTGACGGTGACCCCGCCCCTCCGTCTATGGCATCCTCGGCGCACTGTCAGCCCCTCGGGGTGTGAGTGCGGAGGAGGTTGCCGGGGTCCCCCGAGGGGAAGAGGGCCCCATGGCCAAAACGGGCTTGCGGTCCCTGCACCTTGCAGGGGCTCTTGGACTCTGTACCCCCGTGGTTCCAGAGGTACCACGACCCGCATGGGGCTCAGGGTCCCCGAACCCCAGCCCCCCCCTCGCCAGCGCCCCCTAGAGGCGGCGCCGTGAACTGCACCTGTGCTCAGGCAGAGTCCGGCGGGCGGGGTCAGGCTCCGGCCGGGGGCGGGGCCTGAGGCACATCAGCGCTGCCTGGCCTGGTGAGGACTCTTCCCCTTTGAGTGCTGCCGGGTTGCCAGGGGCTTTCCGCACCGACCTTTCTGCCTGCAGTTTTGTAGAGGGCCTGGGACGCAGACGGTCCGAGGCTTGCAGGGGTTGCCCTCCCTGACGGTGACCCCGACCCTCCGTCCAGGGCGTCTTCCGGCGCACGGCCTGCCCCTGGGGGTGTGAGTGTGAGAGGAGGCTGCAGGTGTGCCCCGGGGGAAGGTTTACCGTTCCCCAAGGGGGAAGTTGTCCTCTTTCCCCCATGGGGGAAGAGCGTCACCTTACCACATGGAGTATGGGTCAACCTGCCCCCTTGGTGCTGAGGGTCCCCGCCCCCCGCACCGGCCCCCCCCCCCGGCCCTATGAAGTGCACCTGTGCTCAGCAGAGTCCGGAGGGCGGGGTCAGGCTCCGGCCAGAGGCGGAGCCTGGGGCTCAGCAGCGCCGCTGAGCCAGGTGAGGACTCTTCCCCTTTGAGTGTTGCTGGGTTGCTAAGGGCTTTCCCCGCCGGCCCGTGTGAATGCAGTTTTGGAGGACGCCGCGGGCGCCGTCAGTCTGTGGCTTGCAGGGGTTGCCCTCCCTGACGGTGAACCCGCCCCTTCTTGTAGGGCGTCTTGGGGCACACGTCCTGCCCCTGGTTTGTGAGTCCGAGAGGAGGGTGCAGGTGTGCCACGGAAAGAAGATTTACAGTTCCCCCAAGTGGGAAGAGGGTCCCGTTTCCCCCTTGGATAGAGCATCCCTACCCCGGTTGGGGCTGAGGGTGCCCGAAGCCCCTCGCCCGCGCCCCCCTGCGGCGGCGCTGTGAACTGCCCCTGTGCTCAGGCAGAGTCCTTTGGGGGGGTCTGGCTCCGGCCGGGGGCGGAGCCTGAGGCTCATCAGCGCTGCCTGGCCAGGTGAGGACTCTTCCCCTTTGAGTGCTGCCGGGTTGCCCGGGCCGTTCCCCGCCAACCTGTCTGCCTGCAGCTTTGGAGGTGGCCGCCGACACAGACAGTCCGAGGCATACAGGGGGTAACCTCCCTGACGGTGACCCCGCCCCTCCGTCTATGGCATCCTCGGCGCACTGTCAGCCCCACGGGGTGTGAGTGCGGAGTAGGTTGCCGGTGTCCCCCGAGGGGAAGAGGGCCCCATGGCCAAAACGGGCTTGCGGTCCCTGCACCTTGCAGGGGCTCTTGGACTCTGTACCCCCGTGGTTCCAGAGGTACCACGACCCGCATGGGGCTGAGGTTCCCCGAACCCCAGCCCCCCCTCGCCAGCGCTCCCTAGCGGCGGCGCCGTGAACTGCACCTGTGCTCAGGCAGAGTCCGGCGGGCGGGGTCAGGCTCCGGCCGGGGCCGGGGCCTGAGGCTCATCAGCGCTGCCTGGCCAGGTGAGGACTCTTCCCCTTTGAGTGCTGCCGGGTTGCCAGGGGCTTTCCGCACCGACCTTTCTGCCTGCAGTTTTGGAGAGGGCCTGGGACGCAGACGGTCCGAGGCTTGCAGGGGTTGCCCTCCCTGACGGTGACCCCGCCCCTCCGTCCAGGGCGTCTTCCGGCGCACGGCCTGCCCCTGGGGGTGTGAGTGTGAGAGGAGGCTGCAGGTGTGCCCCGGGGGAAGGTTTACCGTTCCCTAAGGGGGAAGTTGTCCTCTTTCCCCCATGGGGGAAGAGCGTCACCTTACCCCATGGAGTAGGGGTCAACCTTCCCCCTTGGTACTGAGGGTCCCCGCCCCCCGCACCGGCCCCCCCCCCGGCCCAATGAAGTGCACCTGTGCTCAGCAGAGTCCGGTGGGCGGGGTCAGGCTCCGGCCAGAGGCGGAGCCTGGGGCTCAGCAGCGCCGCTGAGCCAGGTGAGGACTCTTCCCCTTTGAGTGGTGCTGGGTTGCTAAGGGCTTTCCCCGCCGGCCCGTGTGAATGCAGTTTTGGAGGACGCAGTGGGCGCCGTCAGTCTGTGGCTTGCAGGGGTTGCCCTCCCTGACGGTGAACCCGCCCCTTCTTGTAGGGCGTCTTGGGGCACACGTCCTGCCCCTGGTTTGTGAGTCCGAGAGGAGGGTGCAGGTGTGCCCCGGAAAGAAGATTTACCGTTCCCCCAAGTGGGAAGAGGGTCCCGTTTCCCCCTTGGATAGAGCATCCCTACCCCGGTTGGGGCTGAGGGTGCCCGAAGCCCCTCGCCCGCGCCCCCCTGCGGCGGCGCTGTGAACTGCCCCTGTGCTCAGGCAGAGTCCTTTGGGGGGGCCTGGCTCCGGCCGGGGGCGGAGCCTGAGGCTCATCAGCGCTGCCTGGCCAGGTGAGGACTCTTCCCCTTTGAGTGCTGCCGGGTTGCCCGGGCCGTTCCCCGCCAACCTGTCTGCCTGCAGCTTTGGAGGTGGCCGCCGACACAGACAGTCCGAGGCATACAGGGGGTCACCTCCCTGACGGTTACCCAGCCCCTCCGTCTATGGCATCCTCGGCGCACTGTCAGCCCCTCGGGGTGTGAGTGCGGAGGAGGTTGCCGGTGTCCCCCGAGGGGAAGAGGGCCCCATGGCCAAAACGGGCTTGCGGTCCCTGCACCTTGCAGGGGCTCTTGGACTCTGTACCCCCGTGGTTCCAGCGGTACCACGACCCGCATGGGGCTGAGGGTCCCCGAACCCCAGCCCCCCCTCGCCAGCGCTCCCTAGCGGCGGCGCCGTGAACTGCACCTGTGCTCAGGCAGAGTCCGGCGGGCGGGGTCAGGCTCCGGCCGGGGGCGGGGCCTGAGGCTCATCAGCGCTGCCTGGCCAGGTGAGGACTCTTCCCCTTTGAGTGCTGCCGGGTTGCCAGGGGCTTTCCGCACCGACCTTTCTGCCTGCAGTTTTGGAGAGGGCCTGGGACGCAGACGGTCCGAGGCTTGCAGGGGTTGCCCTCCCTGACGGTGACCCCGCCCCTCCGTCCAGGGCGTCTTCCGGCGCACGGCCTGCCCCTGGGGGTGTGAGTGTGAGGAGGCTGCAGGTGTGCCCCGGGGGAAGGTTTACCGTTCCCCAAGGGGTAAGTTGTCCTCTTTCCCCCATGGGGGAAGAGCGTCACCTTACCCCATGGAGTAGGGGTCAACCTGCCCCCTTGGTACTGAGGGTCCCCGCCCCCCGCACCGGACCCCCCCCGGCCCTATGAAGTGCACCTGTGCTCAGCAGAGTCCGGTGGGCGGGGTCAGGCTCCGGCCAGAGGCGGAGCCTGGGGCTCAGCAGCGCCGCTGAGCCAGGTGAGGACTCTTCCCCTTTGAGTGGTGCTGGGTTGCTAAGGGCTTTCCCCGCCGGCCCGTGTGAATGCAGTTTTGGAGGACGCTGTGGGCGCCGTCAGTCTGTGGCTTGCAGGGGTTGCCCTCCCTGACGGTGAACCCGCCCCTTCTTGTAGGGCGTCTTGGGGCACACGTCCTGCCCCTGGTTTGTGAGTCCGAGAGGAGGGTGCAGGTGTGCCCCGGAAAGAAGATTTACCGTTCCCCCAAGTGGGAAGAGGGTCCCGTTTCCCCCTTGGATAGAGCTTCCCTACCCCGGTTGGGGCTGAGGGTGCCCGAAGCCCCTCGCCCGCGCCCCCCTGCGGCGGCGCTGTGAACTGCCCCTGTGCTCAGGCAGAGTCCTTTGGGGGGGTCTGGCTCCGGCCGGGGCCGGAGCCTGAGGCTCATCAGCGCTGCCTGGCCAGGTGAGGACTCTTCCCCTTTGAGTGCTGCCGGGTTGCCCGGGCCGTTCCCCGCCAACCTGTCTGCCTGCAGCTTTGGAGGTGGCCGCGACACAGACAGTCCGAGGCATACAGGGGGTAACCGCCCTGACGGTGACCCCGCCCCTCCGTCTATGGCATCCTGGGCGCACTGTCAGCCCCTCGGGGTGTGAGTGCGGAGGAGGTTGCCGGGGTCCCCCGAGGGGAAGAGGGCCCCATGGCCAAAACGGGCTTGCGGTCCCTGCACCTTGCAGGGGCTCTTGGACTCTGTACCCCCGTGGTTCCAGAGGTACCACGACCCGCATGGGGCTCAGGGTCCCCGAACCCCAGCCCCCCCCCTCGCCAGCGCCCCCTAGAGGCGGCGCCGTGAACTGCACCTGTGCTCAGGCAGAGTCCGGCGGGCGGGGTCAGGCTCCGGCCGGGGGCGGGGCCTGAGGCTCATCAGCGCTGCCTGGCCTGGTGAGGACTCTTCCCCTTTGAGTGCTGCCGGGTTGCCAGGGGCTTTCCGCACCGACCTTTCTGCCTGCAGTTTTGGAGAGGGCCTGGGACGCAGACGGTCCGAGGCTTGCAGGGGTTGCCCTCCCTGACGGTGACCCCGACCCTCCGTCCAGGGCGTCTTCCGGCGCACGGCCTGCCCCTGGGGGTGTGAGTGTGAGAGGAGGCTGCAGGTGTGCCCCGGGGGAAGGTTTACCGTTCCCCAAGGGGGAAGTTGTCCTCTTTCCCCCATGGGGGAAGAGCGTCACCTTACCACATGGAGTAGGGGTCAACCTGCCCCCTTGGTGCTGAGGGTCCCCGCCCCCCGCACCGGCCCCCCCCCCCGGCCCTATGAAGTGCACCTGTGCTCAGCAGAGTCCGGAGGGCGGGGTCAGGCTCCGGCCAGAGGCGGAGCCTGGGGCTCAGCAGCGCCGCTGAGCCAGGTGAGGACTCTTCCCCTTTGAGTGTTGCTGGGTTGCTAAGGGCTTTCCCCGCCGGCCCGTGTGAATGCAGTTTTGGAGGACGCCGCGGGCGCCGTCAGTCTGTGGCTTGCAGGGGTTGCCCTCCCTGACGGTGAACCCGCCCCTTCTTGTAGGGCGTCTTGGGGCACACGTCCTGCCCCTGGTTTGTGAGTCCGAGAGGAGGGTGCAGGTGTGCCACGGAAAGAAGATTTACAGTTCCCCCAAGTGGGAAGAGGGTCCCGTTTCCCCCTTGGATAGAGCATCCCTACCCCGGTTGGGGCTGAGGGTGCCCGAAGCCCCTCGCCCGCGCCCCCCTGCGGCGGCGCTGTGAACTGCCCCTGTGCTCAGGCAGAGTCCTTTGGGGGGGTCTGGCTCCGGCCGGGGGCGGAGCCTGAGGCTCATCAGCGCTGCCTGGCCAGGTGAGGACTCTTCCCCTTTGAGTGCTGCCGGGTTGCCCGGGCCGTTCCCCGCCAACCTGTCTGCCTGCAGCTTTGGAGGTGGCCGCCGACACAGACAGTCCGAGGCATACAGGGGGTAACCTCCCTGACGGTGACCCCGCCCCTCCGTCTATGGCATCCTCGGCGCACTGTCAGCCCCACGGGGTGTGAGTGCGGAGTAGGTTGCCGGTGTCCCCCGAGGGGAAGAGGGCCCCATGGCCAAAACGGGCTTGCGGTCCCTGCACCTTGCAGGGGCTCTTGGACTCTGTACCCCCGTGGTTCCAGAGGTACCACGACCCGCATGGGGCTGAGGTTCCCCGAACCCCAGCCCCCCCTCGCCAGCGCTCCCTAGCGGCGGCGCCGTGAACTGCACCTGTGCTCAGGCAGAGTCCGGCGGGCGGGGTCAGGCTCCGGCCGGGGGCGGGGCCTGAGGCTCATCAGCGCTGCCTGGCCAGGTGAGGACTCTTCCCCTTTGAGTGCTGCCGGGTTGCCAGGGGCTTTCCGCACCGACCTTTCTGCCTGCAGTTTTGGAGAGGGCCTGGGACGCAGACGGTCCGAGGCTTGCAGGGGTTGCCCTCCCTGACGGTGACCCCGCCCCTCCGTCCAGGGCGTCTTCCGGCGCACGGCCTGCCCCTGGGGGTGTGAGTGTGAGAGGAGGCTGCAGGTGTGCCCCGGGGGAAGGTTTACCGTTCCCTAAGGGGGAAGTTGTCCTCTTTCCCCCATGGGGGAAGAGCGTCACCTTACCCCATGGAGTAGGGGTCAACCTTCCCCCTTGGTACTGAGGGTCCCCGCCCCCCGCACCGGCCCCCCCCCCGGCCCAATGAAGTGCACCTGTGCTCAGCAGAGTCCGGTGGGCGGGGTCAGGCTCCGGCCAGAGGCGGAGCCTGGGGCTCAGCAGCGCCGCTGAGCCAGGTGAGGACTCTTCCCCTTTGAGTGGTGCTGGGTTGCTAAGGGCTTTCCCCGCCGGCCCGTGTGAATGCAGTTTTGGAGGACGCAGTGGGCGCCGTCAGTCTGTGGCTTGCAGGGGTTGCCCTCCCTGACGGTGAACCCGCCCCTTCTTGTAGGGCGTCTTGGGGCACACGTCCTGCCCCTGGTTTGTGAGTCCGAGAGGAGGGTGCAGGTGTGCCCCGGAAAGAAGATTTACCGTTCCCCCAAGTGGGAAGAGGGTCCCGTTTCCCCCTTGGATAGAGCATCCCTACCCCGGTTGGGGCTGAGGGTGCCCGAAGCCCCTCGCCCGCGCCCCCCTGCGGCGGCGCTGTGAACTGCCCCTGTGCTCAGGCAGAGTCCTTTGGGGGGGCCTGGCTCCGGCCGGGGGCGGAGCCTGAGGCTCATCAGCGCTGCCTGGCCAGGTGAGGACTCTTCCCCTTTGAGTGCTGCCGGGTTGCCCGGGCCGTTCCCCGCCAACCTGTCTGCCTGCAGCTTTGGAGGTGGCCGCCGACACAGACAGTCCGAGGCATACAGGGGGTAACCTCCCTGACGGTTACCCAGCCCCTCCGTCTATGGCATCCTCGGCGCACTGTCAGCCCCTCGGGGTGTGAGTGCGGAGGAGGTTGCCGGTGTCCCCCGAGGGGAAGAGGGCCCCATGGCCAAAACGGGCTTGCGGTCCCTGCACCTTGCAGGGGCTCTTGGACTCTGTACCCCCGTGGTTCCAGAGGTACCACGACCCGCATGGGGCTGAGGGTCCCCGAACCCCAGCCCCCCCTCGCCAGCGCTCCCTAGCGGCGGCGCCGTGAACTGCACCTGTGCTCAGGCAGAGTCCGGCGGGCGGGGTCAGGCTCCGGCCGGGGGCGGGGCCTGAGGCTCATCAGCGCTGCCTGGCCAGGTGAGGACTCTTCCCCTTTGAGTGCTGCCGGGTTGCCAGGGGCTTTCCGCACCGACCTTTCTGCCTGCAGTTTTGGAGAGGGCCTGGGACGCAGACGGTCCGAGGCTTGCAGGGGTTGCCCTCCCTGACGGTGACCCCGCCCCTCCGTCCAGGGCGTCTTCCGGCGCACGGCCTGCCCCTGGGGGTGTGAGTGTGAGGAGGCTGCAGGTGTGCCCCGGGGGAAGGTTTACCGTTCCCCAAGGGGTAAGTTGTCCTCTTTCCCCCATGGGGGAAGAGCGTCACCTTACCCCATGGAGTAGGGGTCAACCTGCCCCCTTGGTACTGAGGGTCCCCGCCCCCCGCACCGGACCCCCCCCGGCCCTATGAAGTGCACCTGTGCTCAGCAGAGTCCGGTGGGCGGGGTCAGGCTCCGGCCAGAGGCGGAGCCTGGGGCTCAGCAGCGCCGCTGAGCCAGGTGAGGACTCTTCCCCTTTGAGTGGTGCTGGGTTGCTAAGGGCTTTCCCCGCCGGCCCGTGTGAATGCAGTTTTGGAGGACGCTGTGGGCGCCGTCAGTCTGTGGCTTGCAGGGGTTGCCCTCCCTGACGGTGAACCCGCCCCTTCTTGTAGGGCGTCTTGGGGCACACGTCCTGCCCCTGGTTTGTGAGTCCGAGAGGAGGGTGCAGGTGTGCCCCGGAAAGAAGATTTACCGTTCCCCCAAGTGGGAAGAGGGTCCCGTTTCCCCCTTGGATAGAGCTTCCCTACCCCGGTTGGGGCTGAGGGTGCCCGAAGCCCCTCGCCCGCGCCCCCCTGCGGCGGCGCTGTGAACTGCCCCTGTGCTCAGGCAGAGTCCTTTGGGGGGGTCTGGCTCCGGCCGGGGCCGGAGCCTGAGGCTCATCAGCGCTGCCTGGCCAGGTGAGGACTCTTCCCCTTTGAGTGCTGCCGGGTTGCCCGGGCCGTTCCCCGCCAACCTGTCTGCCTGCAGCTTTGGAGGTGGCCGCGACACAGACAGTCCGAGGCATACAGGGGGTAACCGCCCTGACGGTGACCCCGCCCCTCCGTCTATGGCATCCTGGGCGCACTGTCAGCCCCTCGGGGTGTGAGTGCGGAGTAGGTTGCCGGTGTCCCCCGAGGGGAAGAGGGCCCCATGGCCAAAACGGGCTTGCGGTCCCTGCACCTTGCAGGGGCTCTTGGACTCTGTACCCCCGTGGTTCCAGAGGTACCACGACCCGCATGGGGCTGAGGTTCCCCGAACCCCAGCCCCCCCTCGCCAGCGCTCCCTAGCGGCGGCGCCGTGAACTGCACCTGTGCTCAGGCAGAGTCCGGCGGGCGGGGTCAGGCTCCGGCCGGGGGCGGGGCCTGAGGCTCATCAGCGCTGCCTGGCCAGGTGAGGACTCTTCCCCTTTGAGTGCTGCCGGGTTGCCAGGGGCTTTCCGCACCGACCTTTCTGCCTGCAGTTTTGGAGAGGGCCTGGGACGCAGACGGTCCGAGGCTTGCAGGGGTTGCCCTCCCTGACGGTGACCCCGCCCCTCCGTCCAGGGCGTCTTCCGGCGCACGGCCTGCCCCTGGGGGTGTGAGTGTGAGAGGAGGCTGCAGGTGTGCCCCGGGGGAAGGTTTACCGTTCCCTAAGGGGGAAGTTGTCCTCTTTCCCCCATGGGGGAAGAGCGTCACCTTACCCCATGGAGTAGGGGTCAACCTTCCCCCTTGGTACTGAGGGTCCCCGCCCCCCGCACCGGCCCCCCCCCCGGCCCAATGAAGTGCACCTGTGCTCAGCAGAGTCCGGTGGGCGGGGTCAGGCTCCGGCCAGAGGCGGAGCCTGGGGCTCAGCAGCGCCGCTGAGCCAGGTGAGGACTCTTCCCCTTTGAGTGGTGCTGGGTTGCTAAGGGCTTTCCCCGCCGGCCCGTGTGAATGCAGTTTTGGAGGACGCAGTGGGCGCCGTCAGTCTGTGGCTTGCAGGGGTTGCCCTCCCTGACGGTGAACCCGCCCCTTCTTGTAGGGCGTCTTGGGGCACACGTCCTGCCCCTGGTTTGTGAGTCCGAGAGGAGGGTGCAGGTGTGCCCCGGAAAGAAGATTTACCGTTCCCCCAAGTGGGAAGAGGGTCCCGTTTCCCCCTTGGATAGAGCATCCCTACCCCGGTTGGGGCTGAGGGTGCCCGAAGCCCCTCGCCCGCGCCCCCCTGCGGCGGCGCTGTGAACTGCCCCTGTGCTCAGGCAGAGTCCTTTGGGGGGGCCTGGCTCCGGCCGGGGGCGGAGCCTGAGGCTCATCAGCGCTGCCTGGCCAGGTGAGGACTCTTCCCCTTTGAGTGCTGCCGGGTTGCCCGGGCCGTTCCCCGCCAACCTGTCTGCCTGCAGCTTTGGAGGTGGCCGCCGACACAGACAGTCCGAGGCATACAGGGGGTAACCTCCCTGACGGTTACCCAGCCCCTCCGTCTATGGCATCCTCGGCGCACTGTCAGCCCCTCGGGGTGTGAGTGCGGAGGAGGTTGCCGGTGTCCCCCGAGGGGAAGAGGGCCCCATGGCCAAAACGGGCTTGCGGTCCCTGCACCTTGCAGGGGCTCTTGGACTCTGTACCCCCGTGGTTCCAGAGGTACCACGACCCGCATGGGGCTGAGGGTCCCCGAACCCCAGCCCCCCCTCGCCAGCGCTCCCTAGCGGCGGCGCCGTGAACTGCACCTGTGCTCAGGCAGAGTCCGGCGGGCGGGGTCAGGCTCCGGCCGGGGGCGGGGCCTGAGGCTCATCAGCGCTGCCTGGCCAGGTGAGGACTCTTCCCCTTTGAGTGCTGCCGGGTTGCCAGGGGCTTTCCGCACCGACCTTTCTGCCTGCAGTTTTGGAGAGGGCCTGGGACGCAGACGGTCCGAGGCTTGCAGGGGTTGCCCTCCCTGACGGTGACCCCGCCCCTCCGTCCAGGGCGTCTTCCGGCGCACGGCCTGCCCCTGGGGGTGTGAGTGTGAGGAGGCTGCAGGTGTGCCCCGGGGGAAGGTTTACCGTTCCCCAAGGGGTAAGTTGTCCTCTTTCCCCCATGGGGGAAGAGCGTCACCTTACCCCATGGAGTAGGGGTCAACCTGCCCCCTTGGTACTGAGGGTCCCCGCCCCCCGCACCGGACCCCCCCCGGCCCTATGAAGTGCACCTGTGCTCAGCAGAGTCCGGTGGGCGGGGTCAGGCTCCGGCCAGAGGCGGAGCCTGGGGCTCAGCAGCGCCGCTGAGCCAGGTGAGGACTCTTCCCCTTTGAGTGGTGCTGGGTTGCTAAGGGCTTTCCCCGCCGGCCCGTGTGAATGCAGTTTTGGAGGACGCTGTGGGCGCCGTCAGTCTGTGGCTTGCAGGGGTTGCCCTCCCTGACGGTGAACCCGCCCCTTCTTGTAGGGCGTCTTGGGGCACACGTCCTGCCCCTGGTTTGTGAGTCCGAGAGGAGGGTGCAGGTGTGCCCCGGAAAGAAGATTTACCGTTCCCCCAAGTGGGAAGAGGGTCCCGTTTCCCCCTTGGATAGAGCTTCCCTACCCCGGTTGGGGCTGAGGGTGCCCGAAGCCCCTCGCCCGCGCCCCCCTGCGGCGGCGCTGTGAACTGCCCCTGTGCTCAGGCAGAGTCCTTTGGGGGGGTCTGGCTCCGGCCGGGGCCGGAGCCTGAGGCTCATCAGCGCTGCCTGGCCAGGTGAGGACTCTTCCCCTTTGAGTGCTGCCGGGTTGCCCGGGCCGTTCCCCGCCAACCTGTCTGCCTGCAGCTTTGGAGGTGGCCGCGACACAGACAGTCCGAGGCATACAGGGGGTAACCGCCCTGACGGTGACCCCGCCCCTCCGTCTATGGCATCCTGGGCGCACTGTCAGCCCCTCGGGGTGTGAGTGCGGAGGAGGTTGCCGGGGTCCCCCGAGGGGAAGAGGGCCCCTTGGCCAAAACGGGCTTGCGGTCCCTGCACTTGCAGGGGCTCTTGGACTCTGTACCCCCGTGGTTCCAGAGGTACCACGACCCGCATGGGGCTGAGGGACCCCGAACCCCAGCCCCCCCTCGCCAGCGCCCCCTAGCGGCGGCGCCGTGAACTGCACCTGTGCTCAGGCAGAGTCCGGCGGGCGGGGTCAGGCTCCGGCCGGGGGCGGGGCCTGAGGCTCATCAGCGCTGCCTGGCCAGGTGAGGACTCTTCCCCTTTGAGTGCTGCCGGGTTGCCAGGGGCTTTCCGCACCGACCTTTCTGCCTGCAGTTTTGGAGAGGGCCTGGGACGCAGACGGTCCGAGGCTTGCAGGGGTTGCCCTCCCTGACGGTGACCCCGCCCCTCCGTCCAGGGCGTCTTCCGGCGCACGGCCTGACCCTGGGGGTGTGAGTGTGAGAGGAGGCTGCAGGTGTGCCCCGGGGGAAGGTTTACCGTTCCCCAAGGGGGAAGTTGTCCTCTTTCCCCCATGGGGGAAGAGCGTCACCTTACCCCATGGAGTAGGGGTCAACCTGCCCCCTTGGTGCTGAGGGTCCCCGCCCCCCGCACCGGCCCCCCCCCCGGCCCTATGAAGTGCACCTGTGCTCAGCAGAGTCCGGTGGGCGGGGTCAGTCTCCAGCCAGAGGCGGAGCCTGGGGCTCAGCACCGCCGCTGAGCCAGGTGAGGACTCTTCCCCTTTGAGTGGTGCTGGGTTGCTAAGGGCTTTCCCCGCCGGCCCGTGTGAATGCAGTTTTGGAGGACGCCGCGGGCGCCGTCAGTCTGTGGCTTGCAGGGGTTGCCCTCCCTGACGGTGAACCCGCCCCTTCTTGTAGGGCGTCTTGGGGCACACGTCCTGCCCCTGGTTTGTGAGTCCGAGAGGAGGGTGCAGGTGTGCCCCGGAAAGAAGATTTACCGTTCCCCCAAGTGGGAAGAGGGTCCCGTTTCCCCCTTGGATAGAGCATCCCTACCCCGGTGGGGGCTGAGGGTGCCCGAAGTCCCTCGCCCGCGCCCCCCTGCGGCGGCGCTGTAAACTGCCCCTGTGCTCAGGCAGAGTCCTTTGGGGGGGTCTGGCTCCGGCCGGGGGCGGAGACTGAGGCTCATCTGCACTGCCTGGCCAGGTGAGGACTCTTCCCCTTTGAGTGCTGCCGGGTTGCCCGGGCCGTTCCCCGCCAACCTGTCTGCCTGCAGCTTTGGAGGTGGCTGCCGACACAGACAGTCCGAGGCATACAGGGGGTAACCTCCCTGACGGTGACCCCGCCCCTCCGTCTATGGCATCCTCGGCGCACTGTCAGCCCCACGGGGTGTGAGTGCGGAGTAGGTTGCCGGTGTCCCCCGAGGGGAAGAGGGCCCCATGGCCAAAAAGGGCTTGCGGTCCCTGCACCTTGCAGGGGCTCTTGGACTCTGTACCCCCGTGGTTCCAGAGGTACCACGACCCGCATGGGGCTGAGGTTCCCCGAACCCCAGCCCCCCCTCGCCAGCGCCCCCTAGCGGCGGCGCCGTGAACTGCACCTGTGCTCAGGCAGAGTCCGGCGGGCGGGGTCAGGCTCCTGCCGGGGGCGGGGCCTGAGGCTCATCAGCGCTGCCTGGCCAGGTGAGGACTCTTCCCCTTTGAGTGCTGCCGGGTTGCCAGGGGCTTTCCGCACCGACCTTTCTGCCGGCAGTTTTGGAGAGGGCCTGGGACGCAGACGGTCCGAGGCTTGCAGGGGTTGCCCTCCCTGACGGTGACCCCGCCCCTCCGTCCAGGGCGTCTTCCGGCGCACGGCCTGCCCCTGGGGGTGTGAGTGTGAGAGGAGGCTGCAGGTGTGCCCCGGGGGAAGGTTTACCGTTCCCCAAGGGGGAAGTTGTCCTCTTTCCCCCATGGGGGAAGAGCGTCACCTTACCCCATGGAGTAGGAGTCAACCTGCCCCCTTGGTGCTGAGGGTCCCCGCCCCCCGCACCGGCCCCCCCCCCGGCCCTATGAAGTGCACCTGTGCTCAGCAGAGTCCGGTGGGCGGGGTCAGGCTCCAGCCAGAGGCGGAGCCTGGGGCTCAGCACCGCCGCTGAGCCAGGTGAGGACTCTTCCCCTTTGAGTGGTGCTGGGTTTCTAAGGGCTTTCCCCGCCGGCCCGTGTGAATGCAGTTTTGGAGGACGCCACGGGCGCCGTCAGTCTGTGGCTTGCAGGGGTTGCCCTCCCTGACGGTGAACCCGCCCCTTCTTGTAGGGCGTCTTGGGGCACACGTCCTGCCCCTGGTTTGTGAGTCTGAGAGGAGGGTGCAGGTGTGCCCCGGAAAGAAGATTTACCGTTCCCCCAAGTGGGAAGAGGGTCCCGTTTCCCCCTTGGATAGAGCATCCCTACCCCGGTGGTGGCTGAGGGTGCCCGAAGCCCCTCGCCCGCGCCCCCCTGCGGCGGCGCTGTGAACAGCCCCTGTGCTCAGGCAGAGTCCTTTGGGGGGGTCTGGCTCCGGCCGGGGGCGGAGCCTGAGGCTCATCAGCGCTGCCTGGCCAGGTGAGGACTCTTCCCCTTTGAGTGCTGCCGGGTTGCCCGGGCCGTTCCCCGCCAACCTGTCTGCCTGCAGCTTTGGAGGTGGCCGCGACACAGACAGTCCGAGGCATACAGGGGGTAACCTCCCTGACGGTGACCCCGCCCCTCCGTCTATGGCATCCTCGGCGCACTGTCAGCCCCTCGGGGTGTGAGTGCGGAGGAGGTAGCCGGTGTCCCCCGAGGGGAAGAGGGCCCCATGGCCAAAACGGGCTTGCGGTCCCTGCACCTTGCAGGGGCTCTTGGACTCTGTTCCCCCGTGGTTCCAGAGGTACCACGACCCGCATGGGGCTCAGGGTCCCCGAACCCCAGCCGCCCCCTCGCCAGCGCCCCCTAGAGGCGGCGCCGTGAACTGCACCTGTGCTCAGGCAGAGTCCGGCGGGCGGGGTCAGGCTCCGGCCGGGGGCGGGGCCTGAGGCTCATCAGCGCTGCCTGGCCTGGTGAGGACTCTTCCCCTTTGAGTGCTGCCGGGTTGCCAGGGGCTTTCCGCACCGACCTTTCTGCCTGCAATTTTGGAGAGGGCCTGGGACGCAGACGGTCCGAGGCTTGCAGGGGTTGCCCTCCCTGACGGTGACCCCGACCCTCCGTCCAGGGCGTCTTCCGGCGCACGGCCTGCCCCTGGGGGTGTGAGTGTGAGAGGAGGCTGCAGGTGTGCCCCGGGGGAAGGTTTACCGTTCCCCAAGGGGGAAGTTGTCCTCTTTCCCCCATGGGGGAAGAGCGTCACCTTACCACATGGAGTAGGGGTCAACCTGCCCCCTTGGTGCTGAGGGTCCCCGCCCCCCGCACCGGCCCCCCCCCCCCGGCCCTATGAAGTGCACCTGTGCTCAGCAGAGTCCGGAGGGCGGGGTCAGGCTCCGGCCAGAGGCGGAGCCTGGGGCTCAGCAGCGCCGCTGAGCCAGGTGAGGACTCTTCCCCTTTGAGTGTTGCTGGGTTGCTAAGGGCTTTCCCCGCCGGCCCGTGTGAATGCAGTTTTGGAGGACGCCGCGGGCGCCGTCAGTCTGTGGCTTGCAGGGGTTGCCCTCCCTGACGGTGAACCCGCCCCTTCTTGTAGGGCGTCTTGGGGCACACGTCCTGCCCCTGGTTTGTGAGTCCGAGAGGAGGGTGCAGGTGTGCCACGGAAAGAAGATTTACAGTTCCCCCAAGTGGGAAGAGGGTCCCGTTTCCCCCTTGGATAGAGCATCCCTACCCCGGTTGGGGCTGAGGGTGCCCGAAGCCCCTCGCCCGCGCCCCCCTGCGGCGGCGCTGTGAACTGCCCCTGTGCTCAGGCAGAGTCCTTTGGGGGGGTCTGGCTCCGGCCGGGGGCGGAGCCTGAGGCTCATCAGCGCTGCCTGGCCAGGTGAGGACTCTTCCCCTTTGAGTGCTGCCGGGTTGCCCGGGCCGTTCCCCGCCAACCTGTCTGCCTGCAGCTTTGGAGGTGGCCGCCGACACAGACAGTCCGAGGCATACAGGGGGTAACCTCCCTGACGGTGACCCCGCCCCTCCGTCTATGGCATCCTCGGCGCACTGTCAGCCCCACGGGGTGTGAGTGCGGAGTAGGTTGCCGGTGTCCCCCGAGGGGAAGAGGGCCCCATGGCCAAAACGGGCTTGCGGTCCCTGCACCTTGCAGGGGCTCTTGGACTCTGTACCCCCGTGGTTCCAGAGGTACCACGACCCGCATGGGGCTGAGGTTCCCCGAACCCCAGCCCCCCCTCGCCAGCGCTCCCTAGCGGCGGCGCCGTGAACTGCACCTGTGCTCAGGCAGAGTCCGGCGGGCGGGGTCAGGCTCCGGCCGGGGGCGGGGCCTGAGGCTCATCAGCGCTGCCTGGCCAGGTGAGGACTCTTCCCCTTTGAGTGCTGCCGGGTTGCCAGGGGCTTTCCGCACCGACCTTTCTGCCTGCAGTTTTGGAGAGGGCCTGGGACGCAGACGGTCCGAGGCTTTCAGGGGTTGCCCTCCCTGACGGTGACCCCGCCCCTCCGTCCAGGGCGTCTTCCGGCGCACGGCCTGCCCCTGGGGGTGTGAGTGTGAGAGGAGGCTGCAGGTGTGCCCCGGGGGAAGGTTTACCGTTCCCTAAGGGGGAAGTTGTCCTCTTTCCCCCATGGGGGAAGAGCGTCACCTTACCCCATGGAGTAGGGGTCAACCTTCCCCCTTGGTACTGAGGGTCCCCGCCCCCCGCACCGGCCCCTCCCCCGGCCCAATGAAGTGCACCTGTGCTCAGCAGAGTCCGGTGGGCGGGGTCAGGCTCCGGCCAGAGGCGGAGCCTGGGGCTCAGCAGCGCCGCTGAGCCAGGTGAGGACTCTTCCCCTTTGAGTGGTGCTGGGTTGCTAAGGGCTTTCCCCGCCGGCCCGTGTGAATGCAGTTTTGGAGGACGCAGTGGGCGCCGTCAGTCTGTGGCTTGCAGGGGTTGCCCTCCCTGACGGTGAACCCGCCCCTTCTTGTAGGGCGTCTTGGGGCACACGTCCTGCCCCTGGTTTGTGAGTCCGAGAGGAGGGTGCAGGTGTGCCCCGGAAAGAAGATTTACCGTTCCCCCAAGTGGGAAGAGGGTCTCGTTTCCCCCTTGGATAGAGCATCCCTACCCCGGTTGGGGCTGAGGGTGCCCGAAGCCCCTCGCCCGCGCCCCCCTGCGGCGGCGCTGTGAACTGCCCCTGTGCTCAGGCAGAGTCCTTTGGGGGGGCCTGGCTCCGGCCGGGGGCGGAGCCTGAGGCTCATCAGCGCTGCCTGGCCAGGTGAGGACTCTTCCCCTTTGAGTGCTGCCGGGTTGCCCGGGCCGTTCCCCGCCAACCTGTCTGCCTGCAGCTTTGGAGGTGGCCGCCGACACAGACAGTCCGAGGCATACAGGGGGTAACCTCCCTGACGGTTACCCAGCCCCTCCGTCTATGGCATCCTCGGCGCACTGTCAGCCCCTCGTGGTGTGAGTGCGGAGGAGGTTGCCGGTGTCCCCCGAGGGGAAGAGGGCCCCATGGCCAAAACGGGCTTGCGGTCCCTGCACCTTGCAGGGGCTCTTGGACTCTGTACCCCCGTGGTTCCAGAGGTACCACGACCCGCATGGGGCTGAGGGTCCCCGAACCCCAGCCCGCCCTCGCCAGCGCTCCCTAGCGGCGGCGCCGTGAACTGCACCTGTGCTCAGGCAGAGTCCGGCGGGCGGGGTCAGGCTCCGGCCGGGGGCGGGGCCTGAGGCTCATCAGCGCTGCCTGGCCAGGTGAGGACTCTTCCCCTTTGAGTGCTGCCGGGTTGCCAGGGGCTTTCCGCACCGACCTTTCTGCCTGCAGTTTTGGAGAGGGCCTGGGACGCAGACGGTCCGAGGCTTGCAGGGGTTGCCCTCCCTGACGGTGACCCCGCCCCTCCGTCCAGGGCGTCTTCCGGCGCACGGCCTGCCCCTGGGGGTGTGAGTGTGAAGAGGCTGCAGGTGTGCCCCGGGGGAAGGTTTACCGTTCCCCAAGGGGTAAGTTGTCCTCTTTCCCCCATGGGGGAAGAGCGTCACCTTACCCCATGGAGTAGGGGTCAACCTGCCCCCTTGGTACTGAGGGTCCCCGCCCCCCGCACCGGACCCCCCCCGGCCCTATGAAGTGCACCTGTGCTCAGCAGAGTCCGGTGGGCGGGGTCAGGCTCCGGCCAGAGGCGGAGCCTGGGGCTCAGCAGCGCCGCTGAGCCAGGTGAGGACTCTTCCCCTTTGAGTGGTGCTGGGTTGCTAAGGGCTTTCCCCGCCGGCCCGTGTGAATGCAGTTTTGGAGGACGCCGCGGGCGCCGTCAGTCTGTGGCTTGCAGGGGTTGCCCTCCCTGACGGTGAACCCGCCCCTTCTTGTAGGGCGTCTTGGGGCACACGTCCTGCCCCTGGTTTGTGAGTCCGAGAGGAGGGTGCAGGTGTGCCCCGGAAAGAAGATTTACCGTTCCCCCAAGTGGGAAGAGGGTCCCGTTTCCCCCTTGGATAGAGCTTCCCTACCCCGGTTGGGGCTGAGGGTGCCCGAAGCCCCTCGCCCGCGCCCCCCTGCGGCGGCGCTGTGAACTGCCCCTGTGCTCAGGCAGAGTCCTTTGGGGGGGTCTGGCTCCGGCCGGGGCCGGAGCCTGAGGCTCATCAGCGCTGCCTGGCCAGGTGAGGACTCTTCCCCTTTGAGTGCTGCCGGGTTGCCCGGGCCGTTCCCCGCCAACCTGTCTGCCTGCAGCTTTGGAGGTGGCAGCGACACAGACAGTCCGAGGCATACAGGGGGTAACCGCCCTGACGGTGACCCCGCCCCTCCGTCTATGGCATCCTGGGCGCACTGTCAGCCCCTCGGGGTGTGAGTGCGGAGGAGGTTGCCGGGGTCCCCCGAGGGGAAGAGGGCCCCTTGGCCAAAACGGGCTTGCGGTCCCTGCACTTGCAGGGGCTCTTGGACTCTGTACCCCCGTGGTTCCAGAGGTACCACGACCCGCATGGGGCTGAGGGACCCCGAACCCCAGCCCCCCCTCGCCAGCGCCCCCTAGCGGCGGCGCCGTGAACTGCACCTGTGCTCAGGCAGAGTCCGGCGGGCGGGGTCAGGCTCCGGCCGGGGGCGGGGCCTGAGGCTCATCAGCGCTGCCTGGCCAGGTGAGGACTCTTCCCCTTTGAGTGCTGCCGGGTTGCCAGGGGCTTTCCGCACCGACCTTTCTGCCTGCAGTTTTGGAGAGGGCCTGGGACGCAGACGGTCCGAGGCTTGCAGGGGTTGCCCTCCCTGACGGTGACCCCGCCCCTCCGTCCAGGGCGTCTTCCGGCGCACGGCCTGCCCCTGGGGGTGTGATTGTGAGAGGAGGCTGCAGGTGTGCCCCGGGGGAAGGTTTACCGTTCCCCAAGGGGGAAATTGTCCTCTTTCCCCCATGGGGGAAGAGCGTCACCTTACCCCATGGAGTAGGGGTCAACCTGCCCCCTTGGTACTGAGGGTCCCCGCCCCCCGCACCGGCCCCCCCCCCGGCCCTATGAAGTGCACCTGTGCTCAGCAGAGTCCGGTGGGCGGGGTCAGGCTCCGGCCAGAGGCGGAGCCTTGGGCTCAGCAGCGCCGCTGAGCCAGGTGAGGACTCTTCCCCTTTGAGTGGTGCTGGGTTGCTAAGGGCTTTCCCCGCCGGCCCGTGTGAATGCAGTTTTGGAGGACGCCGCGGGCGCCGTCAGTCTGTGGCTTGCAGGGGTTGCCCTCCCTGACGGTGAACCCGCCCCTTCTTGTAGGGCGTCTTGGGGCACACGTCCTGCCCCTGGTTTGTGAGTCCGAGAGGAGGGTGCAGGTGTGCCCCGGAAAGAAGATTTACCGTTCCCCCAAGTGGGAAGAGGGTCCCGTTTCCCCCTTGGATAGAGCTTCCCTACCCAGGTTGGGGCTGAGGGTGCCCGAAGCCCCTCGCCCGCGCCCCCCTGCGGCGGCGCTGTGAACTGCCCCTGTGCTCAGGCAGAGTCCTTTGGGGGGGTCTGGCTCCGGCCGGGGCCGGAGCCTGAGGCTCATCAGCGCTGCCTGGCCAGGTGAGGACTCTTCCCCTTTGAGTGCTGCCGGGTTGCCCGGGCCGTTCCCCGCCAACCTGTCTGCCTGCAGCTTTGGAGGTGGCCGCGACACAGACAGTCCGAGGCATACAGGGGGTCACCGCCCTGACGGTGACCCCGCCCCTCCGTCTATGGCATCCTGGGCGCACTGTCAGCCCCTCGGGGTGTGAGTGCGGAGGAGGTTGCCGGGGTCCCCCGAGGGGAAGAGGGCCCCTTGGCCAAAACGGGCTTGCGGTCCCTGCACTTGCAGGGGCTCTTGGACTCTGTACCCCCGTGGTTCCAGAGGTACCACGACCCGCATGGGGCTGAGGGACCCCGAACCCCAGCCCCCCCTCGCCAGCGCCCCCTAGCGGCGGCGCCGTGAACTGCACCTGTGCTCAGGCAGAGTCCGGCGGGCGGGGTCAGGCTCCGGCCGGGGGCGGGGCCTGAGGCTCATCAGCGCTGCCTGGCCAGGTGAGGACTCTTCCCCTTTGAGTGCTGCCGGGTTGCCAGGGGCTTTCCGCACCGACCTTTCTGCCTGCAGTTTTGGAGAGGGCCTGGGACGCAGACGGTCCGAGGCTTGCAGGGGTTGCCCTCCCTGACGGTGACCCCGCCCCTCCGTCCAGGGCGTCTTCCGGCGCACGGCCTGCCCCTGGGGGTGTGATTGTGAGAGGAGGCTGCAGGTGTGCCCCGGGGGAAGGTTTACCGTTCCCCAAGGGGGAAATTGTCCTCTTTCCCCCATGGGGGAAGAGCGTCACCTTACCCCATGGAGTAGGGGTCAACCTGCCCCCTTGGTACTGAGGGTCCCCGCCCCCCGCACCGGCCCCCCCCCCGGCCCTATGAAGTGCACCTGTGCTCAGCGGAGTCCGGTGGGCGGGGTCAGGCTCCGGCCAGAGGCGGAGCCTTGGGCTCAGCAGCGCCGCTGAGCCAGGTGAGGACTCTTCCCCTTTGAGTGGTGCTGGGTTGCTAAGGGCTTTCCCCGCCGGCCTGTGTGAATGCAGTTTTGGAGGACGCTGTGGGCGCCGTCAGTCTGTGGCTTGCAGGGGTTGCCCTCCCTGACGGTGAACCCGCCCCTTCTTGTAGGGCGTCTTGGGGCACACGTCCTGCCCCTGGTTTGTGAGTCCGAGAGGAGGGTGCAGGTATGCCCCGGAAAGAAGATTTACCGTTCCCCCAAGTGGGAAGAGGGTCCCGATTCCCCCTTGGATAGAGCATCCCTACCCCGGTGGGGGCTGAGGGTGCCCGAAGCCCCTCGCCCGCGCCCTCCTGCGGCGGCGCTGTGAACTGCCCCTGTGCTCAGCAGAGTCCTTTGGGGGGGTCTGGCTCCGGCCGGGGGCGGAGCCTGAGGCTCATCAGCGCTGCCTGGCCAGGTGAGGACTCTTCCCCTTTGAGTGCTGCCGGGTTGCCCGGGCCGTTCCCCGCCAACCTGTCTGCCTGAAGCTTTGGAGGTGGCCGCCGACACAGACAGTCCGAGGCATACAGGGGGTAACCTCCCTGACGGTGACCCCGCCCCTCCGTCTATGGCATCCTCGGCGCACTGTCAGCCCCTCGGGGTGTGAGTGCGGAGGAGGTTGCCGGTGTCCCCCGAGGGGAAGAGGGCCCCATGGCCAAAACGGGCTTGCGGTCCCTGCACCTTGCAGGGGCTCTTGGACTCTGTACCCCCGTGATTCCAGAGGTACCACGACCCGCATGGGGCTGAGGGTCCCCGAACCCCAGCCCCCCCCTCGCCAGCGCCCCCTAGCGGCGGCGCCGTGAACTGCACCTGTGCTCAGGCAGAGTCCGGCGGGCGGGGTCAGGCTCCGGCCGGGGGCGGGGCCTGAGGCTCATCAGCGCTGCCTGGCCAGGTGAGGACTCTTCCCCTTTGAGTGCTGCCGGGTTGCCAGGGGCTTTCCGCACCGACCTTTCTGCCTGCAGTTTTGGAGAGGGCCTGGGACGCAGACGGTCCGAGGCTTGCAGGGGTTGCCCTCCCTGACGGTGACCCCGCCCCTCCGTCCAGGGCGTCTTCCGGCGCACGGCCTGCCCCTGGGGGTTGAGTGTGAGAGGAGGCTGCAGGTGTGCCCCGGGGGAAGGTTTACCGTTCCCCAAGGGGGAAGTTGTCCTCTTTCCCCCATGGGGGAAGAGCGTCACCTTACCCCATGGAGTAGGGGTCAACCTGCCCCCTTGGTGCTGAGGGTCCCCGCCCCCCGCACCGGCCCCCCCCCCCGGCCCTATGAAGTGCACCTGTGCTCAGCAGAGTCCGGTGGGCGGGGTCAGGCTCCGGCCAGAGGCGGAGCCTGGGGCTCAGCAGCGCCGCTGAGCCAGGTGAGGACTCTTCCCCTTTGAGTGGTGCTGGGTTGCTAAGGGCTTTCCCCGCCGGCCCGTGTGAATGCAGTTTTGGAGGACGCCGCGGGCGCCGTCAGTCTGTGGCTAGCAGGGGTTGCCCTCCCTGACGGTGAACCCGCCCCTTCTTGTAGGGCGTCTTGGGGCACACGTCCTGCCCCTGGTTTGTGAGTCCGAGAGGAGGGTGCAGGTGTGCCCCGGAAAGAAGATTTACCGTTCCCCCAAGTGGGAAGAGGGTCCCGTTTCCCCCTTGGATAGAGCATCCCTACCCCGGTGGGGGCTGAGGGTGCCCGAAGCCCCTCGCCCGCGCCCCCCTGCGGCGGCGCTGTGAACTGCCCCTGTGCTCAGGCAGAGTCCTTTGGGGGGGTCTGGCTCCGGCCGGGGCCGGAGCCTGAGGCTCATCAGCGCTGCCTGGCCAGGTGAGGACTCTTCCCCTTTGAGTGCTGCCGGGTTGCCCGGGCCGTTCCCCGCCAACCTGTCTGCCTGCAGCTTTGGAGGTGGCCGCCGACACAGACAGTCCGAGGCATACAGGGGGTAACCTCCCTGACGGTGACCCCGCCCCTCCGTCTATGGCATCCTCGGCGCACTGTCAGCCCCTTGGGGTGTGAGTGCGGAGGAGGTTGCCGGTGTCCCCCGAGGGGAAGAGGGCCCCATGGCCAAAACGGGCTTGCGGTCCCTGCACCTTGCAGGGGCTCTTGGACTCTGTACCCCCGTGGTTCCAGAGGTACCACGAACCGCATGGGGCTGAGGGTCCCCGAACCCCACCCCACCCCTCGCCAGCGCCCCCTAGCGGCGGCGCCGTGAACTGCACCTGTGCTCAGGCAGAGTCCGGCGGGCGGGGTCAGGCTCCGGCCTGGGGCGGGGCCTGAGGCTCATCAGCGCTGCCTGGCCAGGTGAGGACTCTTCCCCTTTGAGTGCTGCCGGGTTGCCAGGGGCTTTCCGCACCGACCTTTCTGCCTGCAGTTTTGGAGAGGGCCTGGGACGCAGACGGTCCGAGGCTTGCAGGGGTTGCCCTCCCTGACGGTGACCCCGACCCTCCGTCCAGGGCGTCTTC
Source organism: Talpa europaea (assembly GCF_964194135.1). Lineage (NCBI taxonomy): Eukaryota > Metazoa > Chordata > Mammalia > Eulipotyphla > Talpidae > Talpa > Talpa europaea. The sequence goes on along the minus strand of NC_140082.1, from coordinate 70,353,001 downwards.
CGGCGCACGGCCTGCCCCTGGGGGTGTGAGTGTGAGAGGAGGCTGCAGGTGTGCCCCGGGGGAAGGTTTACTGTTCCCCAATGGGGAAGTTGTCCTCTTTCCCCCATGGGGGAAGAGCGTCACCTTACCCCATGGAGTAGGAGTCAACCTGCCCCCTTGGTGCTGAGGGTCCCCGCCCCCCGCACCGGCCCCCCCCCCCGGCCCTATGAAGTGCACCTGTGCTCAGCAGAGTCCGGTGGGCGGGGTCAGGCTCCGGCCAGAGGCGGAGCCTGGGGCTCAGCAGCGCCGCTGAGCCAGGTGAGGACTCTTCCCCTTTGAGTGGTGCTGGGTTGCTAAGGGCTATCCCCGCCGGCCCGTGTGAATGCAGTTTTGGAGGACCCCGCGGGCGCCTTCAGTCTGTGGCTTGCAGGGGTTGCCCTCCCTGACGGTGAACCCGCCCCTTCTTGTAGGGCGTCTTGGGGCACACGTCCTGCCCCTGGTTTGTGAGTCCGAGAGGAGGGTGCAGGTGTGCCCCGGAAAGAAGATTTACCGTTCCCCCAAGTGGGAAGAGGGTCCCGTTTCCCCCTTGGATAGAGCATCCCTACCCCGGCGGGGGTTGAGGGTGCCCGAAGCCCCTCGCCCGCGCCCCCCTGCGGCGGCTCTGTGAACTGCCCCTGTGCTCAGGCAGAGTCCTTTGGGGGGGTCTGGCTCCGGCCGGGGGCGGAGCCTGAGGCTCATCAGCGCTACCTGGCCAGGTGAGGACTCTTCCCCTTTGAGTGCTGCCGGGTTGCCCGGGCCGTTCCCCGCCAACCTGTCTGCCTGCAGCTTTGGAGGTGGCCGCGACACAGACAGTCCGAGGCATACAGGGGGTAACCTCCCTGACGGTGACCCCGCCCCTCCGTCGATGGCATCCTCGGCGCACTGTCAGCCCCTCGGGGTGTGAGTGCGGAGGAGGTTGCCGGTGTCCCCCGAGGGGAAGAGGGCCCCATGGCCAAAACGGGCTTGCGGTCCCTGCACCTTGCAGGGGCTCTTGGACTCTGTACCCCCGTGGTTCCAGAGGTACCACGACCCGCATGGGGCTCAGGGTCCCCGAACCCCAGCACCCCCCCTTGCCAGCGCCCCCTAGAGGCGGCGCCGTGAACTGCACCTGTGCTCAGGCAGAGTCCGGCGGGCGGGGTCAGGCTCCGGCCGGGGGCGGGGCCTGAGGCTCATCAGCGCTGCCTGGCCAGGTGAGGACTCTTCCCCTTTGAGTGCTGCCGGGTTGCCAGGGGCTTTCCGCACCGACCTTTCTGCCTGCAGTTTTGGAGAGGGCCTGGGACGCAGACGGTCCGAGGCTTGCAGGGGTTGCCCTCCCTGACGGTGACCCCGCCCCTCCGTCCAGGGCGTCTTCCGGCGCACGGCCTGCCCCTGGGGGTTGAGTGTGAGAGGAGGCTGCAGGTGTGCCCCGGGGGAAGGTTTACCGTTCCCCAAGGGGGAAGTTGTCCTCTTTCCCCCATGGGGGAAGAGCGTCACCTTACCCCATGGAGTAGGAGTCAACCTGCCCCCTTTGTGCTGAGGGTCCCCCCCCCCCGCACCGGCCCCCCCCCCCGGCCCTATGAAGTGCACCTGTGCTCAGCAGAGTCCGGTGGCGGGGTCAGGCTCCGGCCAGAGGCGGAGCCTGGGGCTCAGCAGCGCCGCTGAGCCAGGTGAGGACTCTTCCCCTTTGAGTGGTGCTGGGTTGCTAAGGGCTTTCCCCGCCGGCCCGTGTGAATGCAGTTTTGGAGGACGCCGCGGGCGCCGTCAGTCTGTGGCTTGCAGGGGTTGCCCTCCCTGACGGTGAACCCGCCCCTTCTTGTAGGGCGTCTTGGGGCACACGTCCTGCCCCTGGTTTGTGAGTCCGAGAGGAGGGTGCAGGTGTGCTCCGGAAAGAAGATTTACCGTTCCCCCAAGTGGGAAGAGGGTCCCGTTTCCCCCTTGGATAGAGCATCCCTACCCCGGTGGGGGCTGAGGGTGCCCAAAGCCCCTCGCCCGCGCCCCCCTGCGGCGGCGCTGTGAACTGCCCCTGTGCTCAGGCAGAGTCCTTTGGGGGTTCTGGCTCCGGCCGGGGGCGGAGCCTGAGGCTCATCAGCGCTGCCTGGCCAGGTGAGGACTCTTCCCCTTTGAGTGCTGCCGGGTTGCCCGGGCCGTTCCCCGCCAACCTGTCTGCCTGCAGCTTTGGAGGTGGCCGCCGACACAGACAGTCCGAGGCATACAGGGGGTAACCTCCCTGACGGTGACCCCGCCCCTCCGTCTATGGCATCCTCGGCGCACTGTCAGCCCCTCGGGGTGCGAGTGCGGAGGAGGTTGCCGGTGTCCCCCGAGGGGAAGAGGGCCCCATGGCCAAAACGGGCTTGCGGTCCCTGCACCTTGCAGGGGCTCTTGGACTCTGTACCCCCGTGGTTCCAGAGGTACCACGACCCGCATGGGGCTCAGGGTCCCCGAACCCCAGCCCCCCCCCTCGCCAGCGCCCCCTAGAGGCGGCGCCGTGAACTGCACCTGTTCTCAGGCAGAGTCCGGCGGGCGGGGTCAGGCTCCGGCCGGGGGCGGGGCCTGAGGCTCATCAGCGCTGCCTGGCCAGGTGAGGACTCTTCCCCTTTGAGTGCTGCCGGGTTGCCAGGGGCTTTCCGCACCGACCTTTCTGCCTGCAGTTTTGGAGAGGGCCTGGGACGCAGACGGTCCGAGGCTTGCAGGGGTTGCCCTCCCTGACGGTGACCCCGCCCCTCCGTCCAGGGCGTCTTCCGGCGCACGGCCTGCCCCTGGGGGTGTGAGTGTGAGAGGAGGCTGCAGGTGTGCCCCGGGGGAAGGTTTACCGTTCCCCAAGGGGGAAGTTGTCCTCTTTCCCCCATGGGGGAAGAGCGTCACCTTACCCCATGGAGTAGGGGTCAACCTGCCCCCTTGGTGCTGAGGGTCCCCGCCCCCCGCACCGGCCACCCCCCCCCTGGCCCTATGAAGTGCACCTGTGCTCAGCAGAGTCCGGTGGGCGGGGTCAGGCTCCGGCCAGAGGCGGAGCCTGGGGCTCAGCAGCGCCACTGAGCCAGGTGAGGACTCTTCCCCTTTGAGTGGTGCTGGGTTGCTAAGGGCTTTCCCCGCCGGCCCGTGTGAATGCAGTTTTGGAGGACGCCGCGGGCGCCGTCAGTCTGTGGCTTGCAGGGGTTGCCCTCCCTGACGGTGAACCCGCCCCTTCTTGTAGGGCGTCTTGGGGCACACGTCCTGCCCCTGGTTTGTGAGTCCGAGAGGAGGGTGCAGGTGTGCCCCGGAAAGAAGATTTACCGTTCCCCCAAGTGGGAAGAGGGTCCCGTTTCCCCCTTGGATAGAGCATCCCTACCCCGGTGGGGGCTGAGGGTGCCCGAAGCCCCTCGCCCGCGCCCCCCTGCGGCGGCGCTGTGAACTGCCCCTGTGCTCAGGCAGAGTCCTTTGGGGGGGTCTGGCTCCGGCCGGGGGCGGAGCCTGAGGCTCATCAGCGCTGCCTGGCCAGGTGAGGACTCTTCCCCTTTGAGTGCTGCCGGGTTGCCCGGGCCGTTCCCGCCAAACTGTCTGCCTGCAGCTTTGGAGGTGGCCGCCGACACAGACAGTCCGAGGCATACAGGGGGTAACCTCCCTGACGGTGACCCCGCCTCTCCGTCTATGGCATCCTCGGCGCACTGTCAGCCCCTCGGGGTGTGAGTGCGGAGGAGGTTGCCGGTGTCCCCCGAGGGGAAGAGGGCCCCATGGCCAAAACGGGCTTGCGGTCCCTGCACCTTGCAGGGGCTCTTGGACTCTGTACCCCCGTGGTTCCAGAGGTACCACGACCCGCATGGGGCTCAGGGTCCCCGAACCCCAGCCCCCCCCTCGCCAGCGCCACCTAGCGGCGGCGCCGTGAACTGCACATGTGCTCAGCAGAGTCCGGCGGGCGGGGTCAGGCTCGGCCGGGGGCGGGGCCTGAGGCTCATCAGCGCTGCCTGGCCAGGTGAGGACTCTTCCCCTTTGAGTGCTGCCGGGTTGCCAGGGGCTTTCCGCACCGACCTTTCTGCCTGCAGTTTTGGAGAGGGCCTGGGACGCAGACGGTCCGAGGCTTGCAGGGGTTGCCCTCCAGACGGTGACCCCGCCCCTCCGTCCAGGGCGTCTTCCGGCGCACGGCCTGCCCCTGGGGGTGTGAGTGTGAGAGGAGGCTGCAGGTGTGCCCCGGGGGAAGGTTTACCGTTCCCCAAGGGGGAAGTTGTCCTCTTTCCCCCATGGGGGAAGAGCGTCACCTTACCCCATGGAGTAGGGGTCAACCTGCCCCCTTGGTGCTGAGGGTCCCCGCCCCCCGCACCGGCCCCTCCCCCCGGCCCTATGAAGTGCACCTGTGCTCAGCAGAGTCCGGTGGGCGGGGTCAGGCTCCGGCCAGAGGCGGAGCCTGGGGCTCAGCAGCGCCCCTGAGCCAGGTGAGGACTCTTCCCCTTTGAGTGGTGCTGGGTTGCTAAGGGCTTTCCCCGCCGGCCCGTGTGAATGCAGTTTTGGAGGACGCCGCGGGCGCCGTCAGTCTGTGGCTTGCAGGGGTTGCCCTCCCTGACGGTGAACCCGCCCCTTCTTGTAGGCCGTCTTGGGGCACACGTCCTGCCCCTGGTTTGTGAGTCCGAGAGGAGGGTGCAGGTGTGCCCCGGAAAGAAGATTTACCGTTCCCCCAAGTGGGAAGAGGGTCCCGTTTCCCCCTTTGATAGAGCATCCCTACCCCGGTGGGGGCTGAGGGTGCCCGAAGCCCCTTGCCCGCGCCCCCCTGCGGCGGCGCTGAGAACTGCCCCTGTGCTCAGGCAGAGTCCTTTGGGGGGGTCTGGCTCCGGCCGGGGGCGGAGCCTGAGGCTCATCAGCGCTGCCTGGCCAGGTGAGGACTCTTCCCCTTTGAGTGCTGCCGGGTTGCCCGGGCCGTTCCCCGCCAACCTGTCTGCCTGCAGCTTTGGAGGTGGCCGCGACACAGACAGTCCGAGGCATACAGGGGGTAACCTCCCTGACGGTGACCCCGCCCCTCCGTCTATGGCATCCTCGGCGCACTGTCAGCTCCTCGGGGTGTGAGTGCGGAGGAGGTTGCCGGTGTCCCCCGAGGGGAAGAGGGCCCCATGGCCAAAACGGGCTTGCGGTCCCTGCACCTTGCAGGGGCTCTTGGACTCTGTACCCCCGTGGTTCCAGAGGTACCACGACCCGCATGGGGCTCAGGGTCCCCGAACCCCAGCCCCCCCCTCGCCAGCGCCCCCTAGAGGCGGCGCCGTGAACTGCACCTGTGCTCAGGCAGAGTCCGGCGGGCGGGGTCAGGCTCCGCCCGGGGCCGGGGCCTGAGGCTCATCAGCGCTGCCTGGCCAGGTGAGGACTCTTCCCCTTTGAGTGCTGCCGGGTTGCCAGGGGCTTTCCGCACCGACCTTTCTGCCTGCAGTTTTGGAGAGGGCCTGGGACGCAGACGGTCCGAGGCTTGCAGGGGTTGCCCTCCCTGACGGTGACCCCGACCCTCCGTCCAGGGCGTCTTCCGGCGCACGGCCTGCCCCTGGGGGTGTGAGTGTGAGAGGAGGCTGCAGGTGTGCCCCGGGGGAAGGTTTACCGTTCCCCAAGGGGGAAGTTGTCCTCTTTCCCCCATGGGGGAAGAGCATCACCTTACCCCATGGAGTAGGGGTCAACCTGCCCCCTTGGTGCTGAGGGTCCGCGCCCCCCGCACCGGCGCCCCCCCCCGGCCCTATGAAGTGCACCTGTGCTCAGCAGAGTCCGGTGGGCGGGGTCAGGCTCCGGCCAGAGGCGGAGCCTGGGGCTCAGCAGCGCCGCTGAGCCAGGTGAGGACTCTTCCCCTTTGAGTGGTGCTGGGTTGCTAAGGGCTTTCCCCGCCGGCCCGTGTGAATGCAGTTTTGGAGGACGCCGCGGGCGCCGTCAGTCTGTGGCTTGCAGGGGTTGCCCTCCCTGACGGTGAACCCGCCCCTTCTTGTAGGGCGTCTTGGGGCACACGTCCTGCCCCTGGTTTGTGAGTCCGAGAGGAGGGTGCAGGTGTGCCCCGGAAAGAAGATTTACCGTTCCCCCAAGTGGGAAGAGGGTCCCGTTTCCCCCTTGGATAGAGCAACCCTACCCCGGTGGGGGCTGAGGGTGCCCGAAGCCCCTCGCCCGCGCCCCCCTGCGGCGGCGCTGTGAACTGCCCCTGTGCTCAGGCAGAGTCCTTTGGGGGGGTCTGGCTCCGGCCGGGGGCTGAGCCTGAGGCTCATCAGCGCTGCCTGGCCAGGTGAGGACTCTTCCCCTTTGAGTGCTGCCGGGTTGCCCGGGCCGTTCCCCGCCAACCTGTCTGCCTGCAGCTTTGGAGGTGGCCGCTGACACAGACAGTCCGAGGCATACAGGGGGTAACCTCCCTGACGGTGACCCCGCCCCTCCGTCTATGGCATCCTCGGCGCACTGTCAGCCCCTCGGGGTGTGAGTGCGGAGGAGGTTGCCGGAGTCCCCCGAGGGGAAGAGGGCCCCATGGCCAAAACGGGCTTGCGGTCCCTGCACCTTGCAGGGGCTCTTGGACTCTGTACCCCCGTGGTTCCAGAGGTACCACGAACCGCATGGGGCTGAGGGTCCCCGAACCCCAGCCCCCCCCTCGCCAGCGCCCCCTAGCGGCGGCGCCGTGAACTGCACCTGTGCTCAGGCAGAGTCCGGCGGGCGGGGTCAGGCTCCGGCCTGGGGCGGGGCCTGAGGCTCATCAGCGCTGCCTGGCCAGGTGAGGACTCTTCCCCTTTGAGTGCTGCCGGGTTGCCAGGGGCTTTCCGCACCGACCTTTCTGCCTGCAGTTTTGGAGAGGGCCTGGAACGCAGACGGTCCGAGGCTTGCAGGGGTTGCCCTCCCTGACGGTGACCCCGCCCCTCCGTCCAGGGCGTCTTCCGGCGCACGGCCTGCCCCTGGGGGTGTGAGTGTGAGAGGAGGCTGCAGGTGTGCCCCGGGGGAAGGTTTACTGTTCCCCAATGGGGAAGTTGTCCTCTTTCCCCCATGGGGGAAGAGCGTCACCTTACCCCATGGAGTAGGAGTCAACCTGCCCCCTTGGTGCTGAGGGTCCCCGCCCCCCGCACCGGCCCCCCCCCCCCGGCCCTATGAAGTGCACCTGTGCTCAGCAGAGTCCGGTGGGCGGGGTCAGGCTCCGGCCAGAGGCGGAGCCTGGGGCTCAGCAGCGCCGCTGAGCCAGGTGAGGACTCTTCCCCTTTGAGTGGTGCTGGGTTGCTAAGGGCTATCCCCGCCGGCCCGTGTGAATTCAGTTTTGGAGGACCCCGCGGGCGCCTTCAGTCTGTGGCTTGCAGGGGTTGCCCTCCCTGACGGTGAACCCGCCCCTTCTTGTAGGCCGTCTTGGGGCACACGTCCTGCCCCTGGTTTGTGAGTCCGAGAGGAGGGTGCAGGTGTGCCCCGGAAAGAAGATTTACCGTTCCCCCAAGTGGGAAGAGGGTCCCGTTTCCCCCTTGGATAGAGCATCCCTACCCCGGCGGGGGCTGAGGGTGCCCGAAGCCCCTCGCCCGCGCCCCCCTGCGGCGGCGCTGTGAACTGCCCCTGTGCTCAGGCAGAGTCCTTTGGGGGGGTCTGGCTCCGGCCGGGGGCGGAGCCTGAGGCTCATCAGCGCTGCCTGGCCAGGTGAGGACTCTTCCCCTTTGAGTGCTGCCGGGTTGCCCGGGCCGTTCCCCGCCAACCTGTCTGCCTGCAGCTTTGGAGGTGGCCGCGACACAGACAGTCCGAGGCATACAGGGGGTAACCTCCCTGACGGTGACCCCGCCCCTCCGTCGATGGCATCCTCGGCGCACTGTCAGCCCCTCGGGGTGTGAGTGCGGAGGAGGTTGCCGGTGTCCCCCGAGGGGAAGAGGGCCCCATGGCCAAAACGGGCTTGCGGTCCCTGCACCTTGCAGGGGCTCTTGGACTCTGTACCCCCGTGGTTCCAGAGGTACCACGACCCGCATGGGGCTCAGGGTCCCCGAACCCCAGCACCCCCCCTTGCCAGCGCCCCCTAGAGGCGGCGCCGTGAACTGAACCTGTGCTCAGGCAGAGTCCGGCGGGCGGGGTCAGGCTCCGGCCGGGGGCGGGGCCTGAGGCTCATCAGCGCTGCCTGGCCCGGTGAGGACTCTTCCCCTTTGAGTGCTGCCGGGTTGCCAGGGGCTTTCCGCACCGACCTTTCTGCCTGCAGTTTTGGAGAGGGCCTGGGACGCAGACGGTCCGAGGCTTGCAGGGGTTGCCCTCCCTGACGGTGACCCCGCCCCTCCGTCCAGGGCGTCTTCCGGCGCACGGCCTGCCCCTGGGGGTTGAGTGTGAGAGGAGGCTGCAGGTGTGCCCCGGGGGAAGGTTTACCGTTCCCCAAGGGGGAAGTTGTCCTCTTTCCCCCATGGGGGAAGAGCGTCACCTTACCCCATGGAGTAGGAGTCAACCTGCCCCCTTTGTGCTGAGGGTCCCCGCCCCCCACACCGGCCCCCCCCCCCGGCCCTATGAAGTGCACCTGTGCTCAGCAGAGTCCGGTGGGCGGGGTCAGGCTCCGGCAAGAGGCGGAGCCTGGGGCTCAGCAGCGCCGCTGAGCCAGGTGAGGACTCTTCTCCTTTGAGTGGTGCTGGGTTGCTAAGGGCTTTCCCCGCCGGCCCGTGTGAATGCAGTTTTGGAGGACGCCGCGGGCGCCGTCAGTCTGTGGCTTGCAGGGGTTGCCCTCCCTGACGGTGAACCCGCCCCTTCTTGTAGGGCGTCTTGGGGCACACGTCCTGCCCCTGGTTTGTGAGTCAGAGAGGAGGGTGCAGGTGTGCCCCGGAAAGAAGATTTACCGTTCCCCCAAGTGGGAAGAGGGTCCCGTTTCCCCCTTGGATAGAGCATCCCTACCCCGGTGGGGGCTGAGGGTGCCCAAAGCCCCTCGCCCGCGCCCCCCTGCGGCGGCGCTGTGAACTGCCCCTGTGCTCAGGCAGAGTCCTTTGGGGGGGTCTGGCTCCGGCCGGGGGCGGAGCCTGAGGCTCATCAGCGCTGCCTGGCCAGGTGAGGACTCTTCCCCTTTGAGTGCTGCCGGGTTGCCCGGGCCGTTCCCCGCCAACCTGTCTGCCTGCAGCTTTGGAGGTGGCCGCCGACACAGACAGTCCGAGGCATACAGGGGGTAACCTCCCTGACGGTGACCCCGCCCCTCCGTCTATGGCATCCTCGGCGCACTGTCAGCCCCTCGGGGTGTGAGTGCGGAGGAGGTTGCCGGTGTCCCCCGAGGGGAAGAGGGCCCCATGGCCAAAACGGGCTTGCGGTCCCTGCACCTTGCAGGGGCTCTTGGACTCTGTACCCCCGTGGTTCCAGAGGTACCACGACCCGCATGGGGCTCAGGGTCCCCGAACCCCAGCCCCCCCCTCGCCAGCGCCACCTAGAGGCGGCGCCGTGAACTGCACCTGTTCTCAGGCAGAGTCCGGCGGGCGGGGTCAGGCTCCGGCCGGGGGCGGGGCCTGAGGCTCATCAGCGCTGCCTGGCCAGGTGAGGACTCTTCCCCTTTGAGAGCTGCCGGGTTGCCAGGGGCTTTCCGCACCGACCTTTCTGCCTGCAGTTTTGGAGAGGGCCTGGGACGCAGACGGTCCGAGGCTTGCAGGGGTTGCCCTCCCTGACGGTGACCCCGCCCCTCCGTCCAGGGCGTCTTCCGGCGCACGGCCTGCCCCTGGGGGTGTGAGTGTGAGAGGAGGCTGCAGGTGTGCCCCGGGGGAAGGTTTACCGTTCCCCAAGGGGGAAGTTGTCCTCTTTCCCCCATGGGGGAAGAGCGTCACCTTACCCCATGGAGTAGGGGTCAACCTGCCCCCTTGGTGCTGAGGGTCCCCGCCCCCCGCACCGGCCCCTCCCCCCGGCCCTATGAAGTGCACCTGTGCTCAGCAGAGTCCGGTGGGCGGGGTCAGGCTCCGGCCAGAGGCGGAGCCTGGGGCTCAGCAGCGCCCCTGAGCCAGGTGAGGACTCTTCCCCTTTGAGTGGTGCTGGGTTGCTAAGGGCTTTCCCCGCCGGCCCGTGTGAATGCAGTTTTGGAGGACGCCGCGGGCGCCGTCAGTCTGTGGCTTGCAGGGGTTGCCCTCCCTGACGGTGAACCCGCCCCTTCTTGTAGGCCGTCTTGGGGCACACGTCCTGCCCCTGGTTTGTGAGTCCGAGAGGAGGGTGCAGGTGTGCCCCGGAAAGAAGATTTACCGTTCCCCCAAGTGGGAAGAGGGTCCCGTTTCCCCCTTTGATAGAGCATCCCTACCCCGGTGGGGGCTGAGGGTGCCCGAAGCCCCTTGCCCGCGCCCCCCTGCGGCGGCGCTGAGAACTGCCCCTGTGCTCAGGCAGAGTCCTTTGGGGGGGTCTGGCTCCGGCCGGGGGCGGAGCCTGAGGCTCATCAGCGCTGCCTGGCCAGGTGAGGACTCTTCCCCTTTGAGTGCTGCCGGGTTGCCCGGGCCGTTCCCCGCCAACCTGTCTGCCTGCAGCTTTGGAGGTGGCCGAGACACAGACAGTCCGAGGCATACAGGGGGTAACCTCCCTGACGGTGACCCCGCCCCTCCGTCTATGGCATCCTCGGCGCACTGTCAGCCCCTCGGGGTGTGAGTGCGGAGGAGGTTGCCGGTGTCCCCCGAGGGGAAGAGGGCCCCATGGCCAAAACGGGCTTGCGGTCCCTGCACCTTGCAGGGGCTCTTGGACTCTGTACCCCCGTGGTTCCAGAGGTACCACGACCCGCATGGGGCTCAGGGTCCCCGAACCCCAGCCCCCCCCTCGCCAGCGCCCCCTAGAGGCGGCGCCGTGAACTGCACCTGTGCTCAGGCAGAGTCCGGCGGGCGGGGTCAGGCTCCGCCCGGGGGCGGGGCCTGAGGCTCATCAGCGCTGCCTGGCCAGGTGAGGACTCTTCCCCTTTGAGTGCTGCCGGGTTGCCAGGGGCTTTCCGCACCGACCTTTCTGCCTGCAGTTTTGGAGAGGGCCTGGGACGCAGACGGTCCGAGGCTTGCAGGGGTTGCCCTCCCTGACGGTGACCCCGACCCTCCGTCCAGGGCGTCTTCCGGCGCACGGCCTGCCCCTGGGGGTGTGAGTGTGAGAGGAGGCTGCAGGTGTGCCCCGGGGGAAGGTTTACCGTTCCCCAAGGGGGAAGTTGTCCTCTTTCCCCCATGGGGGAAGAGCGTCACCTTACCCCATGGAGTAGGGGTCAACCTGCCCCCTTGGTGCTGAGGGTCCGCGCCCCCCACACCGGCCCCCCCCCCGGCCCTATGAAGTGCACCTGTGCTCAGCAGAGTCCGGTGGGCGGGGTCAGGCTCCGGCCAGAGGCGGAGCCTGGGGCTCAGCAGCGCCGCTGAGCCAGGTGAGGACTCTTCCCCTTTGAGTGGTGCTGGGTTGCTAAGGGCTTTCCCCGCCGGCCCGTGTGAATGCAGTTTTGGAGGACGCCGCGGGCGCCGTCAGTCTGTGGCTTGCAGGGGTTGCCCTCCCTGACGGTGAACCCGCCCCTTCTTGTAGGGCGTCTTGGGGCACACGTCCTGCCCCTGGTTTGTGAGTCCGAGAGGAGGGTGCAGGTGTGCCCCGGAAAGAAGATTTACCGTTCCCCCAAGTGGGAAGAGGGTCCCGTTTCCCCCTTGGATAGAGCTTCCCTACCCCGGTTGGGGCTGAGGGTGCCCGAAGCCCCTCGCCCGCGCCCCCCTGCGGCGGCGCTGTGAACTGCCCCTGTGCTCAGGCAGAGTCCTTTGGGGGGGTCTGGCTCCGGCCGGGGCCGGAGCCTGAGGCTCATCAGCGCTGCCTGGCCAGGTGAGGACTCTTCCCCTTTGAGTGCTGCCGGGTTGCCCGGGCCGTTCCCCGCCAACCTGTCTGCCTGCAGCTTTGGAGGTGGCAGCGACACAGACAGTCCGAGGCATACAGGGGGTAACCGCCCTGACGGTGACCCCGCCCCTCCGTCTATGGCATCCTGGGCGCACTGTCAGCCCCTCGGTGTGTGAGTGCGGAGGAGGTTGCCGGGGTCCCCCGAGGGGAAGAGGGCCCCTTGGCCAAAACGGGCTTGCGGTCCCTGCACTTGCAGGGGCTCTTGGACTCTGTACCCCCGTGGTTCCAGAGGTACCACGACCCGCATGGGGCTGAGGGACCCCGAACCCCAGCCCCCCCTCGCCAGCGCCCCCTAGCGGCGGCGCCGTGAACTGCACCTGTGCTCAGGCAGAGTCCGGCGGGCGGGGTCAGGCTCCGGCCGGGGGCGGGGCCTGAGGCTCATCAGCGCTGCCTGGCCAGGTGAGGACTCTTCCCCTTTGAGTGCTGCCGGGTTGCCAGGGGCTTTCCGCACCGACCTTTCTGCCTGCAGTTTTGGAGAGGGCCTGGGACGCAGACGGTCCGAGGCTTGCAGGGGTTGCCCTCCCTGACGGTGACCCCGCCCCTCCGTCCAGGGCGTCTTCCGGCGCACGGCCTGCCCCTGGGGGTGTGATTGTGAGAGGAGGCTGCAGGTGTGCCCCGGGGGAAGGTTTACCGTTCCCCAAGGGGGAAATTGTCCTCTTTCCCCCATGGGGGAAGAGCGTCACCTTACCCCATGGAGTAGGGGTCAACCTGCCCCCTTGGTACTGAGGGTCCCCGCCCCCCGCACCGGCCCCCCCCCCGGCCCTATGAAGTGCACCTGTGCTCAGCAGAGTCCGGTGGGCGGGGTCAGGCTCCGGCCAGAGGCGGAGCCTTGGGCTCAGCAGCGCCGCTGAGCCAGGTGAGGACTCTTCCCCTTTGAGTGGTGCTGGGTTGCTAAGGGCTTTCCCCGCCGGCCCGTGTGAATGCAGTTTTGGAGGACGCCGCGGGCGCCGTCAGTCTGTGGCTTGCAGGGGTTGCCCTCCCTGACGGTGAACCCGCCCCTTCTTGTAGGGCGTCTTGGGGCACACGTCCTGCCCCTGGTTTGTGAGTCCGAGAGGAGGGTGCAGGTGTGCCCCGGAAAGAAGATTTACCGTTCCCCCAAGTGGGAAGAGGGTCCCGTTTCCCCCTTGGATAGAGCTTCCCTACCCAGGTTGGGGCTGAGGGTGCCCGAAGCCCCTCGCCCGCGCCCCCCTGCGGCGGCGCTGTGAACTGACCCTGTGCTCAGGCAGAGTCCTTTGGGGGGGTCTGGCTCCGGCCGGGGCCGGAGCCTGAGGCTCATCAGCGCTGCCTGGCCAGGTGAGGACTCTTCCCCTTTGAGTGCTGCCGGGTTGCCCGGGCCGTTCCCCGCCAACCTGTCTGCCTGCAGCTTTGGAGGTGGCCGCGACACAGACAGTCCGAGGCATACAGGGGGTCACCGCCCTGACGGTGACCCCGCCCCTCCGTCTATGGCATCCTGGGCGCACTGTCAGCCCCTCGGGGTGTGAGTGCGGAGGAGGTTGCCGGGGTCCCCCGAGGGGAAGAGGGCCCCTTGGCCAAAACGGGCTTGCGGTCCCTGCACTTGCAGGGGCTCTTGGACTCTGTACCCCCGTGGTTCCAGAGGTACCACGACCCGCATGGGGCTGAGGGACCCCGAACCCCAGCCCCCCCTCGCCAGCGCCCCCTAGAGGCGGCGCCGTGAACTGCACCTGTGCTCAGGCAGAGTCCGGCGGGCGGGGTCAGGCTCCGGCCGGGGGCGGGGCCTGAGGCTCATCAGCGCTGCCTGGCCAGGTGAGGACTCTTCCCCTTTGAGTGCTGCCGGGTTGCCAGGGGCTTTCCGCACCGACCTTTCTGCCTGCAGTTTTGGAGAGGGCCTGGGACGCAGACGGTCCGAGGCTTGCAGGGGTTGCCCTCCCTGACGGTGACCCCGCCCCTCCGTCCAGGGCGTCTTCCGGCGCACGGCCTGCCCCTGGGGGTGTGATTGTGAGAGGAGGCTGCAGGTGTGCCCCGGGGGAAGGTTTACCGTTCCCCAAGGGGGAAATTGTCCTCTTTCCCCCATGGGGGAAGAGCGTCACCTTACCCCATGGAGTAGGGGTCAACCTGCCCCCTTGGTACTGAGGGTCCCCGCCCCCCGCACCGGCCCCCCCCCCGGCCCTATGAAGTGCACCTGTGCTCAGCGGAGTCCGGTGGGCGGGGTCAGGCTCCGGCCAGAGGCGGAGCCTTGGGCTCAGCAGCGCCGCTGAGCCAGGTGAGGACTCTTCCCCTTTGAGTGGTGCTGGGTTGCTAAGGGCTTTCCCCGCCGGCCTGTGTGAATGCAGTTTTGGAGGACGCTGTGGGCGCCGTCAGTCTGTGGCTTGCAGGGGTTGCCCTCCCTGACGGTGAACCCGCCCCTTCTTGTAGGGCGTCTTGGGGCACACGTCCTGCCCCTGGTTTGTGAGTCCGAGAGGAGGGTGCAGGTATGCCCCGGAAAGAAGATTTACCGTTCCCCCAAGTGGGAAGAGGGTCCCGATTCCCCCTTGGATAGAGCATCCCTACCCCGGTGGGGGCTGAGGGTGCCCGAAGCCCCTCGCCCGCGCCCTCCTGCGGCGGCGCTGTGAACTGCCCCTGTGCTCAGCAGAGTCCTTTGGGGGGGTCTGGCTCCGGCCGGGGGCGGAGCCTGAGGCTCATCAGCGCTGCCTGGCCAGGTGAGGACTCTTCCCCTTTGAGTGCTGCCGGGTTGCCCGGGCCGTTCCCCGCCAACCTGTCTGCCTGAAGCTTTGGAGGTGGCCGCCGACACAGACAGTCCGAGGCATACAGGGGGTAACCTCCCTGACGGTGACCCCGCCCCTCCGTCTATGGCATCCTCGGCGCACTGTCAGCCCCTCGGGGTGTGAGTGCGGAGGAGGTTGCCGGTGTCCCCCGAGGGGAAGAGGGCCCCATGGCCAAAACGGGCTTGCGGTCCCTGCACCTTGCAGGGGCTCTTGGACTCTGTACCCCCGTGATTCCAGAGGTACCACGACCCGCATGGGGCTGAGGGTCCCCGAACCCCAGCCCCCCCCTCGCCAGCGCCCCCTAGCGGCGGCGCCGTGAACTGCACCTGTGCTCAGGCAGAGTCCGGCGGGCGGGGTCAGGCTCCGGCCGGGGGCGGGGCCTGAGGCTCATCAGCGCTGCCTGGCCAGGTGAGGACTCTTCCCCTTTGAGTGCTGCCGGGTTGCCAGGGGCTTTCCGCACCGACCTTTCTGCCTGCAGTTTTGGAGAGGGCCTGGGACGCAGACGGTCCGAGGCTTGCAGGGGTTGCCCTCCCTGACGGTGACCCCGCCCCTCCGTCCAGGGCGTCTTCCGGCGCACGGCCTGCCCCTGGGGGTTGAGTGTGAGAGGAGGCTGCAGGTGTGCCCCGGGGGAAGGTTTACCGTTCCCCAAGGGGGAAGTTGTCCTCTTTCCCCCATGGGGGAAGAGCGTCACCTTACCCCATGGAGTAGGGGTCAACCTGCCCCCTTGGTGCTGAGGGTCCCCGCCCCCCGCACCGGCCCCCCCCCCCCGGCCCTATGAAGTGCACCTGTGCTCAGCAGAGTCCGGTGGGCGGGGTCAGGCTCCGGCCAGAGGCGGAGCCTGGGGCTCAGCAGCGCCGCTGAGCCAGGTGAGGACTCTTCCCCTTTGAGTGGTGCTGGGTTGCTAAGGGCTTTCCCCGCCGGCCCGTGTGAATGCAGTTTTGGAGGACGCCGCGGGCG
This sequence comes from Talpa europaea, assembly GCF_964194135.1. Taxonomy (NCBI): domain Eukaryota; kingdom Metazoa; phylum Chordata; class Mammalia; order Eulipotyphla; family Talpidae; genus Talpa; species Talpa europaea. The sequence continues at coordinate 70,337,570 of NC_140082.1, read as the reverse complement.
CCGTCAGTCTGTGGCTAGCAGGGGTTGCCCTCCCTGACGGTGAACCCGCCCCTTCTTGTAGGGCGTCTTGGGGCACACGTCCTGCCCCTGGTTTGTGAGTCCGAGAGGAGGGTGCAGGTGTGCCCCGGAAAGAAGATTTACCGTTCCCCCAAGTGGGAAGAGGGTCCCGTTTCCCCCTTGGATAGAGCATCCCTACCCCGGTGGGGGCTGAGGGTGCCCGAAGCCCCTCGCCCGCGCCCCCCTGCGGCGGCGCTGTGAACTGCCCCTGTGCTCAGGCAGAGTCCTTTGGGGGGGTCTGGCTCCGGCCGGGGCCGGAGCCTGAGGCTCATCAGCGCTGCCTGGCCAGGTGAGGACTCTTCCCCTTTGAGTGCTGCCGGGTTGCCCGGGCCGTTCCCCGCCAACCTGTCTGCCTGCAGCTTTGGAGGTGGCCGCCGACACAGACAGTCCGAGGCATACAGGGGGTAACCTCCCTGACGGTGACCCCGCCCCTCCGTCTATGGCATCCTCGGCGCACTGTCAGCCCCTTGGGGTGTGAGTGCGGAGGAGGTTGCCGGTGTCCCCCGAGGGGAAGAGGGCCCCATGGCCAAAACGGGCTTGCGGTCCCTGCACCTTGCAGGGGCTCTTGGACTCTGTACCCCCGTGGTTCCAGAGGTACCACGAACCGCATGGGGCTGAGGGTCCCCGAACCCCACCCCACCCCTCGCCAGCGCCCCCTAGCGGCGGCGCCGTGAACTGCACCTGTGCTCAGGCAGAGTCCGGCGGGCGGGGTCAGGCTCCGGCCTGGGGCGGGGCCTGAGGCTCATCAGCGCTGCCTGGCCAGGTGAGGACTCTTCCCCTTTGAGTGCTGCCGGGTTGCCAGGGGCTTTCCGCACCGACCTTTCTGCCTGCAGTTTTGGAGAGGGCCTGGGACGCAGACGGTCCGAGGCTTGCAGGGGTTGCCCTCCCTGACGGTGACCCCGACCCTCCGTCCAGGGCGTCTTCCGGCGCACGGCCTGCCCCTGGGGGTGTGAGTGTGAGAGGAGGCTGCAGGTGTGCCCCGGGGGAAGGTTTACTGTTCCCCAATGGGGAAGTTGTCCTCTTTCCCCCATGGGGGAAGAGCGTCACCTTACCCCATGGAGTAGGAGTCAACCTGCCCCCTTGGTGCTGAGGGTCCCCGCCCCCCGCACCGGCCCCCCCCCCCGGCCCTATGAAGTGCACCTGTGCTCAGCAGAGTCCGGTGGGCGGGGTCAGGCTCCGGCCAGAGGCGGAGCCTGGGGCTCAGCAGCGCCGCTGAGCCAGGTGAGGACTCTTCCCCTTTGAGTGGTGCTGGGTTGCTAAGGGCTATCCCCGCCGGCCCGTGTGAATGCAGTTTTGGAGGACCCCGCGGGCGCCTTCAGTCTGTGGCTTGCAGGGGTTGCCCTCCCTGACGGTGAACCCGCCCCTTCTTGTAGGGCGTCTTGGGGCACACGTCCTGCCCCTGGTTTGTGAGTCCGAGAGGAGGGTGCAGGTGTGCCCCGGAAAGAAGATTTACCGTTCCCCCAAGTGGGAAGAGGGTCCCGTTTCCCCCTTGGATAGAGCATCCCTACCCCGGCGGGGGTTGAGGGTGCCCGAAGCCCCTCGCCCGCGCCCCCCTGCGGCGGCTCTGTGAACTGCCCCTGTGCTCAGGCAGAGTCCTTTGGGGGGGTCTGGCTCCGGCCGGGGGCGGAGCCTGAGGCTCATCAGCGCTACCTGGCCAGGTGAGGACTCTTCCCCTTTGAGTGCTGCCGGGTTGCCCGGGCCGTTCCCCGCCAACCTGTCTGCCTGCAGCTTTGGAGGTGGCCGCGACACAGACAGTCCGAGGCATACAGGGGGTAACCTCCCTGACGGTGACCCCGCCCCTCCGTCGATGGCATCCTCGGCGCACTGTCAGCCCCTCGGGGTGTGAGTGCGGAGGAGGTTGCCGGTGTCCCCCGAGGGGAAGAGGGCCCCATGGCCAAAACGGGCTTGCGGTCCCTGCACCTTGCAGGGGCTCTTGGACTCTGTACCCCCGTGGTTCCAGAGGTACCACGACCCGCATGGGGCTCAGGGTCCCCGAACCCCAGCACCCCCCCTTGCCAGCGCCCCCTAGAGGCGGCGCCGTGAACTGCACCTGTGCTCAGGCAGAGTCCGGCGGGCGGGGTCAGGCTCCGGCCGGGGGCGGGGCCTGAGGCTCATCAGCGCTGCCTGGCCAGGTGAGGACTCTTCCCCTTTGAGTGCTGCCGGGTTGCCAGGGGCTTTCCGCACCGACCTTTCTGCCTGCAGTTTTGGAGAGGGCCTGGGACGCAGACGGTCCGAGGCTTGCAGGGGTTGCCCTCCCTGACGGTGACCCCGCCCCTCCGTCCAGGGCGTCTTCCGGCGCACGGCCTGCCCCTGGGGGTTGAGTGTGAGAGGAGGCTGCAGGTGTGCCCCGGGGGAAGGTTTACCGTTCCCCAAGGGGGAAGTTGTCCTCTTTCCCCCATGGGGGAAGAGCGTCACCTTACCCCATGGAGTAGGAGTCAACCTGCCCCCTTTGTGCTGAGGGTCCCCGCCCCCCGCACCGGCCCCCCCCCCCCGGCCCTATGAAGTGCACCTGTGCTCAGCAGAGTCCGGTGGCGGGGTCAGGCTCCGGCCAGAGGCGGAGCCTGGGGCTCAGCAGCGCCGCTGAGCCAGGTGAGGACTCTTCCCCTTTGAGTGGTGCTGGGTTGCTAAGGGCTTTCCCCGCCGGCCCGTGTGAATGCAGTTTTGGAGGACGCCGCGGGCGCCGTCAGTCTGTGGCTTGCAGGGGTTGCCCTCCCTGACGGTGAACCCGCCCCTTCTTGTAGGGCGTCTTGGGGCACACGTCCTGCCCCTGGTTTGTGAGTCCGAGAGGAGGGTGCAGGTGTGCTCCGGAAAGAAGATTTACCGTTCCCCCAAGTGGGAAGAGGGTCCCGTTTCCCCCTTGGATAGAGCATCCCTACCCCGGTGGGGGCTGAGGGTGCCCAAAGCCCCTCGCCCGCGCCCCCCTGCGGCGGCGCTGTGAACTGCCCCTGTGCTCAGGCAGAGTCCTTTGGGGGGGTCTGGCTCCGGCCGGGGGCGGAGCCTGAGGCTCATCAGCGCTGCCTGGCCAGGTGAGGACTCTTCCCCTTTGAGTGCTGCCGGGTTGCCCGGGCCGTTCCCCGCCAACCTGTCTGCCTGCAGCTTTGGAGGTGGCCGCCGACACAGACAGTCCGAGGCATACAGGGGGTAACCTCCCTGACGGTGACCCCGCCCCTCCGTCTATGGCATCCTCGGCGCACTGTCAGCCCCTCGGGGTGCGAGTGCGGAGGAGGTTGCCGGTGTCCCCCGAGGGGAAGAGGGCCCCATGGCCAAAACGGGCTTGCGGTCCCTGCACCTTGCAGGGGCTCTTGGACTCTGTACCCCCGTGGTTCCAGAGGTACCACGACCCGCATGGGGCTCAGGGTCCCCGAACCCCAGCCCCCCCCCTCGCCAGCGCCCCCTAGAGGCGGCGCCGTGAACTGCACCTGTTCTCAGGCAGAGTCCGGCGGGCGGGGTCAGGCTCCGGCCGGGGGCGGGGCCTGAGGCTCATCAGCGCTGCCTGGCCAGGTGAGGACTCTTCCCCTTTGAGTGCTGCCGGGTTGCCAGGGGCTTTCCGCACCGACCTTTCTGCCTGCAGTTTTGGAGAGGGCCTGGGACGCAGACGGTCCGAGGCTTGCAGGGGTTGCCCTCCCTGACGGTGACCCCGCCCCTCCGTCCAGGGCGTCTTCCGGCGCACGGCCTGCCCCTGGGGGTGTGAGTGTGAGAGGAGGCTGCAGGTGTGCCCCGGGGGAAGGTTTACCGTTCCCCAAGGGGGAAGTTGTCCTCTTTCCCCCATGGGGGAAGAGCGTCACCTTACCCCATGGAGTAGGGGTCAACCTGCCCCCTTGGTGCTGAGGGTCCCCGCCCCCCGCACCGGCCACCCCCCCCCTGGCCCTATGAAGTGCACCTGTGCTCAGCAGAGTCCGGTGGGCGGGGTCAGGCTCCGGCCAGAGGCGGAGCCTGGGGCTCAGCAGCGCCACTGAGCCAGGTGAGGACTCTTCCCCTTTGAGTGGTGCTGGGTTGCTAAGGGCTTTCCCCGCCGGCCCGTGTGAATGCAGTTTTGGAGGACGCCGCGGGCGCCGTCAGTCTGTGGCTTGCAGGGGTTGCCCTCCCTGACGGTGAACCCGCCCCTTCTTGTAGGGCGTCTTGGGGCACACGTCCTGCCCCTGGTTTGTGAGTCCGAGAGGAGGGTGCAGGTGTGCCCCGGAAAGAAGATTTACCGTTCCCCCAAGTGGGAAGAGGGTCCCGTTTCCCCCTTGGATAGAGCATCCCTACCCCGGTGGGGGCTGAGGGTGCCCGAAGCCCCTCGCCCGCGCCCCCCTGCGGCGGCGCTGTGAACTGCCCCTGTGCTCAGGCAGAGTCCTTTGGGGGGGTCTGGCTCCGGCCGGGGGCGGAGCCTGAGGCTCATCAGCGCTGCCTGGCCAGGTGAGGACTCTTCCCCTTTGAGTGCTGCCGGGTTGCCCGGGCCGTTCCCGCCAAACTGTCTGCCTGCAGCTTTGGAGGTGGCCGCCGACACAGACAGTCCGAGGCATACAGGGGGTAACCTCCCTGACGGTGACCCCGCCTCTCCGTCTATGGCATCCTCGGCGCACTGTCAGCCCCTCGGGGTGTGAGTGCGGAGGAGGTTGCCGGTGTCCCCCGAGGGGAAGAGGGCCCCATGGCCAAAACGGGCTTGCGGTCCCTGCACCTTGCAGGGGCTCTTGGACTCTGTACCCCCGTGGTTCCAGAGGTACCACGACCCGCATGGGGCTCAGGGTCCCCGAACCCCAGCCCCCCCCTCGCCAGCGCCCCCTAGCGGCGGCGCCGTGAACTGCACATGTGCTCAGCAGAGTCCGGCGGGCGGGGTCAGGCTCGGCCGGGGGCGGGGCCTGAGGCTCATCAGCGCTGCCTGGCCAGGTGAGGACTCTTCCCCTTTGAGTGCTGCCGGGTTGCCAGGGGCTTTCCGCACCGACCTTTCTGCCTGCAGTTTTGGAGAGGGCCTGGGACGCAGACGGTCCGAGGCTTGCAGGGGTTGCCCTCCCTGACGGTGACCCCGACCCTCCGTCCAGGGCGTCTTCCGGCGCACGGCCTGCCCCTGGGGGTGTGAGTGTGAGAGGAGGCTGCAGGTGTGCCCCGGGGGAAGGTTTACCGTTCCCCAAGGGGGAAGTTGTCCTCTTTCCCCCATGGGGGAAGAGCGTCACCTTACCCCATGGACTAGGGGTCAACCTGCCCCCTTGGTGCTGAGGGTCCGCGCCCCCCGCACCGGCGCCCCCCCCCGGCCCTATGAAGTGCACCTGTGCTCAGCAGAGTCCGGTGGGCGGGGTCAGGCTCCGGCCAGAGGCGGAGCCTGGGGCTCAGCAGCGCCGCTGAGCCAGGTGAGGACTCTTCCCCTTTGAGTGGTGCTGGGTTGCTAAGGGCTTTCCCCGCCGGCCCGTGTGAATGCAGTTTTGGAGGACGCCGCGGGCGCCGTCAGTCTGTGGCTTGCAGGGGTTGCCCTCCCTGACGGTGAACCCGCCCCTTCTTGTAGGGCGTCTTGGGGCACACGTCCTGCCCCTGGTTTGTGAGTCCGAGAGGAGGGTGCAGGTGTGCCCCGGAAAGAAGATTTACCGTTCCCCCAAGTGGGAAGAGGGTCCCGTTTCCCCCTTGGATAGAGCATCCCTACCCCGGTGGGGGCTGAGGGTGCCCGAAGCCCCTCGCCCGCGCCCCCCTGCGGCGGCGCTGTGAACTGCCCCTGTGCTCAGGCAGAGTCCTTTGGGGGGGTCTGGCTCCGGCCGGGGGCTGAGCCTGAGGCTCATCAGCGCTGCCTGGCCAGGTGAGGACTCTTCCCCTTTGAGTGCTGCCGGGTTGCCCGGGCCGTTCCCCGCCAACCTGTCTGCCTGCAGCTTTGGAGGTGGCCGCTGACACAGACAGTCCGAGGCATACAGGGGGTAATCTCCCTGACGGTGACCCCGCCCCTCCGTCTATGGCATCCTCGGCGCACTGTCAGCCCCTCGGGGTGTGAGTGCGGAGGAGGTTGCCGGAGTCCCCCGAGGGGAAGAGGGCCCCATGGCCAAAACGGGCTTGCGGTCCCTGCACCTTGCAGGGGCTCTTGGACTCTGTACCCCCGTGGTTCCAGAGGTACCACGAACCGCATGGGGCTGAGGGTCCCCGAACCCCAGCCCCCCCCTCGCCAGCGCCCCCTAGCGGCGGCGCCGTGAACTGCACCTGTGCTCAGGCAGAGTCCGGCGGGCGGGGTCAGGCTCCGGCCTGGGGCGGGGCCTGAGGCTCATCAGCGCTGCCTGGCCAGGTGAGGACTCTTCCCCTTTGAGTGCTGCCGGGTTGCCAGGGGCTTTCCGCACCGACCTTTCTGCCTGCAGTTTTGGAGAGGGCCTGGGACGCAGACGGTCCGAGGCTTGCAGGGGTTGCCCTCCCTGACGGTGACCCCGCCCCTCCGTCCAGGGCGTCTTCCGGCGCACGGCCTGCCCCTGGGGGTGTGAGTGTGAGAGGAGGCTGCAGGTGTGCCCCGGGGGAAGGTTTACTGTTCCCCAATGGGGAAGTTGTCCTCTTTCCCCCATGGGGGAAGAGCGTCACCTTACCCCATGGAGTAGGAGTCAACCTGCCCCCTTGGTGCTGAGGGTCCCCGCCCCCCGCACCGGCCCCCCCCCCCCGGCCCTATGAAGTGCACCTGTGCTCAGCAGAGTCCGGTGGGCGGGGTCAGGCTCCGGCCAGAGGCGGAGCCTGGGGCTCAGCAGCGCCGCTGAGCCAGGTGAGGACTCTTCCCCTTTGAGTGGTGCTGGGTTGCTAAGGGCTATCCCCGCCGGCCCGTGTGAATTCAGTTTTGGAGGACCCCGCGGGCGCCTTCAGTCTGTGGCTTGCAGGGGTTGCCCTCCCTGACGGTGAACCCGCCCCTTCTTGTAGGCCGTCTTGGGGCACACGTCCTGCCCCTGGTTTGTGAGTCCGAGAGGAGGGTGCAGGTGTGCCCCGGAAAGAAGATTTACCGTTCCCCCAAGTGGGAAGAGGGTCCCGTTTCCCCCTTGGATAGAGCATCCCTACCCCGGCGGGGGCTGAGGGTGCCCGAAGCCCCTCGCCCGCGCCCCCCTGCGGCGGCGCTGTGAACTGCCCCTGTGCTCAGGCAGAGTCCTTTGGGGGGGTCTGGCTCCGGCCGGGGGCGGAGCCTGAGGCTCATCAGCGCTGCCTGGCCAGGTGAGGACTCTTCCCCTTTGAGTGCTGCCGGGTTGCCCGGGCCGTTCCCCGCCAACCTGTCTGCCTGCAGCTTTGGAGGTGGCCGCGACACAGACAGTCCGAGGCATACAGGGGGTAACCTCCCTGACGGTGACCCCGCCCCTCCGTCGATGGCATCCTCGGCGCACTGTCAGCCCCTCGGGGTGTGAGTGCGGAGGAGGTTGCCGGTGTCCCCCGAGGGGAAGAGGGCCCCATGGCCAAAACGGGCTTGCGGTCCCTGCACCTTGCAGGGGCTCTTGGACTCTGTACCCCCGTGGTTCCAGAGGTACCACGACCCGCATGGGGCTCAGGGTCCCCGAACCCCAGCACCCCCCCTTGCCAGCGCCCCCTAGAGGCGGCGCCGTGAACTGCACCTGTGCTCAGGCAGAGTCCGGCGGGCGGGGTCAGGCTCCGGCCGGGGGCGGGGCCTGAGGCTCATCAGCGCTGCCTGGCCAGGTGAGGACTCTTCCCCTTTGAGTGCTGCCGGGTTGCCAGGGGCTTTCCGCACCGACCTTTCTGCCTGCAGTTTTGGAGAGGGCCTGGGACGCAGACGGTCCGAGGCTTGCAGGGGTTGCCCTCCCTGACGGTGACCCCGCCCCTCCGTCCAGGGCGTCTTCCGGCGCACGGCCTGCCCCTGGGGGTTGAGTGTGAGAGGAGGCTGCAGGTGTGCCCCGGGGGAAGGTTTACCGTTCCCCAAGGGGGAAGTTGTCCTCTTTCCCCCATGGGGGAAGAGCGTCACCTTACCCCATGGAGTAGGAGTCAACCTGCCCCCTTTGTGCTGAGGGTCCCCGCCCCCCACACCGGCCCCCCCCCCCGGCCCTATGAAGTGCACCTGTGCTCAGCAGAGTCCGGTGGGCGGGGTCAGGCTCCGGCAAGAGGCGGAGCCTGGGGCTCAGCAGCGCCGCTGAGCCAGGTGAGGACTCTTCTCCTTTGAGTGGTGCTGGGTTGCTAAGGGCTTTCCCCGCCGGCCCGTGTGAATGCAGTTTTGGAGGACGCCGCGGGCGCCGTCAGTCTGTGGCTTGCAGGGGTTGCCCTCCCTGACGGTGAACCCGCCCCTTCTTGTAGGGCGTCTTGGGGCACACGTCCTGCCCCTGGTTTGTGAGTCAGAGAGGAGGGTGCAGGTGTGCCCCGGAAAGAAGATTTACCGTTCCCCCAAGTGGGAAGAGGGTCCCGTTTCCCCCTTGGATAGAGCATCCCTACCCCGGTGGGGGCTGAGGGTGCCCAAAGCCCCTCGCCCGCGCCCCCCTGCGGCGGCGCTGTGAACTGCCCCTGTGCTCAGGCAGAGTCCTTTGGGGGGGTCTGGCTCCGGCCGGGGGCGGAGCCTGAGGCTCATCAGCGCTGCCTGGCCAGGTGAGGACTCTTCCCCTTTGAGTGCTGCCGGGTTGCCCGGGCCGTTCCCCGCCAACCTGTCTGCCTGCAGCTTTGGAGGTGGCCGCCGACACAGACAGTCCGAGGCATACAGGGGGTAACCTCCCTGACGGTGACCCCGCCCCTCCGTCTATGGCATCCTCGGCGCACTGTCAGCCCCTCGGGGTGTGAGTGCGGAGGAGGTTGCCGGTGTCCCCCGAGGGGAAGAGGGCCCCATGGCCAAAACGGGCTTGCGGTCCCTGCACCTTGCAGGGGCTCTTGGACTCTGTACCCCCGTGGTTCCAGAGGTACCACGACCCGCATGGGGCTCAGGGTCCCCGAACCCCAGCCCCCCCCTCGCCAGCGCCACCTAGAGGCGGCGCCGTGAACTGCACCTGTTCTCAGGCAGAGTCCGGCGGGCGGGGTCAGGCTCCGGCCGGGGGCGGGGCCTGAGGCTCATCAGCGCTGCCTGGCCAGGTGAGGACTCTTCCCCTTTGAGAGCTGCCGGGTTGCCAGGGGCTTTCCGCACCGACCTTTCTGCCTGCAGTTTTGGAGAGGGCCTGGGACGCAGACGGTCCGAGGCTTGCAGGGGTTGCCCTCCCTGACGGTGACCCCGCCCCTCCGTCCAGGGCGTCTTCCGGCGCACGGCCTGCCCCTGGGGGTGTGAGTGTGAGAGGAGGCTGCAGGTGTGCCCCGGGGGAAGGTTTACCGTTCCCCAAGGGGGAAGTTGTCCTCTTTCCCCCATGGGGGAAGAGCGTCACCTTACCCCATGGAGTAGGGGTCAACCTGCCCCCTTGGTGCTGAGGGTCCCCGCCCCCCGCACCGGCCCCTCCCCCCGGCCCTATGAAGTGCACCTGTGCTCAGCAGAGTCCGGTGGGCGGGGTCAGGCTCCGGCCAGAGGCGGAGCCTGGGGCTCAGCAGCGCCCCTGAGCCAGGTGAGGACTCTTCCCCTTTGAGTGGTGCTGGGTTGCTAAGGGCTTTCCCCGCCGGCCCGTGTGAATGCAGTTTTGGAGGACGCCGCGGGCGCCGTCAGTCTGTGGCTTGCAGGGGTTGCCCTCCCTGACGGTGAACCCGCCCCTTCTTGTAGGCCGTCTTGGGGCACACGTCCTGCCCCTGGTTTGTGAGTCCGAGAGGAGGGTGCAGGTGTGCCCCGGAAAGAAGATTTACCGTTCCCCCAAGTGGGAAGAGGGTCCCGTTTCCCCCTTTGATAGAGCATCCCTACCCCGGTGGGGGCTGAGGGTGCCCGAAGCCCCTTGCCCGCGCCCCCCTGCGGCGGCGCTGAGAACTGCCCCTGTGCTCAGGCAGAGTCCTTTGGGGGGGTCTGGCTCCGGCCGGGGGCGGAGCCTGAGGCTCATCAGCGCTGCCTGGCCAGGTGAGGACTCTTCCCCTTTGAGTGCTGCCGGGTTGCCCGGGCCGTTCCCCGCCAACCTGTCTGCCTGCAGCTTTGGAGGTGGCCGCGACACAGACAGTCCGAGGCATACAGGGGGTAACCTCCCTGACGGTGACCCCGCCCCTCCGTCTATGGCATCCTCGGCGCACTGTCAGCCCCTCGGGGTGTGAGTGCGGAGGAGGTTGCCGGTGTCCCCCGAGGGGAAGAGGGCCCCATGGCCAAAACGGGCTTGCGGTCCCTGCACCTTGCAGGGGCTCTTGGACTCTGTACCCCCGTGGTTCCAGAGGTACCACGACCCGCATGGGGCTCAGGGTCCCCAAACCCCAGCCCCCCCCTCGCCAGCGCCCCCTAGAGGCGGCGCCGTGAACTGCACCTGTGCTCAGGCAGAGTCCGGCGGGCGGGGTCAGGCTCCGCCCGGGGGCGGGGCCTGAGGCTCATCAGCGCTGCCTGGCCAGGTGAGGACTCTTCCCCTTTGAGTGCTGCCGGGTTGCCAGGGGCTTTCCGCACCGACCTTTCTGCCTGCAGTTTTGGAGAGGGCCTGGGACGCAGACGGTCCGAGGCTTGCAGGGGTTGCCCTCCCTGACGGTGACCCCGACCCTCCGTCCAGGGCGTCTTCCGGCGCACGGCCTGCCCCTGGGGGTGTGAGTGTGAGAGGAGGCTGCAGGTGTGCCCCGGGGGAAGGTTTACCGTTCCCCAAGGGGGAAGTTGTCCTCTTTCCCCCATGGGGGAAGAGCGTCACCTTACCCCATGGAGTAGGGGTCAACCTGCCCCCTTGGTGCTGAGGGTCCGCGCCCCCCACACCGGCCCCCCCCCCGGCCCTATGAAGTGCACCTGTGCTCAGCAGAGTCTGGTGGGCGGGGTCAGGCTCCGGCCAGAGGCGGAGCCTGGGGCTCAGCAGCGCCGCTGAGCCAGGTGAGGACTCTTCCCCTTTGAGTGGTGCTGGGTTGCTAAGGGCTTTCCCCGCCGGCCCGTGTGAATGCAGTTTTGGAGGACGCCGCGGGCGCCGTCAGTCTGTGGCTTGCAGGGGTTGCCCTCCCTGACGGTGAACCCGCCCCTTCTTGTAGGGCGTCTTGGGGCACACGTCCTGCCCCTGGTTTGTGAGTCCGAGAGGAGGGTGCAGGTGTGCCCCGGAAAGAAGATTTACCGTTCCCCCAAGTGGGAAGAGGGTCCCGTTTCCCCCTTGGATAGAGCATCCCTACCCCGGTGGGGGCTGAGGGTGCCCGAAGCCCCTCGCCCGCGCCCCCCTGCGGCGGCGCTGTGAACTGCCCCTGTGCTCAGGCAGAGTCCTTTGGGGGGGTCTGGCTCCGGCCGGGGGCGGAGCCTGAGGCTCATCAGCGCTGCCTGGCCAGGTGAGGACTCTTCCCCTTTGAGTGCTGCCGGGTTGCCCGGGCCGTTCCCGCCAAACTGTCTGCCTGCAGCTTTGGAGGTGGCCGCCGACACAGACAGTCCGAGGCATACAGGGGGTAACCTCCCTGACGGTGACCCCGCCTCTCCGTCTATGGCATCCTCGGCGCACTGTCAGCCCCTCGGGGTGTGAGTGCGGAGGAGGTTGCCGGTGTCCCCCGAGGGGAAGAGGGCCCCATGGCCAAAACGGGCTTGCGGTCCCTGCACCTTGCAGGGGCTCTTGGACTCTGTACCCCCGTGGTTCCAGAGGTACCACGACCCGCATGGGGCTCAGGGTCCCCGAACCCCAGCCCCCCCCTCGCCAGCGCCCCCTAGCGGCGGCGCCGTGAACTGCACATGTGCTCAGCAGAGTCCGGCGGGCGGGGTCAGGCTCGGCCGGGGGCGGGGCCTGAGGCTCATCAGCGCTGCCTGGCCAGGTGAGGACTCTTCCCCTTTGAGTGCTGCCGGGTTGCCAGGGGCTTTCCGCACCGACCTTTCTGCCTGCAGTTTTGGAGAGGGCCTGGGACGCAGACGGTCCGAGGCTTGCAGGGGTTGCCCTCCAGACGGTGACCCCGCCCCTCCGTCCAGGGCGTCTTCCGGCGCACGGCCTGCCCCTGGGGGTGTGAGTGTGAGAGGAGGCTGCAGGTGTGCCCCGGGGGAAGGTTTACCGTTCCCCAAGGGGGAAGTTGTCCTCTTTCCCCCATGGGGGAAGAGCGTCACCTTACCCCATGGAGTAGGGGTCAACCTGCCCCCTTGGTGCTGAGGGTCCCCGCCCCCCGCACCGGCCCCTCCCCCCGGGACTATGAAGTGCACCTGTGCTCAGCAGAGTCCGGTGGGCGGGGTCAGGCTCCGGCCAGAGGCGGAGCCTGGGGCTCAGCAGCGCCCCTGAGCCAGGTGAGGACTCTTCCCCTTTGAGTGGTGCTGGGTTGCTAAGGGCTTTCCCCGCCGGCCCGTGTGAATGCAGTTTTGGAGGACGCCGCGGGCGCCGTCAGTCTGTGGCTTGCAGGGGTTGCCCTCCCTGACGGTGAACCCGCCCCTTCTTGTAGGCCGTCTTGGGGCACACGTCCTGCCCCTGGTTTGTGAGTCCGAGAGGAGGGTGCAGGTGTGCCCCGGAAAGAAGATTTACCGTTCCCCCAAGTGGGAAGAGGGTCCCGTTTCCCCCTTTGATAGAGCATCCCTACCCCGGTGGGGGCTGAGGGTGCCCGAAGCCCCTTGCCCGCGCCCCCCTGCGGCGGCGCTGAGAACTGCCCCTGTGCTCAGGCAGAGTCCTTTGGGGGGGTCTGGCTCCGGCCGGGGGCGGAGCCTGAGGCTCATCAGCGCTGCCTGGCCAGGTGAGGACTCTTCCCCTTTGAGTGCTGCCGGGTTGCCCGGGCCGTTCCCCGCCAACCTGTCTGCCTGCAGCTATGGAGGTGGCCGCGACACAGACAGTCCGAGGCATACAGGGGGTAACCTCCCTGACGGTGACCCCGCCCCTCCGTCTATGGCATCCTCGGCGCACTGTCAGCTCCTCGGGGTGTGAGTGCGGAGGAGGTTGCCGGTGTCCCCCGAGGGGAAGAGGGCCCCATGGCCAAAACGGGCTTGCGGTCCCTGCACCTTGCAGGGGCTCTTGGACTCTGTACCCCCGTGGTTCCAGAGGTACCACGACCCGCATGGGGCTCAGGGTCCCCGAACCCCAGCCCCCCCCTCGCCAGCGCCCCCTAGAGGCGGCGCCGTGAACTGCACCTGTGCTCAGGCAGAGTCCGGCGGGCGGGGTCAGGCTCCGCCCGGGGGCGGGGCCTGAGGCTCATCAGCGCTGCCTGGCCAGGTGAGGACTCTTCCCCTTTGAGTGCTGCCGGGTTGCCAGGGGCTTTCCGCACCGACCTTTCTGCCTGCAGTTTTGGAGAGGGCCTGGGACGCAGACGGTCCGAGGCTTGCAGGGGTTGCCCTCCCTGACGGTGACCCCGACCCTCCGTCCAGGGCGTCTTCCGGCGCACGGCCTGCCCCTGGGGGTGTGAGTGTGAGAGGAGGCTGCAGGTGTGCCCCGGGGGAAGGTTTACCGTTCCCCAAGGGGGAAGTTGTCCTCTTTCCCCCATGGGGGAAGAGCGTCACCTTACCCCATGGAGTAGGGGTCAACCTGCCCCCTTGGTGCTGAGGGTCCGCGCCCCCCGCACCGGCCCCCCCCCCCGGCCCTATGAAGTGCACCTGTGCTCAGCAGAGTCCGGTGGGCGGGGTCTGGCTCCGGCCAGAGGCGGAGCCTGGGGCTCAGCAGCGCCGCTGAGCCAGGTGAGGACTCTTCCCCTTTGAGTGGTGCTGGGTTGCTAAGGGCTTTCCCCGCCGGCCCGTGTGAATGCAGTTTTGGAGGACGCCGCGGGCGCCGTCAGTCTGTGGCTTGCAGGGGTTGCCCTCCCTGACGGTGAACCCGCCCCTTCTTGTAGGGCGTCTTGGGGCACACGTCCTGCCCCTGGTTTGTGAGTCCGAGAGGAGGGTGCAGGTGTGCCCCGGAAAGAAGATTTACCGTTCCCCCAAGTGGGAAGAGGGTCCCGTTTCCCCCTTGGATAGAGCATCCCTACCCCGGTGGGGGCTGAGGGTGCCCGAAGCCCCTCGCCCGCGCCCCCCTGCGGCGGCGCTGTGAACTGCCCCTGTGCTCAGGCAGAGTCCTTTGGGGGGGTCTGGCTCCGGCCGGGGGCTGAGCCTGAGGCTCATCAGCGCTGCCTGGCCAGGTGAGGACTCTTCCCCTTTGAGTGCTGCCGGGTTGCCCGGGCCGTTCCCCGCCAACCTGTCTGCCTGCAGCTTTGGAGGTGGCCGCTGACACAGACAGTCCGAGGCATACAGGGGGTAACCTCCCTGACGGTGACCCCGCCCCTCCGTCTATGGCATCCTCGGCGCACTGTCAGCCCCTCGGGGTGTGAGTGCGGAGGAGGTTGCCGGTGTCCCCCGAGGGGAAGAGGGCCCCATGGCCAAAACGGGCTTGCGGTCCCTGCACCTTGCAGGGGCTCTTGGACTCTGTACCCCCGTGGTTCCAGAGGTACCACGAACCGCATGGGGCTGAGGGTCCCCGAACCCCAGCCCCCCCCTCGCCAGAGCCCCCTAGCGGCGGCGCCGTGAACTGCACCTGTGCTCAGGCAGAGTCCGGCGGGCGGGGTCAGGCTCCGGCCTGGGGCGGGGCCTGAGGCTCATCAGCGCTGCCTGGCCAGGTGAGGACTCTTCCCCTTTGAGTGCTGCCGGGTTGCCAGGGGCTTTCCGCACCGACCTTTCTGCCTGCAGTTTTGGAGAGGGCCTGGGACGCAGACGGTCCGAGGCTTGCAGGGGTTGCCCTCCCTGACGGTGACCCCGCCCCTCCGTCCAGGGCGTCTTCCGGCGCACGGCCTGCCCCTGGGGGTGTGAGTGTGAGAGGAGGCTGCAGGTGTGCCCCGGGGGAAGGTTTACTGTTCCCCAATGGGGAAGTTGTCCTCTTTCCCCCATGGGGGAAGAGCGTCACCTTACCCCATGGAGTAGGAGTCAACCTGCCCCCTTGGTGCTGAGGGTCCCCGCCCCCCGCACCGGCCCCCCCCCCCGGCCCTATGAAGTGCACCTGTGCTCAGCAGAGTCCGGTGGGCGGGGTCAGGCTCCGGCCAGAGGCGGAGCCTGGGGCTCAGCAGCGCCGCTGAGCCAGGTGAGGACTCTTCCCCTTTGAGTGGTGCTGGGTTGCTAAGGGCTATCCCCGCCGGCCCGTGTGAATTCAGTTTTGGAGGACCCCGCGGGCGCCTTCAGTCTGTGGCTTGCAGGGGTTGCCCTCCCTGACGGTGAACCCGCCCCTTCTTGTAGGCCGTCTTGGGGCACACGTCCTGCCCCTGGTTTGTGAGTCCGAGAGGAGGGTGCAGGTGTGCCCCGGAAAGAAGATTTACCGTTCCCCCAAGTGGGAAGAGGGTCCCGTTTCCCCCTTGGATAGAGCATCCCTACCCCGGCGGGGGCTGAGGGTGCCCGAAGCCCCTCGCCCGCGCCCCCCTGCGGCGGCGCTGTGAACTGCCCCTGTGCTCAGGCAGAGTCCTTTGGGGGGGTCTGGCTCCGGCCGGGGGCGGAGCCTGAGGCTCATCAGCGCTGCCTGGCCAGGTGAGGACTCTTCCCCTTTGAGTGCTGCCGGGTTGCCCGGGCCGTTCCCCGCCAACCTGTCTGCCTGCAGCTTTGGAGGTGGCCGCGACACAGACAGTCCGAGGCATACAGGGGGTAACCTCCCTGACGGTGACCCCGCCCCTCCGTCGATGGCATCCTCGGCGCACTGTCAGCCCCTCGGGGTGTGAGTGCGGAGGAGGTTGCCGGTGTCCCCCGAGGGGAAGAGGGCCCCATGGCCAAAACGGGCTTGCGGTCCCTGCACCTTGCAGGGGCTCTTGGACTCTGTACCCCCGTGGTTCCAGAGGTACCACGACCCGCATGGGGCTCAGGGTCCCCGAACCCCAGCACCCCCCCTTGCCAGCGCCCCCTAGAGGCGGCGCCGTGAACTGAACCTGTGCTCAGGCAGAGTCCGGCGGGCGGGGTCAGGCTCCGGCCGGGGGCGGGGCCTGAGGCTCATCAGCGCTGCCTGGCCAGGTGAGGACTCTTCCCCTTTGAGTGCTGCCGGGTTGCCAGGGGCTTTCCGCACCGACCTTTCTGCCTGCAGTTTTGGAGAGGGCCTGGGACGCAGACGGTCCGAGGCTTGCAGGGGTTGCCCTCCCTGACGGTGACCCCGCCCCTCCGTCCAGGGCGTCTTCCGGCGCACGGCCTGCCCCTGGGGGTTGAGTGTGAGAGGAGGCTGCAGGTGTGCCCCGGGGGAAGGTTTACCGTTCCCCAAGGGGGAAGTTGTCCTCTTTCCCCCATGGGGGAAGAGCGTCACCTTACCCCATGGAGTAGGAGTCAACCTGCCCCCTTTGTGCTGAGGGTCCCCGCCCCCCGCACCGGGCCCCCCCCCCGGCCCTATGAAGTGCACCTGTGCTCAGCAGAGTCCGGTGGGCGGGGTCAGGCTCCGGCCAGAGGCGGAGCCTGGGGCTCAGCAGCGCCGCTGAGCCAGGTGAGGACTCTTCTCCTTTGAGTGGTGCTGGGTTGCTAAGGGCTTTCCCCGCCGGCCCGTGTGAATGCAGTTTTGGAGGACGCCGCGGGCGCCGTCAGTCTGTGGCTTGCAGGGGTTGCCCTCCCTGACGGTGAACCCGCCCCTTCTTGTAGGGCGTCTTGGGGCACACGTCCTGCCCCTGGTTTGTGAGTCCGAGAGGAGGGTGCAGGTGTGCCCCGGAAAGAAGATTTACCGTTCCCCCAAGTGGGAAGAGGGTCCCGTTTCCCCCTTGGATAGAGCATCCCTACCCCGGTGGGGGCTGAGGGTGCCCGAAGCCCCTCGCCCGCGCCCCCCTGCGGCGGCGCTGTGAACTGCCCCTGTGCTCAGGCAGAGTCCTTTGGGGGGGTCTGGCTCCGGCCGGGGGCTGAGCCTGAGGCTCATCAGCGCTGCCTGGCCAGGTGAGGACTCTTCCCCTTTGAGTGCTGCCGGGTTGCCCGGGCCGTTCCCCGCCAACCTGTCTGCCTGCAGCTTTGGAGGTGGCCGCCGACACAGACAGTCCGAGGCATACAGGGGGTAACCTCCCTGACGGTGACCCCGCCCCTCCGTCTATGGCATCCTCGGCGCACTGTCAGCCCCTCGGGGTGTGAGTGCGGAGGAGGTTGCCGGTGTCCCCCGAGGGGAAGAGGGCCCCATGGCCAAAACGGGCTTGCGGTCCCTGCACCTTGCAGGGGCTCTTGGACTCTGTACCCCCGTGGTTCCAGAGGTACCACGACACGCATGGGGCTCAGGGTCCCTGAACCCCAGGCCCCCCCTCGCCAGCGCCCCCTAGAGGCGGCGCCGTGAACTGCACCTGTGCTCAGGCAGAGTCCGGCGGGCGGGGTCAGGCTCCGGCCGGGGGCGGGGCCTGAGGCTCATCAGCGCTGCCTGGCCAGGTGAGGACTCTTCCCCTTTGAGTGCTGCCGGGTTGCCAGGGGCTTTCCGCACCGACCTTTCTGCCTGTAGTTTTGGAGAGGGCCTGGGACGCAGACGGTCCGAGGCTTGCAGGGGTTGCCCTCCCTGACGGTGACCCCGACCCTCCGTCCAGGGCGTCTTCCGGCGCACGGCCTGCCCCTGGGGGTGTGAATGTGAGAGGAGGCTGCAGGTGTGCCCCGGGGGAAGGTTTACCGTTCCCCAAGGGGGAAGTTGTCCTCTTTCCCCCATGGGGGAAGAGCGTCACCTTACCCCATGGAGTAGGGGTCAACCTGCCCCCTTGGTGCTGAGGGTCCCCGCCCCCCGCACCGGCCACCCCCCCCCTGGCCCTATGAAGTGCACCTGTGCTCAGCAGAGTCCGGTGGGCGGGGTCAGGCTCCGGCCAGAGGCGGTGCCTGGGGCTCAGCAGCGCCACTGAGCCAGGTGAGGACTCTTCCCCTTTGAGTGGTGCTGGGTTGCTAAGGGCTTTCCCCGCCGGCCCGTGTGAATGCAGTTTTGGAGGACGCCGCGGGCGCCGTCAGTCTGTGGCTTGCAGGGGTTGCCCTCCCTGACGGTGAACCCGCCCCTTCTTGTAGGGCGTCTTGGGGCACACGTCCTGCCCCTGGTTTGTGAGTCCGAGAGGAGGGCGCAGGTGTGCCCCGGAAAGAAGATTTACCGTTCCCCCAAGTGGGAAGAGGGTCCCGTTTCCCCCTTGGATAGAGCATCCCTACCCCGGTGGGGGCTGAGGGTGCCCGAAGCCCCTCGCCCGCGCCCCCCTGCGGCGGCGCTGTGAACTGCCCCTGTGCTCAGGCAGAGTCCTTTGGGGGGGTCTGGCTCCGGCCGGGGGCGGAGCCTGAGGCTCATCAGCGCTGCCTGGCCAGGTGAGGACTCTTCCCCTTTGAGTGCTGCCGGGTTGCCCGGGCCGTTCCCGCCAAACTGTCTGCCTGCAGCTTTGGAGGTGGCCGCCGACACAGACAGTCCGAGGCATACAGGGGGTAACCTCCCTGACGGTGACCCCGCCTCTCCGTCTATGGCATCCTCGGCGCACTGTCAGCCCCTCGGGGTGTGAGTGCGGAGGAGGTTGCCGGTGTCCCCCGAGGGGAAGAGGGCCCCATGGCCAAAACGGGCTTGCGGTCCCTGCACCTTGCAGGGGCTCTTGGACTCTGTACCCCCGTGGTTCCAGAGGTACCACGACCCGCATGGGGCTCAGGGTCCCCGAACCCCAGCCCCCTCCTCGCCAGCGCCCCCTAGCGGCGGCGCCGTGAACTGCACATGTGCTCAGCAGAGTCCGGCGGGCGGGGTCAGGCTCGGCCGGGGGCGGGGCCTGAGGCTCATCAGGGCTGCCTGGCCAGGTGAGGACTCTTCCCCTTTGAGTGCTGCCGGGTTGCCAGGGGCTTTCCGCACCGACCTTTCTGCCTGCAGTTTTGGAGAGGGCCTGGGACGCAGACGGTCCGAGGCTTGCAGGGGTTGCCCTCCCTGACGGTGACCCCGCCCCTCCGTCCAGGGCGTCTTCCGGCGCACGGCCTGCCCCTGGGGGTGTGAGTGTGAGAGGAGGCTGCAGGTGTGCCCCGGGGGAAGGTTTACCGTTCCCCAAGGGGGAAGTTGTCCTCTTTCCCCCATGGGGGAAGAGCGTCACCTTACCCCATGGAGTAGGGGTCAACCTGCCCCCTTGGTGCTGAGGGTCCCCGCCCCCCGCACCGGCCCCTCCCCCCGGCCCTATGAAGTGCACCTGTGCTCAGCAGAGTCCGGTGGGCGGGGTCAGGCTCCGGCCAGAGGCGGAGCCTGGGGCTCAGCAGCGCCCCTGAGCCAGGTGAGGACTCTTCCCCTTTGAGTGGTGCTGGGTTGCTAAGGGCTTTCCCCGCCGGCCCGTGTGAATGCAGTTTTGGAGGACGCCGCGGGCGCCGTCAGTCTGTGGCTTGCAGGGGTTGCCCTCCCTGACGGTGAACCCGCCCCTTCTTGTAGGCCGTCTTGGGGCACACGTCCTGCCCCTGGTTTGTGAGTCCGAGAGGAGGGTGCAGGTGTGCCCCGGAAAGAAGATTTACCGTTCCCCCAAGTGGGAAGAGGGTCCCGTTTCCCCCTTTGATAGAGCATCCCTACCCCGGTGGGGGCTGAGGGTGCCCGAAGCCCCTTGCCCGCGCCCCCCTGCGGCGGCGCTGAGAACTGCCCCTGTGCTCAGGCAGAGTCCTTTGGGGGGGTCTGGCTCCGGCCGGGGGCGGAGCCTGAGGCTCATCAGCGCTGCCTGGCCAGGTGAGGACTCTTCCCCTTTGAGTGCTGCCGGGTTGCCCGGGCCGTTCCCCGCCAACCTGTCTGCCTGCAGCTTTGGAGGTGGCCGCGACACAGACAGTCCGAGGCATACAGGGGGTAACCTCCCTGACGGTGACCCCGCCCCTCCGTCTATGGCATCCTCGGCGCACTGTCAGCCCCTCGGGGTGTGAGTGCGGAGGAGGTTGCCGGTGTCCCCCGAGGGGAAGAGGGCCCCATGGCCAAAACGGGCTTGCGGTCCCTGCACCTTGCAGGGGCTCTTGGACTCTGTACCCCCGTGGTTCCAGAGGTACCACGACCCGCATGGGGCTCAGGGTCCCCGAACCCCAGCCCCCCCCTCGCAAGCGCCCCCTAGAGGCGGCGCCGTGAACTGCACCTGTGCTCAGGCAGAGTCCGGCGGGCGGGGTCAGGCTCCGCCCGGGGGCGGGGCCTGAGGCTCATCAGCGCTGCCTGGCCAGGTGAGGACTCTTCCCCTTTGAGTGCTGCCGGGTTGCCAGGGGCTTTCCGCACCGACCTTTCTGCCTGCAGTTTTGGAGAGGGCCTGGGACGCAGACGGTCCGAGGCTTGCAGGGGTTGCCCTCCCTGACGGTGACCCCGACCCTCCGTCCAGGGCGTCTTCCGGCGCACGGCCTGCCCCTGGGGGTGTGAGTGTGAGAGGAGGCTGCAGGTGTGCCCCGGGGGAAGGTTTACCGTTCCCCAAGGGGGAAGTTGTCCTCTTTCCCCCATGGGGGAAGAGCGTCACCTTACCCCATGGAGTAGGGGTCAACCTGCCCCCTTGGTGCTGAGGGTCCGCGCCCCCCGCACCGGCCCCCCCCCCCGGCCCTATGAAGTGCACCTGTGCTCAGCAGAGTCCGGTGGGCGGGGTCAGGCTCCGGCCAGAGGCGGAGCCTGGGGCTCAGCAGCGCCGCTGAGCCAGGTGAGGACTCTTCCCCTTTGAGTGGTGCTGGGTTGCTAAGGGCTTTCCCCGCCGGCCCGTGTGAATGCAGTTTTGGAGGACGCCGCGGGCGCCGTCAGTCTGTGGCTTGCAGGGGTTGCCCTCCCTGACGGTGAACCCGCCCCTTCTTGTAGGGCGTCTTGGGGCACACGTCCTGCCCCTGGTTTGTGAGTCCGAGAGGAGGGTGCAGGTGTGCCCCGGAAAGAAGATTTACCGTTCCCCCAAGTGGGAAGAGGGTCCCGTTTCCCCCTTGGATAGAGCATCCCTACCCCGGTGGGGGCTGAGGGTGCCCGAAGCCCCTCGCCCGCGCCCCCTTGCGGCGGCGCTGTGAACTGCCCCTGTGCACAGGCAGAGTCCTTTGGGGGGGTCTGGCTCCGGCCGGGGGCTGAGCCTGAGGCTCATCAGCGCTGCCTGGCCAGGTGAGGACTCTTCCCCTTTGAGTGCTGCCGGGTTGCCCGGGCCGTTCCCCGCCAACCTGTCTGCCTGCAGCTTTGGAGGTGGCCGCTGACACAGACAGTCCGAGGCATACAGGGGGTAACCTCCCTGACGGTGACCCCGCCCCTCCGTCTATGGCATCCTCGGCGCACTGTCAGCCCCTCGGGGTGTGAGTGCGGAGGAGGTTGCCGGTGTCCCCCGAGGGGAAGAGGGCCCCATGGCCAAAACGGGCTTGCGGTCCCTGCACCTTGCAGGGGCTCTTGGACTCTGTACCCCCGTGGTTCCAGAGGTACCACGACCCGCATGGGGCTCAGGGTCCCCGAACCCCAGCCCCCCCCTCGCCAGCGCCCCCTAGCGGCGGCGCCGTGAACTGCACCTGTGCTCAGGCAGAGTCCGGCGGGCGGGGTCAGGCTCCGGCCGGGGGCGGGGCCTGAGGCTCATCAGCGCTGCCTGGCCAGGTGAGGACTCTTCCCCTTTGAGTGCTGCCGGGTTGCCAGGGGCTTTCCGCACCGACCTTTCTGCCTGCAGTTTTGGAGAGGGCCTGGGACGCAGACGGTCCGAGGCTTGCAGGGGTTGCCCTCCCTGACGGTGACCCCGCCCCTCCGTCCAGGTCGTCTTCCGGCGCACGGCCTGCCCCTGGGGGTGTGAGTGTGAGAGGAGGCTGCAGGTGTGCCCCGGGGGAAGATTTACCGTTCCCCAAGGGGGAAGTTGTCCTCTTTCCCCCATGGGGGAAGAGCGTCATCTTACCCCATGGAGTAGGGGTCAACCAGCCCCCTTGGTGCTGAGGGTCCCCGCCCCCCGCACCGGCCCCTCCCCCCGGCCCTATGAAGTGCACCTGTGCTCAGCAGAGTCCGGTGGGCGGGGTCAGGCTCCGGCCAGAGGCGGAGCCTGGGGCTCAGCAGCGCCCCTGAGCCAGGTGAGGACTCTTCCCCTTTGAGTGGTGCTGGGTTGCTAAGGGCTTTCCCCGCCGGCCCGTGTGAATGCAGTTTTGGAGGACGCCGCGGGCGCCGTCAGTCTGTGGCTTGCAGGGGTTGCCCTCCCTGACGGTGAACCCGCCCCTTCTTGTAGGCCGTCTTGGGGCACACGTCCTGCCCCTGGTTTGTGAGTCCGAGAGGAGGGTGCAGGTGTGCCCCGGAAAGAAGATTTACCGTTCCCCCAAGTGGGAAGAGGGTCCCGTTTCCCCCTTTGATAGAGCATCCCTACCCCGGTGGGGGCTGAGGGTGCCCGAAGCCCCTTGCCCGCGCCCCCCTGCGGCGGCGCTGAGAACTGCCCCTGTGCTCAGGCAGAGTCCTTTGGGGGGGTCTGGCTCCGGCCGGGGGCGGAGCCTGAGGCTCATCAGCGCTGCCTGGCCAGGTGAGGACTCTTCCCCTTTGAGTGCTGCCGGGTTGCCCGGGCCGTTCCCCGCCAACCTGTCTGCCTGCAGCTTTGGAGGTGGCCGCGACACAGACAGTCCGAGGCATACAGGGGGTAACCTCCCTGACGGTGACCCCGCCCCTCCGTCTATGGCATCCTCGGCGCACTGTCAGCCCCTCGGGGTGTGAGTGCGGAGGAGGTTGCCGGTGTCCCCCGAGGGGAAGAGGGCCCCATGGCCAAAACGGGCTTGCGGTCCCTGCACCTTGCAGGGGCTCTTGGACTCTGTACCCCCGTGGTTCCAGAGGTACCACGACCCGCATGGGGCTCAGGGTCCCCGAACCCCAGCCCCCCCTCGCCAGCGCCCCCTAGAGGCGGCGCCGTGAACTGCACCTGTGCTCAGGCAGAGTCCGGCGGGCGGGGTCAGGCTCCGCCCGGGGGCGGGGCCTGAGGCTCATCAGCGCTGCCTGGCCAGGTGAGGACTCTTCCCCTTTGAGTGCTGCCGGGTTGCCAGGGGCTTTCCGCACCGACCTTTCTGCCTGCAGTTTTGGAGAGGGCCTGGGACGCAGACGGTCCGAGGCTTGCAGGGGTTGCCCTCCCTGACGGTGACCCCGACCCTCCGTCCAGGGCGTCTTCCGGCGCACGGCCTGCCCCTGGGGGTGTGAGTGTGAGAGGAGGCTGCAGGTGTGCCCCGGGGGAAGGTTTACCGTTCCCCAAGGGGGAAGTTGTCCTCTTTCCCCCATGGGGGAAGAGCGTCACCTTACCCCATGGAGTAGGGGTCAACCTGCACCCTTGGTGCTGAGGGTCCGCGCCCCCCGCACCGGCCCCCCCCCCCGGCCCTATGAAGTGCACCTGTGCTCAGCAGAGTCCGGTGGGCGGGGTCAGGCTCCGGCCAGAGGCGGAGCCTGGGGCTCAGCAGCGCCGCTGAGCCAGGTGAGGACTCTTCCCCTTTGAGTGGTGCTGGGTTGCTAAGGGCTTTCCCCGCCGGCCCGTGTGAATGCAGTTTTGGAGGACGCCGCGGGCGCCGTCAGTCTGTGGCTTGCAGGGGTTGCCCTCCCTGACGGTGAACCCGCCCCTTCTTGTAGGGCGTCTTGGGGCACACGTCCTGCCCCTGGTTTGTGAGTCCGAGAGGAGGGTGCAGGTGTGCCCCGGAAAGAAGATTTACCGTTCCCCCAAGTGGGAAGAGGGTCCCGTTTCCCCCTTGGATAGAGCATCCCTACCCCGGTGGGGGCTGAGGGTGCCCGAAGCCCCTCGCCCGCGCCCCCCTGCGGCGGCGCTGTGAACTGCCACTGTGCTCAGGCAGAGTCCTTTGGGGGGGTCTGGCTCCGGCCGGGGGCTGAGCCTGAGGCTCATCAGCGCTGCCTGGCCAGGTGAGGACTCTTCCCCTTTGAGTGCTGCCGGGTTGCCCGGGCCGTTCCCCGCCAACCTGTCTGCCTGCAGCTTTGGAGGTGGCCGCTGACACAGACAGTCCGAGGCATACAGGGGGTAACCTCCCTGACGGTGACCCCGCCCCTCCGTCTATGGCATCCTCGGCGCACTGTCAGCCCCTCGGGGTGTGAGTGCGGAGGAGATTGCCGGTGTCCCCCGAGGGGAAGAGGGCCCCATGGCCAAAACGGGCTTGCGGTCCCTGCACCTTGCAGGGGCTCTTGGACTCTGTACCCCCGTGGTTCCAGAGGTACCACGACCCGCATGGGGCTCAGGGTCCCCGAACCCCAGCCCCCCCCCTCGCCAGCGCCCCCTAGAGGCGGCGCCGTGAACTGCACCTGTGCTCAGGCAGAGTCCGGCGGGCGGGGTCAGGCTCCGGCCGGGGGCGGGGCCTGAGGCTCATCAGCGCTGCCTGGCCAGGTGAGGACTCTTCCCCTTTGAGTGCTGCCGGGTTGCCAGGGGCTTTCCGCACCGACCTTTCTGCCTGCAGTTTTGGAGAGGGCCTGGGACGCAGACGGTCCGAGGCTTGCAGGGGTTGCCCTCCCTGACGGTGACCCCGCCCCTCCGTCCAGGTCGTCTTCCGGCGCACGGCCTGCCCCTGGGGGTGTGAGTGTGAGAGGAGGCTGCAGGTGTGCCCCGGGGGAAGATTTACCGTTCCCCAAGGGGGAAGTTGTCCTCTTTCCCCCATGGGGGAAGAGCGTCATCTTACCCCATGGAGTAGGGGTCAACCAGCCCCCTTGGTGCTGAGGGTCCCCGCCCCCCGCACCGGCCCCCCCCCCCGGCCCTATGAAGTGCACCTGTGCTCAGCAGAGTCCGGTGGGCGGGGTCAGGCTCCGGCCAGAGGCGGAGCCTGGGGCTCAGCAGCGCCGCTGAGCCAGGTGAGGACTCTTCCCCTTTGAGTGGTGCTGGGTTGCTAAGGGCTTTCCCCGCCGGCCCGTGTGAATGCAGTTTTGGAGGACGCCGCGGGCGCCGTCAGTCTGTGGCTTGCAGGGGTTGCCCTCCCTGACGGTGAACCCGCCCCTTCTTGTAGGGCGTCTTGGGGCACACGTCCTGCCCCTGGTTTGTGAGTCCGAGAGGAGGTGTGCCCCGGAAAGAAGATTTACCGTTCCCCCAAGTGGGAAGAGGGTCCCGTTTCCCCCTTGGATAGAGCATCCCTACCCCGGTGGGGGCTGAGGGTGCCCGAAGCCCCTCGCCCGCGCCCCCCTGCGGCGGCGCTGTGAACTGCCCCTGTGCTCAGGCAGAGTCCTTTGGGGGGGTCTGGCTCAGGCCGGGGGCGGAGCCTGAGGCTCATCAGCGCTGCCTGGCCAGGTGAGGACTCTTCCCCTTTGAGTGCTGCCGGGTTGCCCGGGCCGTTCCCCGCCAACCTGTCTGCCTGCAGCTTTGGAGGTGGCCGCGACACAGACAGTCCGAGGCATACAGGGGGTAACCTCCCTGACGGTGACCCCGCCCCTCCGTCTATGGCATCCTCGGCGCACTGTCAGCCCCTCGGGGTGTGAGTGCGGAGGAGGTTGCCGGTGTCCCCCGAGGGGAAGAGGGCCCCATGGCCAAAACGGGCTTGCGGTCCCTGCACCTTGCAGGGGCTCTTGGACTCTGTACCCCCGTGGTTCCAGAGGTACCACGACCCGCATGGGGCTGAGGGTCCCCGAACCCCAGCCCCCCTCGCCAGCGCCCCCTAGCGGCGGCGCCGTGAACTGCACCTGTGCTCAGGCAGAGTCCTTTGGGGGGGTCTGGCTCCGGCCGGGGGCGGAGCCTGTTGCTCATCAGCGCTGCCTGGCCAGGTGAGGACTCTTCCCCTTTGAGTGCTGCCGGGTTGCCCGGGCCATTCCCCGCCAACCTGTCTGCCTGCAGCTTTGGAGGTGGCCGCGACACAGACAGTCCGAGGCATACAGGGGGTAACCTCCCTGACGGTGACCCCGCCCCTCCGTCTATGGCATCCTCGGCGCACTGTCAGCCGCTCGGGGTGTGAGTGCGGAGGAGGTTGCCGGTGTCCCCCGAGGGGAAGAGGGCCCCATGGCCAAAACGGGCTTGCGGTCCCTGCACCTTGCAGGGGCTCTTGGACTCTGTACCCCCGTGGTTCCAGAGGTACCACGACCCGCATGGGGCTGAGGGTCCCCGAACCCCAGCCCCCCTCGCCAGCGCCCCCTAGCGGCGGCGCCGTGAACTGCACCTGTGCTCAGGCAGAGTCCGGCGGGCGGGGTCAGGCTCCGGCCGGGGGCGGGGCCTGAGGCTCATCAGAGCTGCCTGGCCAGGTGAGGACTCTTCCCCTTTGAGTGCTGCCGGGTTGCCAGGGGCTTTCCGCACCGACCTTTCTGCCTGCAGTTTTGGAGAGGGCCTGGGACGCAGACGGTCCGAGGCTTGCAGGGGTTGCCCTCCCTGACTGTGACCCCGCCCCTCCGTCCAGGGCGTCTTCCGGCGCATGGCCTGCCCCTGGGGGAGTGAGTGTGAGAGGAGGCTGCAGGTGTGCCCCGGGGGAAGGTTTACCGTTCCCCAAGGGGGAAGTTGTCCTCTTTCCCCCATGGGGGAAGAGCGTCACCTTACCCCATGGAGTAGGGGTCAACCTGCCCCCTTGGTGCTGAGCGTCCCCGCCCCCCGCACCGGCCCCCCCCCGGCCCTATGAAGTGCACCTGTGCTCAGCAGAGTCCGGTGGGCGGGGTCAGGCTCCGGCCAGAGGCGGAGCCTGGGGCTCAGCAGCGCCGCTGAGCCAGGTGAGGACTCTTCCCCTTTGAGTGGTGCTGGGTTGCTAAGGGCTTCCCCGCCGGCCCTTGTGAATGCAGTTTTGGAGGACGCCGCGGGCGCCGTCAGTCTGTGTCTTGCAGGGGTTGCCCTCCCTGACGGTGAACCCGCCCCTTCTTGTAGGGCGTCTTGGGGCACACGTCCTGCCCCTGGTTTGTGAGTCCGAGAGGAGGGTGCAGGTGTGCCCCGGAAAGAAGATTTACCGTTCCCCCAAGTGGGAAGAGGGTCCCGTTTCCCCCTTGGATAGAACATCCCTACCCCGGTGGGGGCTGAGGGTGCCCGAAGCCCCTCGCCCGCGCCCCCATGCGGCGGCGCTGTGAATTGCCTCTGTGCTCAGGCAGAGTCCTTTGGGGGGTCTGGCTCCGGCCGGGTCGGAGCCTGAGGCTCATCAGCGCTGCCTGGCCAGGTGAGGACTCTTCCCCTTTGAGTGCTGCCGGGTTGCCCGGGCCGTTCCCCGCCAACCTGTCTGCCTGCAGCTTTGGAGGTGGCCGCCGACACAGACAGTCCGAGGCATACAGGGCGTAACCTCCCTGACGGTGACCCCGCCCCTCCGTCTATGGCATCCTCGGCGCACTGTCAGCCCCTCGGGGTGTGAGTGCGGAGGAGGTTGCCGGTGTCCCCCGAGGGGAAGAGGGCCCCATGGCCAAAACGGGCTTGCGGTCCCTGCACCTTGCAGGGGCTCTTGGACACTGTACCCCCGTGGTTCCAGAGGTACCACGACCCGCATGGGGCTGAGGGTCCCCGAACCCCAGCCCCCCATCGCCAGCGCCCCCTAGCGGCGGCGCCGTGAACTGCACCTGTGCTCAGGCAGATTCCGGCGGGCGGGCTCAGGCTCCGGCCGGGGGCGGGGCCTGAGGCTCATCAGCGCTGCCTGGCCAGGTGAGGACTCTTCCCCTTTGAGTGCTGCCGGGTTGCCAGGGGCTTTCCGCACCGACCTTTCTGCCTGCAGTTTTGGAGAGGGCCTGGGACGCAGAAGGTCCGAGGCTTGCAGGGGTTGCCCTCCCTGACGGTGACCCCGCCCCTCCGTCCAGGGCGTCTTCCGGCGCACGGCCTGCCCCTGGGGGTGTGAGTGTGAGAGGAGGCTGCAGGTGTGCCCCGGGGGAAGGTTTACCGTTCCCCAAGGGGGAAGTTGTCCTCTTTCCCCCATGGGGGAAGAGCGTCACCTTACCCCATGGAGTAGGAGTCAACCTGCCCCCTTGGTGCTGAGGGTCCCCGCCCCCCGCAACGGCCCCCCCCCCCGGCCCTATGAAGTGCACCTGTGCTCAGCAGAGTCCGGTGGGCGGGGTCAGGCTCCGGCCAGAGGCGGAGCCTGGGGCTCAGCAGCGCCGCTGAGCCAGGTGAGGACTCTTCCCCTTTGAGTGGTGCTGGGTTGCTAAGGGCTTTCCCCGCCGGCCCG
The DNA here is from genome assembly GCF_964194135.1 of Talpa europaea. Taxonomy (NCBI): domain Eukaryota; kingdom Metazoa; phylum Chordata; class Mammalia; order Eulipotyphla; family Talpidae; genus Talpa; species Talpa europaea. The sequence goes on along the minus strand of NC_140082.1, from coordinate 70,309,780 downwards.
TGTGAATGCAGTTTTGGAGGACGCCGCGGGCGCCGTCAGTCTGTGGCTTGCAGGGGTTGCCCTTCCTGACGGTGAACCCGCCCCTTCTTGTAGGGCGTCTTGGGGAACACGTCCTGCCCCTGGTTTGTGAGTCCGAGAGGAGGGTGCAGGTGTGCCCCGGAAAGAAGATTTACCGTTCCCCCAAGTGGGAAGAGGGTCCCATTTCCCCCTTGGATAGAGCATCCCTACCCCGGTGGGGGCTGAGGGTGCCCGAAGCCCCTCGCCCGCGCCCCCCTGCGGCGGCGCTGTGAACTGCCCCTGTGCTCAGGCAGAGTCCTTTGGGGGGGTCTGGCTCCGGCCGGGGGCGGAGCCTGAGGCTCATCAGCGCTGCCTGGCCAGGTGAGGACTCTTCCCCTTTGAGTGCTGCCGGGTTGCCCGGGCCGTTCCCCGCCAATCTGTCTGCCTGCAGCTTTGGAGGTGGCCGCCGACACAGACAGTCCGAGGCATACAGGGGGTAACCTCCCTGACGGTGACCCCGCCCCTCCGTCTATGGCATCCTCGGCGCACTGTCAGCCCCTCGGGGTGTGAGTTCGGAGGAGGTTGCCGGTGTCCCCCGAGGGGAAGAGGGCCCCATGGCCAAAACGGGCTTGCGGTCCCTGCACCTTGCAGGGGCTCTTGGACTCTGTACCCCCGTGGTTCCAGAGGTACCACGACCCGCATGGGGCTCAGGGTCCCCGAACCCCAGCCCCCCCCCCTCGCCAGCGCCCCCTAGAGGCGGCGCCGGGAACTGCACCTGTGCTCAGGCAGAGTCCGGTGGGCGGGGTGAGGCTCCGGCCTGGGCGGGGCCTGAGGCTCATCAGCGCTGCCTGGCCAGGTGAGGACTCTTCCCCTTTGAGTGCTGCCGGGTTGCCAGGGGCTTTCCGCACCGACCTTTCTGCCTGCAGTTTTGGAGAGGGCCTGGGACGCAGACGGTCCGAGGCTTGCAGGGGTTGCCCTCCCTGACGGTGACCCCGCCCCTCCGTCCAGGGCGTCTTCCGGCGCACGGCCTGCCCCTGGGGGTGTGAGTGTGAGAGGAGGCTGGAGGTGTGCCCCGGGGGAAGGTTTACCGTTCCCCAAGGGGGAAGTTGTCCTCTTTCCCCCATGGGGGAAGAGCGTCACCTTACCCCATGGAGTAGGGGTCAACCTGCCCCCTTGGTGCTGAGGGTCCCCGCCCCCCGCACCGGCCCCCCCCCCGGCCCTATGAAGTGCACCTGTGCTCAGCAGAGTCCGGTGGGCGGGGTCAGGCTCCGGCCAGAGGCGGAGCCTGGGGCTCAGCAGCGCCGCTGAGCCAGGTGAGGACTCTTCCCCTTTGAGTGGTGCTGGGTTGCTAAGGGCTTTCCCCGCCGGCCCGAGTGAATGCAGATTTGGAGGACGCCGCAGGCGCCGTCAGTCTGTGGCTTGCGGGGGTTGCCCTACCTGACGGTGAACCCGCCCCTTCTTGTAGGGCGTCTTGGGGCACACGTCCTGCCCCTGGTTTGTGAGTCCGAGAGGAGGGTGCAGGTGTGCCCCGGAAAGAAGATTTACCGTTCCCCCAAGTGGGAAGAGGGTCCCGTTTCCCCCTTGGATAGAGCATCCCTACCCCGGTGGGGGCTGAGGGTGCCCGAAGCCCCTCGCCCGCGCCCCCCTGCGGCGGCGCTGTGAACTGCCCCTGTGCTCAGGCAGAGTCCTTTGGGGGGGTCTGGCTCCGGCCGGGGGCGGAGCCTGAGGCTCATCAGCGCTGCCTGGCCAGGTGAGGACTCTTCCCCTTTGTGTGCTGCCGGGTTGCCCGGGCCGTTCCCCGCCAACCTGTCTGCCTGCAGCTTTGGAGGTGGCCGCGACACAGACAGTCCGAGGCATACAGGGGGTAACCTCCCTGACGGTGACCCCGCCCCTCCGTCTATGGCATCCTCGGCGCACTGTCAGCCCCTCGGGGTGTGAGTGCGGAGGAGGTTGCCGGTGTCCCCAGAGGGGAAGAGGGCCCCATGGCCAAAACGGGCTTGAGGTCCCTGCACCTTGCAGGGGCTCTTGGACTCTGTACCCCCGTGGTTCCAGAGGTACCACGACCCGCATGGGGCTCAGGGTCCCCGAACCCCAGCCCCCCCCTCGCCAGCGCCCCCTAGCGGCGGCGCCGTGAACTGCACCTGTGCTCAGGCAGAGTCCGGCGGGCGGGGTCAGGCTCCGGCCGGGGGCGGGGCCTGAGGCTCATCAGCGCTGCCTGGCCAGGTGAGGACTCTTCCCCTTTGAGTGCTGCCGGGTTGCCACGGGCTTTCCGCACCGACCTTTCTGCCTGCAGTTTTGGAGAGGGCCTGGGACGCAGACGGTCCGAGGCTTGCAGGGGTTGCCCTCCCTGACGGTGACCCCGCCCCTCCGTCCAGGGCGTCTTCCGGCGCACGGCCTGCCCCTGGGGGTGTGAGTGTGAGAGGAGGCTGCAGGTGTGCCCCGGGGGAAGGTTTACCGTTCCCCAAGGGGGAAGTTGTCCTCTTTCCCCCATGGGGGAAGAGCGTCACCTTACCCCATGGAGTAGGGGTCAACCTGCCCCCTTGGTGCTGAGGGTCCGCGCCCCCCGCACCGGTACCCCCCCCCGGCCCTATGAAGTGCACCTGTGCTCAGCAGAGTCCGGTGGGCGGGGTCAGGCTCCGGCCAGAGGCGGAGCCTGGGGCTCAGCAGCGCCGCTGAGCCAGGTGAGGACTCTTCCCCTTTGAGTGGTGCTGGGTTGCTAAGGGCTTTCCCCGCCGGCCCGTGTGAATGCAGTTTTGGAGGACGCCGCGGGCGCCGTCAGTCTGTGGCTTGCAGGGGTTGCCCTCCCTGACGGTGAACCCGCCCCTTCTTGTAGGGCGTCTTGGGGCACACGTCCTGCCCCTGGTTTGTGAGTCCGAGAGGAGGGTGCAGGTGTGCCCCGGAAAGAAGATTTACCGTTCCCCCAAGTGGGAAGAGGGTCCCGTTTCCCCCTTGGATAGAGCATCCCTACCCCGGTGGGGGCTGAGGGTGCCCGAAGCCCCTCGCCCGCGCCCCCCTGCGGCGGCGCTGTGAACTGCCCCTGTGCTCAGGCAGAGTCCTTTGGGGGGGTCTGGCTCCGGCCGGGGGCGGAGCCTGAGGCTCATCAGCGCTGCCTGGCCAGGTGAGGACTCTTCCCCTTTGAGTGCTGCCGGGTTGCCCGGGCCGTTCCCCGCCAACCTGTCTGCCTGCAGCTTTGGAGGTGGCCGCGACACAGACAGTCCGAGGCATACAGGGGGTAACCTCCCTGACGGTGACCCCGCCCCTCCGTCTATGGCATCCTCGGCGCACTGTCAGCCCCTCGGGGTGTGAGTGCGGAGGAGGTTGCCGGTGTCCCCCGAGGGGAAGAGGGCCCCATGGCCAAAACGGGCTTGCGGTCCCTGCACCTTGCAGGGGCTCTTGGACTCTGTACCCCCGTGGTTCCAGAGGTACCACGACCCGCATGGGGCTCAGGGTCCCCGAACCCCAGCCCCCCCTCGCCATCGCCCCCTAGAGGCGGCGCCGTGAACTGCACCTGTGCTCAGGCAGAGTCCGGCGGGCGGGGTCAGGCTCCGGCCGGGGGCGGGTCCTGAGGCTCATCAGCGCTGCCTGGCCAGGTGAGGACTCTTCCCCTTTGAGTGCTGCCGGGTTGCCAGGGGCTTTCCGCACCGACCTTTCTGCCTGCAGTTTTGGAGAGGGCCTGGGACGCAGACGGTCCGAGGCTTGCAGGGGTTGCCCTCCCTGACGGTGACCCCGACCCTCCGTCCAGGGCGTCTTCCGGCGCACGGCTTGCCCCTGGGGGTGTGAGTGTGAGAGGAGGCTGCAGGTGTGCCCCGGGGGAAGGTTTACCGTTCCCCAAGGGGGAAGTTGTCCTCTTTCCCCCATGGGGGAAGAGCGTCACCTTACCCCATGGAGTAGGGGTCAACCTGCCCCCTTGGTGCTGAGGGTCCCCGCCCCCCGCACCGGCCACCCCCCCCCGGCCCTATGAAGTGCACCTGTGCTCAGCAGAGTCCGGTGGGCGGGGTCAGGCTCCGGCCAGAGGCGGAGCCTGGGGCTCAGCAGCGCCGCTGGGCCAGGTGAGGACTCTTCCCCTTTGAGTGGTGCTGGGTTGCTAAGGGCTTTCCCCGCCGGCCCGTGTGAATGCAGTTTTGGAGGACGCCGCGGGCGCCGTCAGTCTGTGGCTTGCAGGGGTTGCCCTCCCTAACGGTGAACCCGCCCCTTCTTGTAGGGCGTCTTGGGGCACACGTCCTGCCCCTGGTTTGTGAGTCCGAGAGGAGGGTGCAGGTGTGCCCCGGAAAGAAGATTTACCGTTCCCCCAAGTGGGAAGAGGGTCCCGTTTCCCCCTTGGATAGAGCATCCCTACCCCGGTGGGGGCTGAGGGTGCCCGAAGCCCCTCGCCCGCGCCCCCCTGCGGCGGCGCTGTGAACTGCCCCTGTGCTCAGGCAGAGTCCTTTGGGGGGGTCTGGCTCCGGCCGGGGGCGGAGCATGAGGCTCATCAGCGCTGCCTGGCCAGGTGAGGACTCTTCCCCTTTGAGTGCTGCCGGTTTGCCCGGGCCGTTCCCCGCCAACCTGTCTGCCTGCAGCTTTGGAGGTGGCCGCCGACACAGACAGTCCGAGGCATACAGGGGGTAACCTCCCAGACGGTGACCCCGCCCCTCCGTCTATGGCATCCTCGGCGCACTGTCAGCCCCTCGGGGTGTGAGTGCGGAGGAGGTTGCCGGTGTCCCCCGAGGGGAAGAGGGCCCCATGGACAAAACGGGCTTGCGGTCCCTGCACCTTGCAGGGGCTCTTGGACTCTGTACCCCCGTGGTTCCAGAGGTACCACGACCCGCATGGGGCTGAGGGTCCCCGAACCCCAGCCCCCCCTCGCCAGCGCCCCCTAGCGGCGGCGCCGTGAACTGCACCTGTGCTCAGGCAGAGTCCGGCGGGCGGGGTCAGGCTCCGGCCGGGGGCGGGGCCTGAGGCTCATCAGCGCTGCCTGGCCAGGTGAGGACTCTTCCCCTTTGAGTGCTGCCGGGTTGCCCGGGCCGTTCCCCGCCAACCTGTCTGCCTGCAGCTTTGGAGGTGGCCGCCGACACAGACAGTCCGAGGCATACAGGGGGTAACCTCCCTGACGGTGACCCCGCCCCTCCGTCTATGGCATCCTCGGCGCACTGTCAGCCCCTCAGGGTGTGAGTGCGGAGGAGGTTGCCGGTGTCCCCCGAGGGGAAGAGGGCCCCATGGCCAAAACGGGCTTGCGGTCCCTGCACCATGCAGGGGCTCTTGGACTCTGTACCCCCGTGGTTCCAGAGGTACCACGACCAGCATGGGGCTGAGGGTCCCCGAACCCCAGCCCCCCCTCGCCAGCGCCCCCTAGCGGCGGCGCCGTGAACTGCAAATGTGCTCAGGCAGAGTCCGGCGGGCGGGGTCAGGCTCCGGCCGGGGGCGGGGCCTGAGGCTCATCAGCGCTGCCTGGCCAGGTGAGGACTCTTCCCCTTTGAGTGCTGCCGGGTTGCCAGGGGCTTTCCGCACCGACCTTTCTGCCTGCAGTTTTGGAGAGGGCCTGGGACGCAGACGGTCCGAGGCTTGCAGGGGTTGCCCTCCCTGACGGTGACCCCGCCCCTCCGTCCAGGGCGTCTTCCGGCGCACGGCCTGCCCCTGGGGGTGTGAGTGTGAGAGGAGGCTGCAGGTGTGCCCCGGGGGAAGGTTTACCGTTCCCCAAGGGGGAAGTTGTCCTCTTTCCCCCATGGGGGAAGAGCGTCACCTTACCCCATGGAGTAGGGGTCAACCTGCCCCCTTGGTGCTGAGGGTCCCCGCCCCCCGCACCGGCCCCCCCCCCGGCCCTATGAAGTGCACCTGTGCTCAGCAGAGTCCGGTGGGCGTGGTCAGGCTCCGGCCAGAGGCGGAGCCTGGGGCTCAGCAGCGCCGCTGAGCCAGGTGAGGACTCTTCCCCTTTGAGTGGTGCTGGGTTGCTAAGGGCTTTCCCCGCCGGCCCGTGTGAATGCAGTTTTGGAGGACGCCGCGGGCGCCGTCAGTCTGTGGCTTGCAGGGGTTGCCCTCCCTGACGGTGAACCCGCCCCTTCTTGTAGGGCGTCTTGGGGCACACGTCCTGCCCCTGGTTTGTGAGTCCGAGAGGAGGGTGCAGGTGTGCCCCGGAAAGAAGATTTACCGTTCCCCCAAGTGGGAAGAGGGTCCCGTTTCCCCCTTGGATAGAGCATCCCTACCCCGGTGGGGGCTGAGGGTGCCCGAAGCCCCTCGCCCGCGCCCCCCTGCGGCGGCGCTGTGAACTGCCCCTGTGCTCAGGCAGAGTCCTTTGGGGGGGTCTGGCTCCGGCCGGGGGCGGAGCCTGAGGCTCATCAGCGCTGCCTGGCCAGGTGAGGACTCTTCCCCTTTGAGTGCTGCCGGGTTGCCCGGGCCGTTCCCCGCCAACCTGTCTGCCTGCAGCTTTGGAGGTGGCCGCCGATACAGACAGTCCGAGGCATACAGGGGGTAACCTCCCTGACGGTGACCCCGCCCCTCCGTCTATGGCATCCTCGGCGCACTGTCAGCCCCTCGGGGTGTGAGTGCGGAGGAGGTTGCCGGTGTCCCCCGAGGGGAAGAGGGCCCCATGGCCAAAACGGGCTTGCGGTCCCTGCACCTTGCAGGGGCTCTTGGACTCTGTACCCCCGTGGTTCCAGAGGTACCACGACCCGCATGGGGCTCAGGGTCCCCGAACCCCAGCCCCCCCTCGCCATCGCCCCCTAGAGGCGGCGCCGTGAACTGCACCTGTGCTCAGGCAGAGTCCGGCGGGCGGGGTCAGGCTCCGGCCGGGGGCGGGTCCTGAGGCTCATCAGCGCTGCCTGGCCAGGTGAGGACTCTTCCCCTTTGAGTGCTGCCGGGTTGCCAGGGGCTTTCCGCACCGACCTTTCTGCCTGCAGTTTTGGAGAGGGCCTGGGACGCAGACGGTCCGAGGCTTGCAGGGGTTGCCCTCCCTGACGGTGACCCCGACCCTCCGTCCAGGGCGTCTTCCGGCGCACGGCTTGCCCCTGGGGGTGTGAGTGTGAGAGGAGGCTGCAGGTGTGCCCCGGGGGAAGGTTTACCGTTCCCCAAGGGGGAAGTTGTCCTCTTTCCCCCATGGGGGAAGAGCGTCACCTTACCCCATGGAGTAGGGGTCAACCTGCCCCCTTGGTGCTGAGGGTCCCCGCCCCCCGCACCGGCCACCCCCCCCCGGCCCTATGAAGTGCACCTGTGCTCAGCAGAGTCCGGTGGGCGGGGTCAGGCTCCGGCCAGAGGCGGAGCCTGGGGCTCAGCAGCGCCGCTGGGCCAGGTGAGGACTCTTCCCCTTTGAGTGGTGCTGGGTTGCTAAGGGCTTTCCCCGCCGGCCCGTGTGAATGCAGTTTTGGAGGACGCCGCGGGCGCCGTCAGTCTGTGGCTTGCAGGGGTTGCCCTCCCTAACGGTGAACCCGCCCCTTCTTGTAGGGCGTCTTGGGGCACACGTCCTGCCCCTGGTTTGTGAGTCCGAGAGGAGGGTGCAGGTGTGCCCCGGAAAGAAGATTTACCGTTCCCCCAAGTGGGAAGAGGGTCCCGTTTCCCCCTTGGATAGAGCATCCCTACCCCGGTGGGGGCTGAGGGTGCCCGAAGCCCCTCGCCCGCGCCCCCCTGCGGCGGCGCTGTGAACTGCCCCTGTGCTCAGGCAGAGTCCTTTGGGGGGGTCTGGCTCCGGCCGGGGGCGGAGCATGAGGCTCATCAGCGCTGCCTGGCCAGGTGAGGACTCTTCCCCTTTGAGTGCTGCCGGTTTGCCCGGGCCGTTCCCCGCCAACCTGTCTGCCTGCAGCTTTGGAGGTGGCCGCCGACACAGACAGTCCGAGGCATACAGGGGGTAACCTCCCAGACGGTGACCCCGCCCCTCCGTCTATGGCATCCTCGGCGCACTGTCAGCCCCTCGGGGTGTGAGTGCGGAGGAGGTTGCCGGTGTCCCCCGAGGGGAAGAGGGCCCCATGGACAAAACGGGCTTGCGGTCCCTGCACCTTGCAGGGGCTCTTGGACTCTGTACCCCCGTGGTTCCAGAGGTACCACGACCCGCATGGGGCTGAGGGTCCCCGAACCCCAGCCCCCCCTCGCCAGCGCCCCCTAGCGGCGGCGCCGTGAACTGCACCTGTGCTCAGGCAGAGTCCGGCGGGCGGGGTCAGGCTCCGGCCGGGGGCGGGGCCTGAGGCTCATCAGCGCTGCCTGGCCAGGTGAGGACTCTTCCCCTTTGAGTGCTGCCGGGTTGCCCGGGCCGTTCCCCGCCAACCTGTCTGCCTGCAGCTTTGGAGGTGGCCGCCGACACAGACAGTCCGAGGCATACAGGGGGTAACCTCCCTGACGGTGACCCCGCCCCTCCGTCTATGGCATCCTCGGCGCACTGTCAGCCCCTCAGGGTGTGAGTGCGGAGGAGGTTGCCGGTGTCCCCCGAGGGGAAGAGGGCCCCATGGCCAAAACGGGCTTGCGGTCCCTGCACCATGCAGGGGCTCTTGGACTCTGTACCCCCGTGGTTCCAGAGGTACCACGACCAGCATGGGGCTGAGGGTCCCCGAACCCCAGCCCCCCCTCGCCAGCGCCCCCTAGCGGCGGCGCCGTGAACTGCAAATGTGCTCAGGCAGAGTCCGGCGGGCGGGGTCAGGCTCCGGCCGGGGGCGGGGCCTGAGGCTCATCAGCGCTGCCTGGCCAGGTGAGGACTCTTCCCCTTTGAGTGCTGCCGGGTTGCCAGGGGCTTTCCGCACCGACCTTTCTGCCTGCAGTTTTGGAGAGGGCCTGGGACGCAGACGGTCCGAGGCTTGCAGGGGTTGCCCTCCCTGACGGTGACCCCGCCCCTCCGTCCAGGGCGTCTTCCGGCGCACGGCCTGCCCCTGGGGGTGTGAGTGTGAGAGGAGGCTGCAGGTGTGCCCCGGGGGAAGGTTTACCGTTCCCCAAGGGGGAAGTTGTCCTCTTTCCCCCATGGGGGAAGAGCGTCACCTTACCCCATGGAGTAGGGGTCAACCTGCCCCCTTGGTGCTGAGGGTCCCCGCCCCCCGCACCGGCCCCCCCCCCGGCCCTATGAAGTGCACCTGTGCTCAGCAGAGTCCGGTGGGCGGGGTCAGGCTCCGGCCAGAGGCGGAGCCTGGGGCTCAGCAGCGCCGCTGAGCCAGGTGAGGACTCTTCCCCTTTGAGTGGTGCTGGGTTGCTAAGGGCTTTCCCCGCCGGCCCGTGTGAATGCAGTTTTGGAGGACGCCGCGGGCGCCGTCAGTCTGTGGCTTGCAGGGGTTGCCCTCCCTGACGGTGAACCCGCCCCTTCTTGTAGGCCGTCTTGGGGCACACGTCCTGCCCCTGGTTTGTGAGTCCGAGAGGAGGGTGCAGCTGTGCCCCGGAAAGAAGATTTACCGTTCCCCCAAGTGGGAAGAGGGTCCCGTTTCCCCCTTGGATAGAGCATCCCTACCCCGGTGGGGGCTGAGGGTGCCCGAAGCCCCTCGCCCGCGCCCCCCTGCGGCGGCGCTGTGAACTGCCCCTGTGCTCAGGCAGAGTCCTTTGGGGGGGTCTGGCTCCGGCCGGGGGCGGAGCCTGAGGCTCATCAGCGCTGCCTGGCCAGGTGAGGACTCTTCCCCTTTGAGTGCTGCCGGGTTGCCCGGGCCGTTCCCCGCCAACCTGTCTGCCTGCAGCTTTGGAGGTGGCCGACGATACAGACAGTCCGAGGCATACAGGGGGTAACCTCCCTGACGGTGACCCCGCCCCTCCGTCTATGGCATCCTCGGCGCACTGTCAGCCCCTCGGGGTGTGAGTGCGGAGGAGGTTGCCGGTGTCCCCCGAGGGGAAGAGGGCCCCATGGCCAAAACGGGCTTGCGGTCCCTGCACCTTGCAGGGGCTCTTGGACTCTGTACCCCCGTGGTTCCAGAGGTACCACGACCCGCATGGGGCTGAGGGTCCCCGAACCCCAGCCCCCCCCTCGCCAGCGCCCCCTAGCGGCGGCGCCGTGAACTGCACCTGTGCTCAGGCAGAGTCCTTTGGGGGGGTCTGGCTCCGGCCGGGGGCGGAGCCTGAGGCTCATCAGCGCTGCCTGGCCAGGTGAGGACTCTTCCCCTTTGAGTGCTGCCGGGTTGCCCGGGCCGTTCCCCGCCAACCTGTCTGCCTGCAGCTTTGGAGGTGGCCGCGACACTGACAGTCCGAGGCATACAGGGGGTAACCTCCCTGACGGTGACCCCGCCCCTCCGTCTATGGCATCCTCGGCGCACTGTCAGCCCCTCGGGGTGTGAGTGCGGAGGAGGTTGCCGGTGTCCCCCGAGGGGAAGAGGGCCCCATGGCCAAAACGGGCTTGCGGTCCCTGCACCTTGCAGGGGCTCTTGGACTCTGTACCCCCGTGGTTCCAGAGGTACCACGACCCGCATGGGGCTCAGGGTCCCCGAACCCCAGCCCCCCCCTCGCCAGCGCCCCCTAGCGGCGGCGCCGTGAACTGCACCTGTGCTCAGGCAGAGTCCGGCGGGCGGGGTCAGGCTCCGGCCGGGGGCGGGGCCTGAGGCTCATCAGCGCTGCCTGGCCAGGTGAGGACTCTTCCCCTTTGAGTGCTGCCGGGTTGCCAGGGGCTTTCCGCACCGACCTTTCTGCCTGCAGTTTTGGAGAGGGCCTGGGACGCAGACGGTCCGAGGCTTGCAGGGGTTGCCCTCCCTGACGGTGACCCCGCCCCTCCGTCCAGGGCGTCTTCCGGCGCACGGCCTGCCCCTGGGGGTGTGAGTGTGAGAGGAGGCTGCAGGTGTGCCCCGGGGGAAGGTTTACCGTTCCCCAAGGGGGAAGTTGTCCTCTTTCCCCCATGGGGGAAGAGCGTCACCTTACCCCATGGAGTAGGGGTCAACCTGCCCCCTTGGTGCTGAGGGTCCCCGCCCCCCGCACCGGGCCCCCCCCCGGCCCTATGAAGTGCACCTGTGCTCAGCAGAGTCCGGTGGGCGGGGTCAGGCTCCGGCCAGAGGCGGAGCCTGGGGCTCAGCAGCGCCGCTGAGCCAGGTGAGGACTCTTCCCCTTTGAGTGGTGCTGGGTTGCTAAGGGCTTCCCCGCCGGCCCGTGTGAATGCAGTTTTGGAGGACGCCGCGGGCGCCGTCAGTCTGTGGCTTGCAGGGGTTGCCCTCCCTGACGGTGAACCCGCCCCTTCTTGTAGGGCGTCTTGGGGCACACGTCCTGCCCCTGGTTTGTGAGTCCGAGAGGAGGGTGCAGGTGTGCCCCGGAAAGAAGATTTACCGTTCCCCCAAGTGGGAAGAGGGTCCCGTTTCCCCCTTGGATAGAACATCCCTACCCCGGTGGGGGCTGAGGGTGCCCGAAGCCCCTCGCCCGCGCCCCCCTGCGGCGGCGCTGTGAACTGCCTCTGTGCTCAGGCAGAGTCCTTTGGGGGGGTCTGGCTCCGGCCGGGGGCGGAGCCTGAGACTCATCAGCGCTGCCTGGCCAGGTGAGGACTCTTCCCCTTTGAGTGCTGCCGGGTTGCCCGGGCCGTTCCCCGCCAACCTGTCTGCCTGCAGCTTTGGAGGTGGCCGCCGACACAGACAGTCCGAGGCATACAGGGGGTAACCTCCCTGACGGTGACCCCGCCCCTCCGTCTATGGCATCCTCGGCGCACTGTCAGCCCCTCGGGGTGTGAGTGCGGAGGAGGTTGCCGGTGTCCCCCGAGGGGAAGAGGGCCCCATGGCCAAAACGGGCTTGCGGTCCCTGCACCTTGCAGGGGCTCTTGGACTCTGTACCCCCGTGGTTCCAGAGGTACCACGACCCGCATGGGGCTCAGGGTCCCCGAAACCCAGCCCCCCCTCGCCAGCGCCCCCTAGCGGCGGCGCCGTGAACTGCACATGTGCTCAGGCAGAGTCCGGCGGGCGGGGTCAGGCTCCGGCCTGGGCGGGGCCTGAGGCTCATCAGCGCTGCCTGGCCAGGTGAGGACTCTTCCCCTTTGAGTGCTGCCGGGTTGCCAGGGGCTTTCCGCACCGACCTTTCTGCCTGCAGTTTTGGAGAGGGCCTGGGTCGCAGACGGTCCGAGGCTTGCAGGGGTTGCCCTCCCTGACGGTGACCCCGCCCCTCCGTCCAGGGCGTCTTCCGGCGCACGGCCTGCCCCTGGGGGTGTGAGTGTGAGAGGAGGCTGCAGGTGTGCCCCGGGGGAAGGTTTACCGTTCCCCAAGGGGGAAGTTGTCCTCTTTCCCCCATGGGGGAAGAGCGTCACCTTACCCCATGGAGTAGGGGTCAACCTGCCCCCTTGGTGCTGTGGGTCCCCGCCCCCCGCACCGCCCACCCCCCCCCCCGGCCCTATGAAGTGCACCTGTGCTCAGCAGAGTCCGGTGGGCGGGGTCAGGCTCCGGCCAGAGGCGGAGCCTGGGGCTCAGCAGCGCCGCTGAGCCAGGTGAGGACTCTTCCCCTTTGAGTGGTGCTGGGTTGCTAAGGGCTTTCCCCGCCGGCCCGTGTGAATGCAGTTTTGGAGGACGCCGCGGGCGCCGTCAGTCTGTGGCTTGCAGGGGTTGCCCTCCCTGACGGTGAACCCGCCCCTTCTTGTAGGCCGTCTTGGGGCACACGTCCTGCCCCTGGTTTGTGAGTCCGAGAGGAGGGTGCAGGTGTGCCCCGGAAAGAAGATTTACCGTTCCCCCAAGTGGGAAGAGGGTCCCGTTTCCCCCTTGGATAGAGCATCCCTACACCGGTGGGGGCTGAGGGTGCCCGAAGCCCCTCGCCCGCGCCCCCCTGCGGCGGCGCTGTGAACTGCCCCTGTGCTCAGGCAGAGTCCTTTGGGGGGGTCTGGCTCCGGCCGGGGGCGGAGCCTGAGGCTCATCAGCGCTGCCTGGCCAGGTGAGGACTCTTCCCCTTTGAGTGCTGCCGGGTTGCCCGGGCCGTTCCCCGCCAACCTGTCTGCCTGCAGCTTTGGAGGTGGCCGCCGACACAGACAGTCCGAGGCATACAGGGGGTAACCTCCCTGACGGTGACCCCGCCCCTCCGTCTATGGCATCCTGGGCGCACTGTCAGCCCCTCGGGGTGTGAGTGCGGAGGAGGTTGCCGGTGTCCCCCGAGGGGAAGAGGGCCCCATGGCCAAAACGGGCTTGCGGTCCCTGCACCTTGCAGGGGCTCTTGGACTCTGTACCCCCGTGGTTCCAGAGGTACCACGACCCGCATGGGGCTGAGGGTCCCCGAACCCCAGCCCCCCCCTCGCCAGCGCCCCCTAGCGGCGGCGCCGTGAACTGCACCTGTGCTCAGGCAGAGTCCTTTGGGGGGGTCTGGCTCCGGCCGGGGGCGGAGCCTGAGGCTCATCAGCGCTGCCTGGCCAGGTGAGGACTCTTCCCCTTTGAGTGCTGCCGGGTTGCCCGGGCCATTCCCCGCCAACCTGTCTGCCTGCAGCTTTGGAGGTGGCCGCGACACAGACAGTCCGAGGCATACAGGGGGTAACCTCCCTGACGGTGACCCCGCCCCTCCGTCTATGGCATCCTCGGCGCACTGTCAGCCCCTCGGGGTGTGAGTGCGGAGGAGGTTGCCGGTGTCCCCCGAGGGGAAGAGGGCCCCATGGACAAAACGGGCTTGCGGTCCCTGCACCTTGCAGGGGCTCTTGGACTCTGTACCCCCGTGGTTCCAGAGGTACCACGACCAGCATGGGGCTGAGGGTCCCCGAACCCCAGCCCCCCCTCGCCAGCGCCCCCTAGCGGCGGCGCCGTGAACTGCACCTGTGCTCAGGCAGAGTCCGGCGGGCGGGGTCAGGCTCCGGCCGGGGGCGGGGCCTGAGGCTCATCAGCGCTGCCTGGCCAGGTGAGGACTCTTCCCCTTTGAGTGCTGCCGGGTTGCCAGGGGCTTTCCGCACCGACCTTTCTGCCTGCAGTTTTGGAGAGGGCCTGGGACGCAGACGGTCCGAGGCTTGCAGGGGTTGCCCTCCCTGACGGTGACCCCGCCCCTCCGTCCAGGGCGTCTTCCGGCGCACGGCCTGCCCCTGGGGGTGTGAGTGTGAGAGGAGGCTGCAGGTGTGCCCCGGGGGAAGGTTTACCGTTCCCCAAGGGGGAAGTTGTCCTCTTTCCCCCATGGGGGAAGAGCGTCACCTTACCCCATGGAGTAGGAGTCAACCTGCCCCCTTGGTGCTGAGGGTCCCCGCCCCCCGCACCGGCCCCCCCCCCCGGCCCTATGAAGTGCACCTGTGCTCAGCAGAGTCCGGTGGGCGGGGTCAGGCTCCGGCCAGAGGCGGAGCCTGGGGCTCAGCAGCGCCGCTGAGCCAGGTGAGGACTCTTCCCCTTTGAGTGGTGCTGGGTTGCTAAGGGCTTTCCCCGCCGGCCCGTGTGAATGCAGTTTTGGAGGACGCCGCGGGCGCCGTCAGTCTGTGGCTTGCAGGGGTTGCCCTCCGTGACGGTGAACCCGCCCCTTCTTGTAGGGCGTCTTGGGGCACACGTCCTGCCCCTGGTTTGTGAGTCCGAGAGGAGGGTGCAGGTGTGCCCCGGAAAGAAGATTTACCGTTCCCCCAAGTGGGAAGAGGGTCCCGTTTCCCCCTTGGATAGAGCATCCCTACCCCGGCGGGGGCTAAGGGTGCCCGAAGCCCCTCGCCCGCGCCCCCCTGCGGCGGCGCTGTGAACTGCCCCTGTGCTCAGGCAGAGTCCTTTGGGGGGGTCTGGCTCCGGCCGGGGGCGGAGCCTGAGGCTCATCAGCGCTGCCTGGCCAGGTGAGGACTCTTCCCCTTTGAGTGCTGCCGGGTTGCCCGGGCCGTTCCCCGCCAACCTGTCTGCCTGCAGCTTTGGAGGTGGCCGCGACACAGACAGTCCGAGGCATACAGGGGGTAACCTCCCTGACGGTGACCCCGCCCCTCCGTCTATGGCATCCTCGGCGCACTGTCAGCCCCTCGGGGTGTGAGTGCGGAGGAGGTTGCCGGTGTCCCCCGAGGGGAAGAGGGCCCCATGGCCAAAACGGGCTTGCGGTCCCTGCACCTTGCAGGGGCTCTTGGACTCTGTACCCCCGTGGTTCCAGAGGTACCACGACCCGCATGGGGCTCAGGGTCCCCGAACCCCAGCCCCCCCCCTTGCCAGCGCCCCCTAGAGGCGGCGCCGTGAACTGCACCTGTGCTCAGGCAGAGTCCGGCGGGCGGGGTCAGGCTCCGGCCGGGGGCGGGGCCTGAGGCTCATCAGCGCTGCCTGGCCAGGTGAGGACTCTTCCCCTTTGAGTGCTGCCGGGTTGCCAGGGGCTTTCCGCACCGACCTTTCTGCCTGCAGTTTTGGAGAGGGCCTGGGACGCAGACGGTCCGAGGCTTGCAGGGGTTGCCCTCCCTGACGGTGACCCCGCCCCTCCGTCCAGGGCGTCTTCCGGCGCACGGCCTGCCCCTGGGGGTGTGAGTGTGAGAGGAGGCTGCAGGTGTGCCCCGGGGGAAGGTTTACCGTTCCCCAAGGGGGAAGTTGTCCTCTTTCCCCCATGGGGGAAGAGCGTCACCTTACCCCATGGAGTAGGGGTCAACCTGCCCCCTTGGTGCTGAGGGTCCGCGCCCCCCGCACCGGCCCCCCCCCCGGCCCTATGAAGTGCACCTGTGCTCAGCAGAGTCCGGTGGGCGGGGTCAGGCTCCGGCCAGAGGCGGAGCCTGGGGCTCAGCAGCGCCGCTGAGCCAGGTGAGGACTCTTCCCCTTTGAGTGGTGCAGGGTTGCTAAGGGCTTTCCCCGCCGGCCCGTGTGAATGCAGTTTTGGAGGACGTCGCGGGCGCCGTCAGTCTGTGGCTTGCAGGGGTTGCCCTCCCTGACGGTGAACCCGCCCCTTCTTGTAGGGCGTCTTGGGGCACACGTCCTGCCCCTGGTTTGTGAGTCCGAGAGGAGGGTGCAGGTGTGCCCCGGAAAGAAGATTTACCGTTCCCCCAAGTGGGAAGAGGGTCCCGTTTCCCCCTTGGATAGAGCATCCCTACCCCGGTGGGGGCTGAGGGTGCCCGAAGCCCCTCGCCCGCGCCCCCCTGCGGCGGCGCTGTGAACTGCCCCTGTGCTCAGGCAGAGTCCTTTGGGGGGGTCTGGCTCCGGCCGGGGGCGGAGCCTGAGGCTCATCAGCGCTGCCTGGCCAGGTGAGGATTCTTCCCCTTTGAGTGCTGCCGGGTTGCCCGGGCCGTTCCCCGCCAACCTGTCTGCCTGCAGCTTTGGAGGTGGCCGCCGACACAGACAGTCCGAGGCATACAGGGGGTAACCTCCCTGACGGTGACCCCGCCCCTCCGTCTATGGCATCCTCGGCGCACTGTCAGGCCCTCGGGGTGTGAGTGCGGAGGAGGTTGCCGGTGTCCCCCGAGGGGAAGAGGGCCCCATGGCCAAAACGGGCTTGCGGTCCCTGCACCTTGCAGGGGCTCTTGGACTCTGTACCCCCGTGGTTCCAGAGGTACCACGACCCGCATGGGGCTGAGGGTCCCCGAACCCCAGCCCCCCCTCGCCAGCGCCCCCTAGCGGCGGCGCCGTGAACTGCACCTGTGCTCAGGCAGAGTCCGGCGGGCGGGGTCAGGTCCGGCCGGGGGCGGGGCCTGAGGCTCATCAGCGCTGCCTGGCCAGGTGAGGACTCTTCCCCTTTGAGTGCTGCCGGGTTGCCAGGGGCTTTCCGCACCGACCTTTCTGCCTGCAGTTTTGGAGAGGGCCTGGGACGCAGACGGTCCGAGGCTTGCAGGGGTTGCCCTCCCTGACGGTGACCCCGCCCCTCCGTCCAGGGCGTCTTCCGGCGCACGGCCTGCCCCTGGGGGTGTGAGTGTGAGAGGAGGCTGCAGGTGTGCCCCGGGGGAAGGTTTACCGTTCCCCAAGGGGGAAGTTGTCCTCTTTCCCCCATGGGGGAAGAGCGTCACCTTACCCCATGGAGTAGGAGTCAACCTGCCCCCTTGGTGCTGAGGGTCCCCGCCCCCCGCACCGGCCCCCCCCCCCGGCCCTATGAAGTGCACCTGTGCTCAGCAGAGTCCGGTGGGCGGGGTCAGGCTCCCTCCAGAGGCGGAGCCTGGGGCTCAGCAGCGCCGCTGAGCCAGGTGAGGACTCTTCCCCTTTGAGTGGTGCTGGGTTGCTAAGGGCTTTCCCCGCCGGCCCGTGTGAATGCAGTTTTGGAGGACGCCGCGGGCGCCGTCAGTCTGTGGCTTGCAGGGGTTGCCCTCCCTGACGGTGAACCCGCCCCTTCTTGTAGGGCGTCTTGGGGCACACGTCCTGCCCCTGGTTTGTGAGTCCGAGAGGAGGGTGCAGGTGTGCCCCGGAAAGAAGATTTACCGTTCCCCCAAGTGGGAAGAGGGTCCCGTTTCCCCCTTGGATAGAGCATCCCTACCCCGGTGGGGGCTGAGGGTGCCCGAAGCCCCTCGCCCGCGCCCCCCTGCGGCGGCGCTGTGAACTGCCCCTGTGCTCAGGCAGAGTCCTTTGGGGGGGTCTGGCTCCGGCCGGGGTCGGAGCCTGAGGCTCATCAGCGCTGCCTGGCCAGGTGAGGACTCTTCCCCTTTGAGTGCTGCCGGGTTGCCCGGGCCGTTCCCCGCCAACCTGTCTGCCTGCAGCTTTGGAGGTGGCCGCCGACACAGACAGTCCGAGGCATACAGGGGGTAACCTCCCTGACGGTGACCCCGCCCCTCCGTCTATGGCATCCTCGGCGCACTGTCAGCCCCTCGGGGTGTGAGTGTGGAGGAGGTTGCCGGTGTTCCCCGAGGGGAAGAGGGCCCCATGGCCAAAACGGGCTTGCGGTCCCTGCACCTT
Source organism: Talpa europaea (assembly GCF_964194135.1). NCBI lineage: Eukaryota > Metazoa > Chordata > Mammalia > Eulipotyphla > Talpidae > Talpa > Talpa europaea. The sequence continues at coordinate 70,292,198 of NC_140082.1, read as the reverse complement.
GCAGGGGCTCTTGGACTCTGTACCCCCGTGGTTCCAGAGGTACCACGACCCGCATGGGGCTGAGGGTCCCCGAACCCCAGCCCCCCCTCGCCAGCGCCCCCTAGCGGCGGCGCCGTGAACTGCACCTGTGCTCAGGCAGAGTCCTTTGGGGGGGTCTGGCTCCGGCCGGGGGCGGAGCCTGAGGCTCATCAGCGCTGCCTGGCCAGGTGAGGACTCTTCCCCTTTGAGTGCTGCCGGGTTGCCCGGGCCATTCCCCGCCAACCTGTCTGCCTGCAGCTTTGGAGGTGGCCGCCGACACAGACAGTCCGAGGCATACAGGGGGTAACCTCCCTGACGGTGACCCCGCCCCTCCGTCTATGGCATCCTCGGCGCACTGTCAGCCCCTCGGGGTGTGAGTGCGGAGGCGGTTGCCGGTGTCCCCCGAGGGGAAGAGGGCCCCATGGCCAAAACGGGCTTGCGGTCCCTGCACCTTGCAGGGGCTCTTGGTCTCTGTACCCCCGTGGTTCCAGAGGTACCACGACCAGCATGGGGCTGAGGGTCCCCGAACCCCAGCCCCCCCCTCGCCAGCGCCCCCTAGCGGCGGCGCCGTGAACTGCACCTGTGCTCAGGCAGAGTCCGGCGGGCGGGGTCAGGCTCCGGCCGGGGGCGGGGCCTGAGGCTCATCAGCGCTGCCTGGCCAGGTGAGGACTCTTCCCCTTTGAGTGCTGCCGGGTTGCCAGGGGCTTTCCGCACCGACCTTTCTGCCTGCAGTTTTGGAGAGGGCCTGGGACGCAGACGGTCCGAGGCTTGCAGGGGTTGCCCTCCCTGACGGTGACCCCGCCCCTCCGTCCAGGGCGTCTTCCGGCGCACGGCCTGCCCCTGGGGGTGTGAGTGTGAGAGGAGGCTGCAGGTGTGCCCCGGGGGAAGGTTTACCGTTCCCCAAGGGGGAAGTTGTCCTCTTTCCCCCATGGGGGAAGAGCGTCACCTTACCCCATGGAGTAGGGGTCAACCTTCCCCCTTGTTGCTGAGGGTCCCCGCCCCCCGCACCGGCCCCCCCCCCGGCCCTATGAAGTGCACCTGTGCTCAGCAGAGTCCGGTGGGCGGGGTCAGGCTCCGGCCAGAGGCGGAGCCTGGGGCTCAGCAGCGCTGCTGAGCCAGGTGAGGACTCTTCCCCTTTGAGTGGTGCTGGGTTGCTAAGGGCTTCCCCGCCGGCCCGTGTGAATGCAGTTTTGGAGGACGCCGCGGGCGCCGTCAGTCTGTGGCTTGCAGGGGTTGCCCTCCCTGACGGTGAACCCGCCCCTTCTTGTAGGGCGTGTTGGGGCACACGTCCTGCCCCTGGTTTGTGAGTCCGAGAGGAGGATGCAGGTGTGCCCCGGAAAGAAGATTTACCGTTCCCCCAAGTGGGAAGAGGGTCCCGTTTCCCCCTTGGATAGAACATCCCTACCCCGGTGGGGGCTGAGGGTGCCCGAAGCCCCTCGCCAGCGCCCCCCTGCGGCGGCTCTGTGAACTGCCTCTGTGCTCAGGCAGAGTCCTTTGGGGGGGTCTGGCTCCGGCCGGGGGCGGAGCCTGAGGCTCATCAGCGCTGCCTGGCCAGGTGAGGACTCTTCCCCTTTGAGTGCTGCCGGGTTGCCCGGGCCGTTCCCCGCCAACCTGTCTGCCTGCAGCTTTGGAGGTGGCCGCCGACACAGACAGTCCGAGGCATACAGGGGGTAACCTCCCTGACGGTGACCCCGCCCCTCCGTCTATGGCATCCTCGGCGCACTGTCAGCCCCTCGGGGTGTGAGTGCGGAGGAGGTTGCCGGTGTCCCCCGAGGGGAAGAGGGCCCCATGGCCAAAACGGGCTTGCGGTCCCTGCACCTTGCAGGGGCTCTTGGACTCTGTACCCCCGTGGTTCCAGAGGTACCACGACCCGCATGGGGCTCAGGGTCCCCGAACCCCAGCCCCCCCTCGCCAGCGCCCCCTAGCGGCGGCGCCGTGAACTGCACCTGTGCTCAGGCAGAGACCGGCGGGCGGGCTCAGGCTCCGGCCGGGGGCGGGGCCTGAGGCTCATCAGCGCTGCCTGGCCAGGTGAGGACTCTTCCCCTTTGAGTGCTGCCGGGTTGCCAGGGGCTTTCCGCACCGACCTTTCTGCCTTCAGTTTTGGAGAGGGCCTGGGACGCAGACGGTCCGAGGCTTGCAGGGGTTGCCCTCCCTGACGGTGACCCCGCCCCTCCGTCCAGGGCGTCTTCCGGCGCACGGCCTGCCCCTGGGGGTGTGAGTGTGAGAGGAGGCTGCAGGTGTGCCCCGGGGGAAGGTTTACCGTTCACCAAGGGGGAAGTTGTCCTCTTTCCCCCATGGGGGAAGAGCGTCACCGGACCCCATGGAGTAGGGGTCAACCTGCCCCCTTGGTGCTGAGGGTCCCCGCCCCCCGCACCGACCCCCCCCGGCCCTATGAAGTGCACCTGTGCTCAGCAGAGTCCGGTGGGCGGGGTCAGGCTCCGGCCAGAGGCGGAGCCTGGGGCTCAGCAGCGCCGCTGAGCCAGGTGAGGACTCTTCCCCTTTGAGTGGTGCTGGGTTGCTAAGGGCTTTCCCCGCTGGCCCGAGTGAATGCAGTTTTGGAGGACGCCGCGGGCGCCGTCAGTCTGTGGCTTGCAGGGGTTGCCCTCCCTGACGGTGAACCCGCCCCTTCTTGTAGGGCGTCTTGGGGCACACGTCCTGCCCCTGGTTTGTGAGTCCGAGAGGAGGGTGCAGGTGTGCCCCGGAAAGAAGATTTACCGTTCCCCCAAGTGGGAAGAGGGTCCCGTTTCCCCCTTGGATAGAGCATCCCTACCCCGGTGGGGGCTGAGGGTGCCCGAAGCCCCTCGCCCGCGCCCCCCTGCGGCGGCGCTGTGAACTGCCCCTGTGCTCAGGCAGAGTCCTTTGGGGGGGTCTGGCTCCGGCCGGTGGCGGAGCCTGAGGCTCATCAGCGCTGCCTGGCCAGGTGAGGACTCTTCCCCTTTGAGTGCTGCCGGGTTGCCCGGGCCGTTCCCCGCCAACCTGTCTGCCTGCAGCTTTGGAGGTGGCCGCCGTCACAGACAGTCCGAGGCATACAGGGGGTAACCTCCCTGACGGTGACCCCGCCCCTCCGTCTATGGCATCCTCGGCGCACTGTCAGCCCCTCGGGGTGTGAGTGCGGAGGAGGTTGCCGGTGTCCCCTGAGGGGAAGAGGGCCCCATGGCCAAAACGGGCTTGCGGTCCCTGCACCTTGCAGGGGCTCTTGGACTCTGTACCCCTGTGGTTCCAGAGGTACCACGACCCGCATGGGGCTGAGGGTCCCCGAACCCCAGCCCCCCTCGCCAGCGCCCCCTAGCGGCGGCGCCGTGAACTGCACCTGTGCTCAGGCAGTGTCCGGCGGGCGGGGTCAGGCTCCGGCCGGGGGCGGGGCCTGAGGCTCATCAGCGCTGCCTGGCCAGGTGAGGACTCTTCCCCTTTGAGTGCTGCCGGGTTGCCAGGGGCTTTCCGCACCGACCTTTCTGCCTGCAGTTTTGGAGAGGGCCTGGGACGCAGACGGTCCGAGGCTTGCAGGGGTTGCCCTCCCTGACGGTGACCCCGCCCCTCCGTCCAGGGCGTCTTCCGGCGCACGGCCTGCCCCTGGGGGTGTGAGTGTGAGAGGAGGCTGCAGGTGTGCCCCGGGGGAAGGTTTACCGTTCCCCAAGGGGGAAGTTGTCCTCTTTCCCCCATGGGGGAAGAGCGTCACCTTACCCCATGGAGTAGGGGTCAACCTGCCCCCTTGGTGCTGAGGGTCCCCGCCCCCCGCACCGGCCCCCCCCCCGTCCCTATGAAGTGCACCTGTGCTCAGCAGAGTCCGGTGGGCGGGGTCAGGCTCCGGCCAGAGGCGGAGCCTGGGGCTCAGCAGCGCCGCTGTGCCAGGTGAGGACTCTTCCCCTTTGAGTGGTGCTGGGTTGCTAAGGGCTTTCCCCGCCGGCCCGTGTGAATGCAGTTTTGGAGGACGCCGCGGGCGCCGTCAGTCTGTGGCTTGCAGGGGTTGCCCTCCCTGACGGTGAACCCGCCCCTTCTTGTAGGCCGTCTTGGGGCACACGTCCTGCCCCTGGTTTGTGAGTCCGAGAGGAGGGTGCAGGTGTGCCCCGGAAAGAAGATTTACCGTTCCCCCAAGTGGGAAGAGGGTCCCGTTTCCCCCTTGGATAGAGCATCCCTACACCGGTGGGGGCTGAGGGTGCCCGAAGCCCCTCGCCCGCGCCCCCCTGCGGCGGCGCTGTGAACTGCCCCTGTGCTCAGGCAGAGTCCTTTGGGGGGGTCTGGCTCCGGCCGGGGGCGGAGCCTGAGGCTCATCAGCGCTGCCTGGCCAGGTGAGGACTCTTCCCCTTTGAGTGCTGCCGGGTTGCCCGGGCCGTTCCCCGCCAACCTGTCTGCCTGCAGCTTTGGAGGTGGCCGCCGACACAGACAGTCCGAGGCATACAGGGGGTAACCTCCCTGACGGTGACCCCGCCCCTCCGTCTATGGCATCCTCGGCGCACTGTCAGCCCCTCGGGGTGTGAGTGCGGAGGAGGTTGCCGGTGTCCCCCGAGGGGAAGAGGGCCCCATGGCCAAAACGGGCTTGCGGTCCCTGCACCTTGCAGGGGCTCTTGGACTCTGTACCCCCGTGGTTCCAGAGGTACCACGACCCGCATGGGGCTGAGGGTCCCCGAACCCCAGCCCCCCCTCGCCAGCGCCCCCTAGCGGCGGCGCCGTGAACTGCACCTGTGCTCAGGCAGAGTCCTTTGGGGGGGTCTGGCTCCGGCCGGGGGCGGAGCCTGAGGCTCATCAGCGCTGCCTGGCCAGGTGAGGACTCTTCCCCTTTGAGTGCTGCCGGGTTGCCCGGGCCGTTCCCCGCCAACCTGTCTGCCTGCAGCTTTGGAGGTGGCCGCCGACACAGACAGTCCGAGGCATACAGGGGGTAACCTCCCTGACGGTGACCCCGCCCCTCCGTCTATGGCATCCTCGGCGCACTGTCAGCCCCTCGGGGTGTGAGTGCGGAGGAGGTTGCCGGTGTCCCCCGAGGGGAAGAGGGCCCCATGGCCAAAACGGGCTTGCGGTCCCTGCACCTTGCAGGGGCTCTTGGACTCTGTACCCCCGTGGTTCCAGAGGTACCACGACCCGCATGGGGCTCAGGGTCCCCGAACCCCAGCCCCCTCGCCAGCGCCCCCTAGCGGCGGCGCCGTGAACTGCACCTGTGCTCAGGCAGAGACCGGCGGGCGGGCTCAGGCTCCGGCCGGGGGCGGGGCCTGAGGCTCATCAGCGCTGCCTGGCCAGGTGAGGACTCTTCCCCTTTGAGTGCTGCCGGGTTGCCAGGGGCTTTCCGCACCGACCTTTCTGCCTGCAGTTTTGGAGAGGGCCTGGGACGCAGACGGTCCGAGGCTTGCAGGGGTTGCCCTCCCTGACGGTGACCCCGCCCCTCCGTCCAGGGCGTCTTCCGGCGCACGGCCTGCCCCTGGGGGTGTGAGTGTGAGAGGAGGCTGCAGGTGTGCCCCGGGGGAAGGTTTACCGTTCCCCAAGGGGGAAGTTGTCCTCTTTCCCCCATGGGGGAAGAGCGTCACCTTACCCCATGGAGTAGGAGTCAACCTGCCCCCTTGGTGCTGAGGGTCCCCGCCCCCCGCACCGGCCCCCCCCCCGGCCCTATGAAGTGCACCTGTGCTCAGCAGAGTCCGGTGGGCGGGGTCAGGCTCCGGCCAGAGGCGGAGCCTGGGGCTCAGCAGCGCCGCTGAGCCAGGTGAGGACTCTTCCCCTTTGAGTGGTGCTGGGTTGCTAAGGGCTTTCCCCGCCGGCCCGTGTGAATGCAGTTTTGGAGGACGCCGCGGGCGCCGTCAGTCTGTGGCTTGCAGGGGTTGCCCTCCCTGACGGTGAACCCGCCCCTTCTTGTAGGGCGTCTTGGGGCACACGTCCTGCCCCTGGTTTGTGAGTCCGAGAGGAGGGTGCAGGTGTGCCCCGGAAAGAAGATTTACCGTTCCCCCAAGTGGGAAGAGGGTCCCGTTTCCCCCTTGGATAGAGCATCACTACCCCGGCGGGGGCTGAGGGTGCCCGAAGCCCCTCGCCCGCGCCCCCCTGCGGCGGCGCTGTGAACTGCCCCTGTGCTCAGGCAGAGTCCTTTGGGGGGGTCTGGCTCCGGCCGGGGGCGGAGCCTGAGGCTCATCAGCGCTGCCTGGCCAGGTGAGGACTCTTCCCCTTTGAGTGCTGCCGGGTTGCCCGGGCCGTTCCCCGCCAACCTGTCTGCCTGCAGCTTTGGAGGTGGCCGCGACACAGACAGTCCGAGGCATACAGGGGGTAACCTCCCTGACGGTGACCCCGCCCCTCCGTCTATGGCATCCTCGGCGCACTGTCAGCCCCTCGGGGTGTGAGTGCGGAGGAGGTTGCCGGTGTCCCCCGAGGGGAAGAGGGCCCCATGGCCAAAACGGGCTTGCAGTCCCTGCACCTTGCAGGGGCTCTTGGACTCTGTACCCCCGTGGTTCCAGAGGTACCACGACCCGCATGGGGCTCAGGGTCCCCGAACCCCAGCCCCCCCCTTGCCAGCGCCCCCTAGAGGCGGCGCCGTGAACTGCACCTGTGCTCAGGCAGAGTACGGCGGGCGGGGTCAGGCTCCGGCCGGGGGCGGGGCCTGAGGCTCATCAGCGCTGCCTGGCCAGGTGAGGACTCTTCCCCTTTGAGTGCTGCCGGGTTGCCAGGGGCTTTCCGCACCGACCTTTCTGCCTGCAGTTTTGGAGAGGGCCTGGGACGCAGACGGTCCGAGGTTTGCAGGGGTTGCCCTCCCTGACGGTGACCCCGCCCCTCCGTCCAGGGCGTCTTCCGGCGCACGGCCTGCCCCTGGGGGTGTGAGTGTGAGAGGAGGCTGCAGGTGTGCCCCGGGGGAAGGTTTACCGTTCCCCAAGGGGGAAGTTGTCCTCTTTCCCCCATGGGGGAAGAGCGTCACCTTACCCCATGGAGTAGGAGTCAACCTGCCCCCTTGGTGCTGAGGGTCCCCGCCCCCCGCACCGGCCCCCCCCCGGCCCTATGAAGTGCACCTGTGCTCAGCAGAGTCCGGTGGGCGGGGTCAGGCTCCGGCCAGAGGCGGAGCCTGGGGCTCAGCAGCGCCGCTGAGCCAGGTGAGGACTCTTCCCCTTTGAGTGGTGCTGGGTTGCTAAGGGCTTTCCCCGCCGGCCCGTGTGAATGCAGTTTTGGAGGACGCCGCGGGCGCCGTCAGTCTGTGGCTTGCAGGGGTTGCCCTCCCTGACGGTGAACCCGCCCCTTCTTGTAGGGCGTCTTGGGGCACACGTCCTGCCCCTGGTTTGTGAGTCCGAGAGGAGGGTGCAGGTGTGCCCCGGAAAGAAGATTTACCGTTCCCCCAAGTGGGAAGAGGGTCCCGTTTCCCCCTTGGATAGAGCATCCCTACCCCGGTGGGGGCTGAGGGTGCCCGAAGCCCCTCGCCCGCGCCCCCCTGCGGCGGCGCTGTGAACTGCCCCTGTGCTCAGGCAGAGTCCTTTGGGGGGGTCTGGCTCCGGCCGGGGGCGGAGCCTGAGGCTCATCAGCGCTGCCTGGCCAGGTGAGGACTCTTCCCCTTTGAGTGCTGCCGGGTTGCCCAGGCCGTTCCCCGCCAACCTGTCTGCCTGCAGCTTTGGAGGTGGCCGCCGACACAGACAGTCCGAGGCATACAGGGGGTAACCTCCCTGACGGTGACCCCGCCCCTCCGTCTATGGCATCCTCGGCGCACTGTCAGCCCCTCGGGGTGTGAGTGCGGAGGAGGTTGCCGGTGTCCCCCGAGGGGAAGAGGGCCCCATGGCCAAAACGGGCTTGCGGTCCCTGCACCTTGCAGGGGCTCTTGGACTCTGTACCCCCGTGGTTCCAGAGGTACCACGACCCGCATGGGGCTGAGGGTCCCCGAACCCCAGCCCCCCCTCGCCAGCGCCCCCTAGCGGCGGCGCCGTGAACTGCACCTGTGCTCAGGCAGAGTCCTTTGGGGGGTCTGGCTCCGGCCGGGGGCGGAGCCTGAGGCTCATCAGCGCTGCCTGGCCAGGTGAGGACTCTTCCCCTTTGAGTGCTGCCGGGTTGCCCGGGCCATTCCCCGCCAACCTGTCTGCCTGCAGCTTTGGAGGTGGCCGCGACACAGACAGTCCGAGGCATACAGGGGGTAACCTCCCTGACGGTGACCCCGCCCCTCCGTCTATGGCATCCTCGGCGCACTGTCAGCCCCTCGGGGTGTGAGTGCGGAGGAGGTTGCCGGTGTCCCCCGAGGGGAAGAGGGCCCCATGGCCAAAACGGGCTTGCGGTCCCTGCACCTTGCAGGGGCTCTTGGACTCTGTACCCCCGTGGTTCCAGAGGTACCACGACCAGCATGGGGCTGAGGGTCCCCGAACCCCAGCCCCCCTCGCCAGCGCCCCCTAGCGGCGGCGCCGTGAACTGCACCTGTGCTCAGGCAGAGTCCGGCGGGCGGGGTCAGGCTCCGGCCGGGGGCGGGGCCTGAGGCTCATCAGCGCTGCCTGGCCAGGTGAGGACTCTTCCCCTTTGAGTGCTGCCGGGTTGCCAGGGGCTTTCCGCACCGACCTTTCTGCCTGCTGTTTTGGAGAGGGCCTGGGACGCAGACGGTCCGAGGCTTGCAGGGGTTGCCCTCCCTGACGGTGACCCCGCCCCTCCGTCCAGGGCGTCTTCCGGCGCACGGCCTGCCCCTGGGGGTGTGAGTGTGAGAGGAGGCTGCAGGTGTGCCCCGGGGGAAGGTTTACCGTTCCCCAAGGGGGAAGTTGTCCTCTTTCCCCCATGGGGGAAGAGCGTCACCTTACCCCATGGAGTAGGGGTCAACCTGCCCCCTTGGTGCTGAGGGTCCCCGCTCCCCGCACCGGCCCCCCCCCCCCGGCCCTATGAAGTGCACCTGTGCTCAGCAGAGTCCGGTGGGCGGGGTCAGGCTCCGGCCAGAGGCGGAGCCTGGGGCTCAGCAGCGCTGCTGAGCCAGGTGAGGACTCTTCCCCTTTGAGTGGTGCTGGGTTGCTAAGGGCTTCCCCGCCGGCCCGTGTGAATGCAGTTTTGGAGGACGCCGCGGGCGCCGTCAGTCTGTGGCTTGCAGGGGTTGCCCTCCCTGACGGTGAACCCGCCCCTTCTTGTAGGGCGTCTTGGGGCACACGTCCTGCCCCTGGTTTGTGAGTCCGAGAGGAGGATGCAGGTGTGCCCCGGAAAGAAGATTTACCGTTCCCCCAAGTGGGAAGAGGGTCCCGTTTCCCCCTTGGATAGAACATCCCTACCCCGGTGGGGGCTGAGGGTGCCCGAAGCCCCTCGCCCGCGCCCCCCTGCGGCGGCGCTGTGAACTGCCTCTGTGCTCAGGCAGAGTCCTTTGGGGGGGTCTGGCTCCGGCCGGGGGCGGAGCCTGAGGCTCATCAGCGCTGCCTGGCCAGGTGAGGACTCTTCCCCTTTGAGTGCTGCCGGGTTGCCCGGGCCGTTCCCCGCCAACCTGTCTGCCTGCAGCTTTGGAGGTGGCCGCCGACACAGACAGTCCGAGGCATACAGGGGGTAACCTCCCTGACGGTGACCCCGCCCCTCCGTCTATGGCATCCTCGGCGCACTGTCAGCCCCTCGGGGTGTGAGTGCGGAGGAGGTTGCCGGTGTCCCCCGAGGGGAAGAGGGCCCCATGGCCAAAACGGGCTTGCGGTCCCTGCACCTTGCAGGGGCTCTTGGACTCTGTACCCCCGTGGTTCCAGAGGTACCACGACCCGCATGGGGCTCAGGGTCCCCGAACCACAGCCCCCCCTCGCCAGCGCCCCCTAGCGGCGGCGCCGTGAACTGCACATGTGCTCAGGCAGAGTCCGGCGGGCGGGCTCAGGCTCCGGCCGGGGGCGGGGCCTGAGGCTCATCAGCGCTGCCTGGCCAGGTGAGGACTCTTCCCCTTTGAGTGCTGCCGGGTTGCCAGGGGCTTTCCGCACCGACCTTTCTGCCTGCAGTTTTGGAGAGGGCCTGGGACGCAGACGGTCCGAGGCTTGCAGGGGTTGCCCTCCCTGACGGTGACCCCGCCCCTCCGTCCAGGGCGTCTTCCGGCGCACGGCCTGCCCCTGGGGGTGTGAGTGTGAGAGGAGGCTGCAGGTGTGCCCCGGGGGAAGGTTTACCGTTCACCAAGGGGGAAGTTGTCCTCCTTCCCCCATGGGGGAAGACCGTCACCTTACCCCATGGAGTAGGGGTCAACCTGCCCCCTTGGTGCTGAGGGTCCCCGCCCCCCGCACCGGCCCCCCCCCGGCCCTATGAAGTGCACCTGTGCTCAGCAGAGTCCGGTGGGCGGGGTCAGGCTCCGGCCAGAGGCGGAGCCTGGGGCTCAGCAGCGCCGCTGAGCCAGGTGAGGACTCTTCCCCTTTGAGTGGTGCTGGGTTGCTAAGGGCTTTCCCCGCCGGCCCGTGTGAATGCAGTTTTGGAGGACGCCGCGGGCGCCGTCAGTCTGTGGCTTGCAGGGGTTGCCCTCCCTGACGGTGAACCCGCCCCTTCTTGTAGGGCGTCTTGGGGCACACGTCCTGCCCCTGGTTTGTGAGTCCGAAAGGAGGGTGCAGGTGTGCCCCGGAAAGAAGATTTACCGTTCCCCCAAGTGGGAAGAGGGTCCCGTTTCCCCCTTGGATAGAGCATCCCTACCCCGGCGGGGGCTGAGGGTGCCCGAAGCCCCTCGCCCGCGCCCCCCTGCGGCGGCGCTGTGAACTGCCCCTGTGCTCAGGCAGAGTCCTTTGGGGGGGTCTGGCTCCGGCCGGGGGCGGAGCCTGAGGCTCATCAGCGCTGCCTGGCCAGGTGAGGACTCTTCCCCTTTGAGTGCTGCCGGGTTGCCCGGGCCGTTCCCCGCCAACCTGTCTGCCTGCAGCTTTGGAGGTGGCCGCGACACAGACAGTCCGAGGCATACAGGGGGTAACCTCCCTGACGGTGACCCCGCCCCTCCGTCTATGGCATCCTCGGCGCACTGTCAGCCCCTCGGGGTGTGAGTGCGGAGGAGGTTGCCGGTGTCCCCCGAGGGGAAGAGGGCCCCATGGCCAAAACGGGCTTGCGGTCCCTGCACCTTGCAGGGGCTCTTGGACTCTGTACCCCCGTGGTTCCAGAGGTACCACGACCCGCATGGGGCTCAGGGTCCCCGAACCCCAGCCCCCCCCCTTGCCAGCGCCCCCTAGCGGCGGCGCCGTGAACTGCACCTGTGCTCAGGCAGAGTCCGGCGGGCGGGGTCAGGCTCCGGCCGGGGGCGGGGCCTGAGGCTCATCAGCGCTGCCTGGCCAGGTGAGGACTCTTCCCCTTTGAGTGCTGCCGGGTTGCCAGGGGCTTTCCGCACCGACCTTTCTGCCTGCAGTTTTGGAGAGGGCCTGGGACGCAGACGGTCCGAGGCTTGCAGGGGTTGCCCTCCCTGACGGTGACCCCGCCCCTCCGTCCAGGGCGTCTTCCGGTGCACGGCCTGCCCCTGGGGGTGTGAGTGTGAGAGGAGGCTGCAGGTGTGCCCCGGGGGAAGGTTTACCGTTCCCCAAGGGGGAAGTTGTCCTCTTTCCCCCATGGGGGAAGAGCGTCACCTTACCCCATGGAGTAGGAGTCAACCTGCCCCCTTGGTGCTGAGGGTCCCCGCCCCCCGCACCGGCCCCCCCCCCGGCCCTATGAAGTGCACCTGTGCTCAGCAGAGTCCGGTGGGCGGGGTCAGGCTCCGGCCAGAGGCGGAGCCTGGGGCTCAGCAGCGCCGCTGAGCCAGGTGAGGACTCTTCCCCTTTGAGTGGTGCTGGGTTGCTAAGGGCTTTCCCCGCCGGCCCGTGTGAATGCAGTTTTGGAGGACGCCGCGGGCGCCGTCAGTCTGTGGCTTGCAGGGGTTGCCCTCCCTGACGGTGAACCAGCCCCTTCTTGTAGGGCGTCTTGGGGCACACGTCCTGCCCCTGGTTTGTGAGTCCGAGAGGAGGGTGCAGGTGTGCCCCGGAAAGAAGATTTACCGTTCCCCCAAGTGGGAAGAGGGTCCCGTTTCCCCCTTGGATAGAGCATCCCTACCCCGGTGGGGGCTGAGGGTGCCCGAAGGCCCTCGCCCGCGCCCCCCTGCGGCGGCGCTGTGAACTGCCCCTGTGCTCAGGCAGAGTCCTTTGGGGGGGTCTGGCTCCGGCCGGGGGCGGAGCCTGAGGCTCATCAGCGCTGCCTGGCCAGGTGAGGACTCTTCCCCTTTGAGTGCTGCCGGGTTGCCCGGGCCGTTCCCCGCCAACCTGTCTGCCTGAAGCTTTGGAGGTGGCCGCCGACACAGACAGTCCGAGGCATACAGGGGGTAACCTCCCTGACGGTGACCCCGCCCCTCCGTCTATGGTATCCACGGCGCACTGTCAGCCCCTCGGGGTGTGAGTGCGGAGGAGGTTGCCGGTGTCGCCCGAGGGGAAGAGGGCCCCATGGCCAAAACGGGCTTGCGGTCCCTGCACCTTGCAGGGGCTCTTGGACTCTGTACCCCCGTGGTTCCAGAGGTACCACGACCCGCATGGGGCTCAGGGTCCCTGAACCCCAGCCCCCCCCTCGCCAGCGCCCCCTAGAGGCGGCGCCGTGAACTGCACCTGTGCTCAGGCAGAGTCCGGCGGGCGGGGTCAGGCTCCGGCCTGGGCGGGGCCTGAGGCTCATCAGCGCTGCCTGGCCAGGTGAGGACTCTTCCCCTTTGAGTGCTGCCGGGTTGCCAGGGGCTTTCCGCACCGACCTTTCTGCCTGCAGTTTTGGAGAGGGCCTGGGACGCAGACGGTCCGAGGCTTGCAGGGGTTGCCCTCCCTGACGGTGACCCCGCCCCTCCGTCCAGGGCGTCTTCCGGCGCACGGCCTGCCCCTGGGGGTGTGAGTGTGAGAGGAGGCTGCAGGTGTGCCCCGGGGGAAGGTTTACCGTTCCCCAAGGGGGAAGTTGTCCTCTTTCCCCCATGGGGGAAGAGCGTCACCTTACCCCATGGAGTAGGGGTCAACATGCCCCCTTGGTGCTGAGTGTCCGCGCCCCCCGCACCGGCCCCCCCCCCGGCCCTATGAAGTGCACCTGTGCTCAGCAGAGTCCGGTGGGCGGGGTCAGGCTCCGGCCAGAGGCGGAGCCTGGGGCTCAGCAGCGCCGCTGAGCCAGGTGAGGACTCTTCCCCTTTGAGTGGTGCTGGGTTGCTAAGGGCTTTCCCCGCCGGCCCGTGTGAATGCAGTTTTGGAGGACGTCGCGGGCGCCGTCAGTCTGTGGCTTGCAGGGGTTGCCCTCCCTGACGGTGAACCCGCCCCTTCTTGTAGGGCGTCTTGGGGCACACGTCCTGCCCCTGGTTTGTGAGTCCGAGAGGAGGGTGCAGGTGTGCCCCGGAAAGAAGATTTACCGTTCCCCCAAGTGGGAAGAGGGTCCCGTTTCCCCTTGGATAGAGCATCCCTACCCCGGTGGGGGCTGAGGGTGCCCGAAGCCCCTCGCCCGCGCCCCCCTGCGGCGGCGCTGTGAACTGCCCCTGTGCTCAGGCAGAGTCCTTTGGGGGGGTCTGGCTCCGGCCGGGGGCGGAGCCTGAGGCTCATCAGCGCTGCCTGGCCAGGTGAGGACTCTTCCCCTTTGAGTGCTGCCGGGTTGCCCGGGCCGTTCCCCGCCAACCTGTCTGCCTGCAGCTTTGGAGGTGGCCGCCGACACAGACAGTCCGAGGCATACAGGGGGTAACCTCCCTGACGGTGACCCCGCCCCTCCGTCTATGGCATCCTCGGCGCACTGTCAGCCCCTCGGGGTGTGAGTGCGGAGGAGGTTGCCGGTGTCCCCCGAGGGGAAGAGGGCCCCATGGCCAAAACGGGCTTGCGGTCCCTGCACCTTGCAGGGGCTCTTGGACTCTGTACCCCCGTGGTTCCAGAGGTACCACGACCCGCATGGGGCTGAGGGTCCCCGAACCCCAGCCCCCCCTCGCCAGCGCCCCCTAGCGGCGGCGCCGTGAACTGCACCTGTGCTCAGGCAGAGTCCTTTGGGGGGGTCTGGCTCCGGCCGGGGGCGGAGCCTGAGGCTCATCAGCGCTGCCTGGCCAGGTGAGGACTCTTCCCCTTTGAGTGCTGCCGGGTTGCCCGGGCCATTCCCCGCCAACCTGTCTGCCTGCAGCTTTGGAGGTGGCCGCGACACAGACAGTCCGAGGCATACAGGGGGTAACCTCCCTGACGGTGACCCCGCCCCTCCGTCTATGGCATCCTCGGCGCACTGTCAGCCCCTCGGGGTGTGAGTGCGGAGGAGGTTGCCGGTGTCCCCCGAGGGGAAGAGGGCCCCATGGCCAAAACGGGCTTGCGGTCCCTGCACCTTGCAGGGGCTCTTGGACTCTGTACCCCCGTGGTTCCAGAGGTACCACGACCAGCATGGGGCTGAGGGTCCCCGAACCCCAGCCCCCTCTCGCCAGCGCCCCCTAGCGGCGGCGCCGTGAACTCCACCTGTGCTCAGGCAGAGTCCGGCGGGCGGGGTCAGGCTCTGGCCGGGGGCGGGGCCTGAGGCTCATCAGCGCTGCCTGGCCAGGTGAGGACTCTTCCCCTTTGAGTGCTGCCGGGTTGCCAGGGGCTTTCCGCACCGACCTTTCTGCCTGCAGTTTTGGAGAGGGCCTGGGACGCAGACGGTCCGAGGCTTGCAGGGGTTGCCCTCCCTGACGGTGACCCCGCCCCTCCGTCCAGGGCGTCTTCCGGCGCACGGCCTGCCCCTGGGGGTGTGAGTGTGAGAGGAGGCTGCAGGTGTGCCCCGGGGGAAGGTTTACCGTTCCCCAAGGGGGAAGTTGTCCTCTTTCCCCCATGGGGGAAGAGCGTCACCTTACCCCATGGAGTAGGGGTCAACCTGCCCCCTTGGTGCTGAGGGTCCCCGCTCCCCGCACCGGCCCCCCCCCCCGGCCCTATGAAGTGCACCTGTGCTCAGCAGAGTCCGGTGGGCGGGGTCAGGCTCCGGCCAGAGGCGGAGCCTGGGGCTCAGCAGCGCTGCTGAGCCAGGTGAGGACTCTTCCCCTTTGAGTGGTGCTGGGTTGCTAAGGGCTTCCCCGCCGGCCCGTGTGAATGCAGTTTTGGAGGACGCCGCGGGCGCCGTCAGTCTGTGGCTTGCAGGGGTTGCCCTCCCTGACGGTGAACCCGCCCCTTCTTGTAGGGCGTCTTGGGGCACACGTCCTGCCCCTGGTTTGTGAGTCCGAGAGGAGGATGCAGGTGTGCCCCGGAAAGAAGATTTACCGTTCCCCCAAGTGGGAAGAGGGTCCCGTTTCCCCCTTGGATAGAACATCCCTACCCCGGTGGGGGCTGAGGGTGCCCGAAGCCCCTCGCCCGCGCCCCCCTGCGGCGGCGCTGTGAACTGCCTCTGTGCTCAGGCAGAGTCCTTTGGGGGGGTCTGGCTCCGGCCGGGGGCGGAGCCTGAGGCTCATCAGCGCTGCCTGGCCAGGTGAGGACTCTTCCCCTTTGAGTGCTGCCGGGTTGCCCGGGCCGTTCCCCGCCAACCTGTCTGCCTGCAGCTTTGGAGGTGGCCGCCGACACAGACAGTCCGAGGCATACAGGGGGTAACCTCCCTGACGGTGACCCCGCCCCTCCGTCTATGGCATCCTCGGCGCACTGTCAGCCCCTCGGGGTGTGAGTGCGGAGGAGGTTGCCGGTGTCCCCCGAGGGGAAGAGGGCCCCATGGCCAAAACGGGCTTGCGGTCCCTGCACCTTGCAGGGGCTCTTGGACTCTGTACCCCCGTGGTTCCAGAGGTACCACGACGCGCATGGGGCTCAGGGTCCCCGAACCCCAGCCCCCCCCTTGCCAGCGACCCCTAGAGGCGGCGCCGTGAACTGCACCTGTGCTCAGGCAGAGTCCGGCGGGCGGGGTCAGGCTCCGGCCGGGGGCGGGGCCTGAGGCTCATCAGCGCTGCCTGGCCAGGTGAGGACTCTTCCCCTTTGAGTGCTGCCGGGTTGCCAGGGGCTTTCCGCACCGACCTTTCTGCCTGCATTTTTGGAGAGGGCCTGGGACGCAGACGGTCCGAGGCTTGCAGGGGTTGCCCTCCCTGACGGTGACCCCGCCCCTCCGTCCAGGGCGTCTTCCGGCGCACGGCCTGCCCCTGGGGGTGTGAGTGTGAGAGGAGGCTGCAGGTGTGCCCCGGGGGAAGGTTTACCGTTCCCCAAGGGGGAAGTTGTCCTCTTTCCCCCATGGGGGAAGAGCGTCACCTTACCCCATGGAGTAGGAGTCAACCTGCCCCCTTGGTGCTGAGGGTCCCCGCCCCTCGCACCGGCCCCCCCCCCCGGCCCTATGAAGTGCACCTGTGCTCAGCAGAGTCCGGTGGGCGGGGTCAGGCTCCGGCCAGAGGCGGAGCCTGGGGCTCAGCAGCGCCGCTGAGCCAGGTGAGGACTCTTCCCCTTTGAGTGGTGCTGGGTTGCTAAGGGCTTTCCCCGCCGGCCCGTGTGAATGCAGTTTTGGAGGACGTCGCGGGCGCCGTCAGTCTGTGGCTTGCAGGGGTTGCCCTCCCTGACGGTGAACCCGCCCCTTCTTGTAGGGCGTCTTGGGGCACACGTCCTGCCCCTGGTTTGTGAGTCCGAGAGGAGGGTGCAGGTGTGCCCCGGAAAGAAGATTTACCGTTCCCCCAAGTGGGAAGAGGGTCCCGTTTCCCCCTTGGATAGAGCATCCCTACCCCGGTGGGGGCTGAGGGTGCCCGAAGCCCCTCGCCCGCGCCCCCCTGCGGCGGCGCTGTGAACTGCCCCTGTGCTCAGGCAGACTCCTTTGGGGGGGTCTGGCTCCGGCCGGGGGCGGAGCCTGAGGCTCATCAGCGCTGCCTGGCCAGGTGAGGACTCTTCCCCTTTGAGTGCTGCCGGGTTGCCCGGGCCGTTCCCCGCCAACCTGTCTGCCTGCAGCTTTGGAGGTGGCCGCCGACACAGACAGTCCGAGGCATACAGGGGGTAACCTCCCTGACGGTGACCCCGCCCCTCCGTCTATGGCATCCTCAGCGCACTGTCAGCCCCTCGGGGTCTGAGTGCGGAGGAGGTTGCCGGTGTCCCCCGAGGGGAAGAGGGCCCCATGGCCAAAACGGGCTTGCGGTCCCTGCACCTTGCAGGGGCTCTTGGACTCTGTACCCCCGTGGTTCCAGAGGTACCACGACCCGCATGGGGCTGAGGGTCCCCGAACCCCAGCCCCCCCTCGCCAGCGCCCCCTAGCGGCGGCGCCGTGAACTGCACCTGTGCTCAGGCAGAGTCCGGCGGGCGGGGTCAGGCTCCGGCCGGGGGCGGGGCCTGAGGCTCATCAGCGCTCTCTGGCCAGGTGAGGACTCTTCCCCTTTGAGTGCTGCCGGGTTGCCAGGGGCTTTCCGCACCGACCTTTCTGCCTGCAGTTTTGGAGAGGGCCTGGGACGCAGACGGTCCGAGGCTTGCAGGGGTTGCCCTCCCTGACGGTGACCCCGCCCCTCCGTCCAGGGCGTCTTCCGGCGCACGGCCTGCCCCTGGGGGTGTGAGTGTGAGAGGAGGCTGCAGGTGTGCCCCGGGAGAAGGTTTACCGTTCACCAAGGGGGAAGTTGTCCTCCTTCCCCCATGGGGGAAGAGCGTCACCTTACCCCATGGAGTAGGGGTCAACCTGCCCCCTTGGTGCTGAGGGTCCCCGCCCCCCGCACCGGCCCCCCCCCCGGCCCTATGAAGTGCACCTGTGCTCAGCAGAGTCCGGTGGGCGGGGTCAGGCTCCGGCCAGAGGCGGAGCCTGGGGCTCAGCAGCGCCGCTGAGCCAGGTGAGGACTCTTCCCCTTTGAGTGGTGCTGGGTTGCTAAGGGCTTTCCCCGCCGGCCCGTGTGAATGCAGTTTTGGAGGACGCCGCGGGCGCCGTCAGTCTGTGGCTTGCAGGGGTTGCCCTCCCTGACGGTGAACCCGCCCCTTCTTGTAGGGCGTCTTGGGGCACACGTCCTGCCCCTGGTTTGTGAGTCCGAGAGGAGGGTGCAGGTGTGCCCCGGAAAGAAGATTTACCGTTCCCCCAAGTGGGAAGAGGGTCCCGTTTCCCCCTTGGATAGAGCATCCCTACCCCGGCGGGGGCTGAGGGTGCCCGAAGCCCCTCGCCCGCGCCCCCCTGCGGCGGCGCTGTGAACTGCCCCTGTGCTCAGGCAGAGTCCTTTGGGGGGGTCTGGCTCCGGCCGGGGGCGGAGCCTGAGGCTCATCAGCGCTGCCTGGCCAGGTGAGGACTCTTCCCCTTTGAGTGCTGCCGGGTTGCCCGGGCCGTTCCCCGCCAACCTGTCTGCCTGCAGCTTTGGAGGTGGCCGCGACACAGACAGTCCGAGGCATACAGGGGGTAACCTCCCTGACGGTGACCCCGCCCCTCCGTCTATGGCATCCTCGGCGCACTGTCAGCCCCTCGGGGTGTGAGTGCGGAGGAGGTTGCCGGTGTCCCCCGAGGGGAAGAGGGCCCCATGGCCAAAACGGGCTTGCGGTCCCTGCACCTTGCAGGGGCTCTTGGACTCTGTACCCCCGTGGTTCCAGAGGTACCACGACCCGCATGGGGCTCAGGGTCCCCGAACCCCAGCCCCCCCCCTTGCCAGCGCCCCCTAGCGGCGGCGCCGTGAACTGCACCTGTGCTCAGGCAGAGTCCGGCGGGCGGGGTCAGGCTCCGGCCGGGGGCGGGGCCTGAGGCTCATCAGCGCTGCCTGGCCAGGTGAGGACTCTTCCCCTTTGAGTGCTGCCGGGTTGCCAGGGGCTTTCCGCACCGACCTTTCTGCCTGCAGTTTTGGAGAGGGCCTGGGACGCAGACGGTCCGAGGCTTGCAGGGGTTGCCCTCCCTGACGGTGACCCCGCCCCTCCGTCCAGGGCGTCTTCCGGCGCACGGCCTGCCCCTGGGGGTGTGAGTGTGAGAGGAGGCTGCAGGTGTGCCCCGGGGGAAGGTTTACCGTTCCCCAAGGGGGAAGTTGTTCTCTTTCCCCCATGGGGGAAGAGCGTCACCTTACCCCATGGAGTAGGAGTCAACCTGCCCCCTTGGTGCTGAGGGTCCCCGCCCCCCGCACCGGCCCCCCCCCCGGCCCTATGAAGTGCACCTGTGCTCAGCAGAGTCCGGTGGGCGGGGTCAGGCTCCGGCCAGAGGCGGAGCCTGGGGCTCAGCAGCGCCGCTGAGCCAGGTGAGGACTCTTCCCCTTTGAGTGGTGCTGGGTTGCTAAGGGCATTCCCCGCCGGCCCGTGTGAATGCAGTTTTGGAGGACGCCGCGGGCGCCGTCAGTCTGTGGCTTGCAGGGGTTGCCCTCCCTGACGGTGAACCCGCCCCTTCTTGTAGGGCGTCTTGGGGCACACGTCCTGCCCCTGGTTTGTGAGTCCGAGAGGAGGGTGCAGGTGTGCCCCGGAAAGAAGATTTACCGTTCCCCCAAGTGGGAAGAGGGTCCCGTTTCCCCCTTGGATAGAGCATCCCTACCCCGGTGGGGGCTGAGGGTGCCCGAAGGCCCTCGCCCGCGCCCCCCTGCGGCGGCGCTGTGAACTGCCCCTGTGCTCAGGCAGAGTCCTTTGGGGGGGTCTGGCTCCGGCCGGGGGCGGAGCCTGAGGCTCATCAGCGCTGCCTGGCCAGGTGAGGACTCTTCCCCTTTGAGTGCTGCCGGGTTGCCCGGGCCGTTCCCCGCCAACCTGTCTGCCTGAAGCTTTGGAGGTGGCCGCCGACACAGACAGTCCGAGGCATACAGGGGGTAACCTCCCTGACGGTGACCCCGCCCCTCCGTCTATGGCATCCTCGGCGCACTGTCAGCCCCTCGGGGTGTGAGTGCGGAGGAGGTTGCCGGTGTCGCCCGAGGGGAAGAGGGCCCCATGGCCAAAACGGGCTTGCGGTCCCTGCACCTTGCAGGGGCTCTTGGACTCTGTACCCCCGTGGTTCCAGAGGTACCACGACCCGCATGGGGCTCAGGGTCCCTGAACCCCAGCCCCCCCCCTCGCCAGCGCCCCCTAGAGGCGGCGCCGTGAACTGCACCTGTGCTCAGGCAGAGTCCGGCGGGCGGGGTCAGGCTCCGGCCTGGGCGGGGCCTGAGGCTCATCAGCGCTGCCTGGCCAGGTGAGGACTCTTCCCCTTTGAGTGCTGCCGGGTTGCCAGGGGCTTTCCGCACCGACCTTTCTGCCTGCAGTTTTGGAGAGGGCCTGGGACGCAGACGGTCCGAGGCTTGCAGGGGTTGCCCTCCCTGACGGTGACCCCGCCCCTCCGTCCAGGGCGTCTTCCGGCGCACGGCCTGCCCCTGGGGGTGTGAGTGTGAGAGGAGGCTGCAGGTGTGCCCCGGGGGAAGGTTTACCGTTCCCCAAGGGGGAAGTTGTCCTCTTTCCCCCATGGGGGAAGAGCGTCACCTTACCCCATGGAGTAGGGGTCAACCTGCCCCCTTGGTGCTGAGGGTCCGCGCCCCCCGCACCGGCCCCCCCCCCGGCCCTATGAAGTGCACCTGTGCTCAGCAGAGTCCGGTGGGCGGGGTCAGGCTCCGGCCAGAGGCGGAGCCTGGGGCTCAGCAGCGCCGCTGAGCCAGGTGAGGACTCTTCCCCTTTGAGTGGTGCTGGGTTGCTAAGGGCTTTCCCCGCCGGCCCGTGTGAATGCAGTTTTGGAGGACGTCGCGGGCGCCGTCAGTCTGTGGCTTGCAGGGGTTGCCCTCCCTGACGGTGAACCCGCCCCTTCTTGTAGGGCGTCTTGGGGCACACGTCCTGCCCCTGGTTTGTGAGTCCGAGAGGAGGGTGCAGGTGTGCCCCGGAAAGAAGATTTACCGTTCCCCCAAGTGGGAAGAGGGTCCCGTTTCCCCTTGGATAGAGCATCCCTACCCCGGTGGGGGCTGAGGGTGCCCGAAGCCCCTCGCCCGCGCCCCCCTGCGGCGGCGCTGTGAACTGCCCCTGTGCTCAGGCAGAGTCCTTTGGGGGGGTCTGGCTCCGGCCGGGGGCGGAGCCTGAGGCTCATCAGCGCTGCCTGGCCAGGTGAGGACTCTTCCCCTTTGAGTGCTGCCGGGTTGCCCGGGCCGTTCCCCGCCAACCTGTCTGCCTGCAGCTTTGGAGGTGGCCGCCGACACAGACAGTCCGAGGCATACAGGGGGTAACCTCCCTGACGGTGACCCCGCCCCTCCGTCTATGGCATCCTCGGCGCACTGTCAGCCCCTCGGGGTGTGAGTGCGGAGGAGGTTGCCGGTGTCCCCCGAGGGGAAGAGGGCCCCATGGCCAAAACGGGCTTGCGGTCCCTGCACCTTGCAGGGGCTCTTGGACTCTGTACCCCCGTGGTTCCAGAGGTACCACGACCCGCATGGGGCTGAGGGTCCCCGAACCCCAGCCCCCCCTCGCCAGCGCCCCCTAGCGGCGGCGCCGTGAACTGCACCTGTGCTCAGGCAGAGTCCTTTGGGGGGGTCTGGCTCCGGCCGGGGGCGGAGCCTGAGGCTCATCAGCGCTGCCTGGCCAGGTGAGGACTCTTCCCCTTTGAGTGCTGCCGGGTTGCCCGGGCCATTCCCCGCCAACCTGTCTGCCTGCAGCTTTGGAGGTGGCCGCGACACAGACAGTCCGAGGCATACAGGGGGTAACCTCCCTGACGGTGACCCCGCCCCTCCGTCTATGGCATCCTCGGCGCACTGTCAGCCCCTCGGGGTGTGAGTGCGGAGGAGGTTGCCGGTGTCCCCCGAGGGGAAGAGGGCCCCATGGCCAAAACGGGCTTGCGGTCCCTGCACCTTGCAGGGGCTCTTGGACTCTGTACCCCCGTGGTTCCAGAGGTACCACGACCAGCATGGGGCTGAGGGTCCCCGAACCCCAGCCCCCCCTCGCCAGCGCCCCCTAGCGGCGGCGCCGTGAACTGCACCTGTGCTCAGGCAGAGTCCGGCGGGCGGGGTCAGGCTCCGGCCGGGGGCGGGGCCTGAGGCTCATCAGCGCTGCCTGGCCAGGTGAGGACTCTTCCCCTTTGAGTGCTGCCGGGTTGCCAGGGGCTTTCCGCACCGACCTTTCTGCCTGCAGTTTTGGAGAGGGCCTGGGACGCAGACGGTCCGAGGCTTGCAGGGGTTGCCCTCCCTGACGGTGACCCCGCCCCTCCGTCCAGGGCGTCTTCCGGCGCACGGCCTGCCCCTGGGGGTGTGAGTGTGAGAGGAGGCTGCAGGTGTGCCCCGGGGGAAGGTTTACCGTTCCCCAAGGGGGAAGTTGTCCTCTTTCCCCCATGGGGGAAGAGCGTCACCTTACCCCATATAGTAGGGGTCAACCTGCCCCCTTGGTGCTGAGGGTCCCCGCCCCCCGCACCGGCCCCCCCCCCCGGCCCTATGAAGTGCACCTGTGCTCAGCAGAGTCCGGTGGGCGGGGTCAGGCTCCGGCCAGAGGCGGAGCCTGGGGCTCAGCAGCGCTGCTGAGCCAGGTGAGGACTCTTCCCCTTTGAGTGGTGCTGGGTTGCTAAGGGCTTCCCCGCCGGCCCGTGTGAATGCAATTTTGGAGGACGCCGCGGGCGCCGTCAGTCTGTGGCTTGCAGGGGTTGCCCTCCCTGACGGTGAACCCGCCCCTTCTTGTAGGGCGTCTTGGGGCACACGGCCTGCCCCTGGTTTGTGAGTCCGAGAGGAGGATGCAGGTGTGCCCCGGAAAGAAGATTTACCGTTCCCCCAAGTGGGAAGAGGGTCCCGTTTCCCCCTTGGATAGAACATCCCTACCCCGGTGGGGGCTGAGGGTGCCCGAAGCCCCTCGCCCGCGCCCCCCTGCGGCGGCGCTGTGAACTGCCTCTGTGCTCAGGCAGAGTCCTTTGGGGGGGTCTGGCTCCGGCCGGGGGCGGAGCCTGAGGCTCATCAGCGCTGCCTGGCCAGGTGAGGACTCTTCCCCTTTGAGTGCTGCCGGGTTGCCCGGGCCGTTCCCCGCCAACCTGTCTGCCTGCAGCTTTGGAGGTGGCCGCCGACACAGACAGTCCGAGGCATACAGGGGGTAACCTCCCTGACGGTGACCCCGCCCCTCCGTCTATGGCATCCTCGGCGCACTGTCAGCCCCTCGGGGTGTGAGTGCGGAGGAGGTTGCCGGTGTCCCCCGAGGGGAAGAGGGCCCCATGGCCAAAACGGGCTTGCGGTCCCTGCACCTTGCAGGGGCTCTTGGACTCTGTACCCCCGTGGTTCCAGAGGTACCACGACCCGCATGGGGCTCAGGGTCCCCAAACCCCAGCCCCCCCTCGCCAGCGCCCCCTAGCGGCGGCGCCGTGAACTGCACATGTGCTCAGGCAGAGTCCGGCGGGCGGGCTCAGGCTCCGGCCGGGGGCGGGGCCTGAGGCTCATCAGCGCTGCCTGGCCAGGTGAGGACTCTTCCCCTTTGAGTGCTGCCGGGTTGCCAGGGGCTTTCCGCACCGACCTTTCTGCCTGCAGTTTTGGAGAGGGCCTGGGACGCAGACGGTCCGAGGCTTGCAGGGGTTGCCCTCCCTGACGGTGACCCCGCCCCTCCGTCCAGGGCGTCTTCCGGCGCACGGCCTGCCCCTGGGGGTGTGAGTGTGAGAGGAGGCTGCAGGTGTGCCCCGGGGGAAGGTTTACCGTTCCCCAAGGGGGAAGTTGTCCTCTTTCCCCCATGGGGGAAGAGCGTCACCTTACCCCATGGAGTAGGAGTCAACCTGCCCCCTTGGTGCTGAGGGTCCCCGCCCCCCGCACCGGCCCCCCCCCCCGGCCCTATGAAGTGCACCTGTGCTCAGCAGAGTCCGGTGGGCGGGGTCAGGCTCCGGCCAGAGGCGGAGCCTGGGGCTCAGCAGCGCCGCTGAGCCAGGTGAGGACTCTTCCCCTTTGAGTGGTGCTGGGTTGCTAAGGGCTTTCCCCGCCGGCCCGTGTGAATGCAGTTTTGGAGGACGCCGCGGGCGCCGTCAGTCTGTGGCTTGCAGGGGTTGCCCTCCCTGACGGTGAACCCGCCCCTTCTTGTAGGGCGTCTTGGGGCACACGTCCTGCCCCTGGTTTGTGAGTCCGAGAGGAGGGTGCAGGTGTGCCCCGGAAAGAAGATTTACCGTTCCCCCAAGTGGGAAGAGGGTCCCGTTTCCCCCTTGGATAGAGCATCCCTACCCCGGTGGGGGCTGAGGGTGCCCGAAGCCCCTCGCCCGCGCCCCCCTGCGGCGGCGCTGTGAACTGCCCCTGTGCTCAGGCAGAGTCCTTTGGGGGGGTCTGGCTCCGGCCGGGGGCGGAGTCTGAGGCTCATCAGCGCTGCCTGGCCAGGTGAGGACTCTTCCCCTTTGAGTGTTGCCGGGTTGCCCGGGCCGTTCCCCGCCAACCTGTCTGCCTGCAGCTTTGGAGGTGGCCGCCGACACAGACAGTCCGAGGCATACAGGGGGTAACCTCCCTGACGGTGACCCCGCCCCTCCGTCTATGGCATCCTCGGCGCACTGTCAGCCCCTCGGGGTGTGAGTGCGGAGGAGGTTGCCGGTGTCGCCCGAGGGGTAGAGGGCCCCATGGCCAAAACGGGCTTGCGGTCCCTGCACCTTGCAGGGGCTCTTGGACTCTGTACCCCCGTGGTTCCAGAGGTACCACGACCCGCATGGGGCTCAGGGTCCCTGAACCCCAGCCCCCCCCCCTCGCCAGCGCCCCCTAGAGGCGGCGCCGTGAACTGCACCTGTGCTCAGGCAGAGTCCGGCGGGCGGGCTCAGGCTCCGTCCTGGGCGGGGCCTGAGGCTCATCAGCGCTGCCTGGCCAGGTGAGGACTCTTCCCCTTTGAGTGCTGCCGGGTTGCCAGGGGCTTTCCGCACCGACCTTTCTGCCTGCAGTTTTGGAGAGGGTCTGGGACGCAGACGGTCCGAGGCTTGCAGGGGTTGCCCTCCCTGACGGTGACCCCGCCCCTCCGTCCAGGGCGTCTTCCGGCGCACGGCCTGCCCCTGGGGGTGTGAGTGTGAGAGGAGGCTGCAGGTGTGCCCCGGGGGAAGGTTTACCGTTCCCCAAGGGGGAAGTTGTCCTCTTTCCCCCATGGGGGAAGAGCGTCACCTTACCCCATGGAGTAGGGGTCAACCTGCCCCCTTGGTGCTGAGGGTCCGCGCCCCCCGCACCGGCCCCCCCCCCGGCCCTATGAAGTGCACCTGTGCTCAGCAGAGTCCGGTGGTCGGGGTCAGGCTCCGGCCAGAGGCGGAGCCTGGGGCTCAGCAGCGCCGCTGAGCCAGGTGAGGACTCTTCCCCTTTGAGTGGTGCTGGGTTGCTAAGGGCTTTCCCCGCCGGCCCGTGTGAATGCAGTTTTGGAGGACGTCGCGGGCGCCGTCAGTCTGTGGCTTGCAGGGGTTGCCCTCCCTGACGGTGAACCCGCCCCTTCTTGTAGGGCGTCTTGGGGCACACGTCCTGCCCCTGGTTTGTGAGTCCGAGAGGAGGGTGCAGGTGTGCCCCGGAAAGAAGATTTACCGTTCCCCCAAGTGGGAAGAGGGTCCCGTTTCCCCCTTGGATAGAGCATCCCTACCCCGGTGGGGGCTGAGGGTGCCCGAAGCCCCTCGCCCGCGCCCCCCTGCGGCGGCGCTGTGAACTGCCCCTGTGCTCAGGCAGAGTCCTTTGGGGGGGTCTGGCTCCGGCCGGGGGCGGAGTCTGAGGCTCATCAGCGCTGCCTGGCCAGGTGAGGACTCTTCCCCTTTGAGTGCTGCCGGGTTGCCCGGGCCGTTCCCCGCCAACCTGTCTGCCTGCAGCTTTGGAGGTGGCCGCCGACACAGACAGTCCGAGGCATACAGGGGGTAACCTCCCTGACGGTGACCCCGCCCCTCCGTCTATGGCATCCTCAGCGCACTGTCAGCCCCTCGGGGTGTGAGTGCGGAGGAGGTTGCCGGTGTCCCCCGAGGGGAAGAGGGCCCCATGGCCAAAACGGGCTTGCGGTCCCTGCACCTTGCAGGGGCTCTTGGACTCTGTACCCCCGTGGTTCCAGAGGTACCACGACCCGCATGGGGCTCAGGGTCCCCGAACCCCAGCCCCCCCTCGCCAGCGCCCCCTAGCGGCGGCGCCGTGAACTGCACCTGTGCTCAGGCAGAGTCCGGCGGGCGGGGTCAGGCTCCGGCCGGGGGCGGGGCCTGAGGCTCATCAGCGCTGCCTGGCCAGGTGAGGACTCTTCCCCTTTGAGTGCTGCCGGGTTGCCAGGGGCTTTCCGCACCGACCTTTCTGCCTGCAGTTTTGGAGAGGGCCTGGGACGCAGACGGTCCGAGGCTTGCAGGGGTTGCCCTCCCTGACGGTGACCCCGCCCCTCCGTCCAGGGCGTCTTCCGGCGCACGGCCTGCCCCTGGGGGTGTGAGTGTGAGAGGAGGCTGCAGGTGTGCCCCGGGGGAAGGTTTACCGTTCCCCAAGGGGGAAGTTGTCCTCTTTCCCCCATGGGGGAAGAGCGTCACCTTACCCCATGGAGTAGGAGTCAACCTGCCCCCTTGGTGCTGAGGGTCCCCGCCCCCCGCACCGGCCCCCCCCCCGGCCCTATGAAGTGCACCTGTGCTCAGCAGAGTCCGGTGGGCGGGGTCAGGCTCCTGCCAGAGGCGGAGCCTGGGGCTCAGCAGCGCCGCTGAGCCAGGTGAGGACTCTTCCCCTTTGAGTGGTGCTGGGTTGCTAAGGGCTTTCCCCGCCGGCCCGTGTGAATGCAGTTTTGGAGGACGCCGCGGGCGCCGTCAGTCTGTGGCTTGCAGGGGTTGCCCTCCCTGACGGTGAACCCGCCCCTTCTTGTAGGGCGTCTTGGGGCACACGTCCTGCCCCTGGTTTGTGAGTCCGAGATGAGGGTGCAGGTGTGCCCCGGAAAGAAGATTTACCGTTCCCCCAAGTGGGAAGAGGTTCCCGTTTCCCCCTTGGATAGAGTATCCCTACCCCGGTGGGGGCTGAGGGTGCCCGAAGCCCCTCGCCCGCGTCCCCCTGCGGCGGCGCTGTGAACTGCCCCTGTGCTCAGGCAGAGTCCTTTGGGGGGGTCTGGCTCCGGCCGGGGGCGGAGCCTGAGGCTCATCAGCGCTGCCTGGCCAGGTGAGGACTCTTCCCCTTTGAGTGCTGCCGGGTTGCCCGGGCCGTTCCCCGCCAACCTGTCTGCCTGCAGCTTTGGAGGTGGCCGCCGACACAGACAGTCCGAGGCATACAGGGGGTAACCTCCCTGACGGTGACCCCGCCCCTCCGTCTATGGCATCCTCGGCGCACTGTCAGCCCCTCGGGGTGTGAGTGCGGAGGAGGTTGCCGGTGTCGCCCGAGGGGAAGAGGGCCCCATGGCCAAAACGGGCTTGCGGTCCCTGCACCTTGCAGGGGCTCTTGGACTCTGTACCCCCGTGGTTCCAGAGGTACCACGACCCGCATGGGGCCTAGGGTCCCTGAACCCCAGCCCCCCCCTCGCCAGCGCCCCCTAGAGGCGGCGCCGTGAACTGCACCTGTGCTCAGGCAGAGTCCGGCGGGCGGGGTCAGGCTCCGGCCTGGGCGGGGCCTGAGGCTCATCAGCGCTGCCTGGCCAGGTGAGGACTCTTCCCCTTTGAGTGCTGCCGGGTTGCCAGGGGCTTTCCGCACCGACCTTTCTGCCTGCAGTTTTGGAGAGGGCCTGGGACGCAGACGGTCCGAGGCTTGCAGGGGTTGCCCTCCCTGACGGTGACCCCGCCCCTCCGTCCAGGGCGTCTTCCGGCGCACGGCCTGCCCCTGGGGGTGTGAGTGTGAGAGGAGGCTGCAGGTGTGCCCCGGGGGAAGGTTTACCGTTCCCCAAGGGGGAAGTTGTCCTCTTTCCCCCATGGGGGAAGAGCGTCACCTTACCCCATGGAGTAGGGGTCAACCTGCCCCCTTGGTGCTGAGGGTCCGCGCCCCCCGCACCGGCCCCCCCCCCGGCCCTATGAAGTGCACCTGTGCTCAGCAGAGTCCGGTGGGCGGGGTCAGGCTCCGGCCAGAGGCGGAGCCTGGGGCTCAGCAGCGCCGCTGAGCCAGGTGAGGACTCTTCCCCTTTGAGTGGTGCTGGGTTGCTAAGGGCTTTCCCCGCCGGCCCGTGTGAATGCAGTTTTGGAGGACGTCGCGGGCGCCGTCAGTCTGTGGCTTGCAGGGGTTGCCCTCCCTGACGGTGAACCCGCCCCTTCTTGTAGGGCGTCTTGGGGCACACGTCCTGCCCCTGGTTTGTGAGTCCGAGAGGAGGGTGCAGGTGTGCCCCGGAAAGAAGATTTACCGTTCCCCCAAGTGGGAAGAGGGTCCCGTTTCCCCCTTGGATAGAGCATCCCTACCCCGGTGGGGGCTGAGGGTGCCCGAAGCCCCTCGCCCGCGCCCCCCTGCGGCGGCGCTGTGAACTGCCCCTGTGCTCAGGCAGAGTCCTTTGGGGGGGTCTGGCTCCGGCCGGGGGCGGAGCCTGAGGCTCATCAGCGCTGCCTGGCCAGGTGAGGACTCTTCCCCTTTGAGTGCTGCCGGGTTGCCCGGGCCGTTCCCCGCCAACCTGTCTGCCTGCAGCTTTGGAGGTGGCCGCCGACACAGACAGTCCGAGGCATACAGGGGGTAACCTCCCTGACGGTGACCCCGCCCCTCCGTCTATGGCATCCTCAGCGCACTGTCAGCCCCTCGGGGTGTGAGTGCGGAGGAGGTTGCCGGTGTCCCCCGAGGGGAAGAGGGCCCCATGGCCAAAACGGGCTTGCGGTCCCTGCACCTTGCAGGGGCTCTTGGACTCTGTACCCCCGTGGTTCCAGAGGTACCACGACCCGCATGGGGCTCAGGGTCCCCGAACCCCAGCCCCCCCTCGCCAGCGCCCCCTATCGGCGGCGCCGTGAACTGCACCTGTGCTCAGGCAGAGTCCGGCGGGCGGGGTCAGGCTCCGGCCGGGGGCGGGGCCTGAGGCTCATCAGCGCTGCCTGGCCAGGTGAGGACTCTTCCCCTTTGAGTGCTGCCGGGTTGCCAGGGGCTTTCCGCACCGACCTTTCTGCCTGCAGTTTTGGAGAGGGCCTGGGACGCAGACGGTCCGAGGCTTGCAGGGGTTGCCCTCCCTGACGGTGACCCCGCCCCTCCGTCCAGGGCGTCTTCCGGCGCACGGCCTGCCCCTGGGGGTGTGAGTGTGAGAGGAGGCTGCAGGTGTGCCCCGGGGGAAGGTTTACCGTTCACCAAGGGGGAAGTTGTCCTCTTTCCCCCATGGGGGAAGAGCGTCACCTTACCCCATGGAGTAGGGGTCAACCTGCCCCCTTGGTGCTGAGGGTCCCCGCCCCCCGCACCGACCCCCCCCGGCCCTATGAAGTGCACCTGTGCTCAGCAGAGTCCGGTGGGCGGGGTCAGGCTCCGGCCAGAGGCGGAGCCTGGGGCTCAGCAGCGCCGCTGAGCCAGGTGAGGACTCTTCCCCTTTGAGTGGTGCTGGGTTGCTAAGGGCTTTCCCCGCCGGCCCGAGTGAATGCAGTTTTGGAGGACGCGGCGGGCGCCGTCAGTCTGTGGCTTGCAGGGGTTGCCCTCCCTGACGGTGAACCCGCCCCTTCTTGTAGGGCGTCTTGGGGCACACGTCCTGCCCCTGGTTTGTGAGTCCGAGAGGAGGGTGCAGGTGTGCCCCGGAAAGAAGATTTACCGTTCCCCCAAGTGGGAAGAGGGTCCCGTTTCCCCCTTGGATAGAGCATCCCTACCCCGGTGGGGGCTGAGGGTGCCCGAAGCCCCTCGCCCGCGCCCCCCTGCGGCGGCGCTGTGAACTGCCCCTGTGCTCAGGCAGAGTCCTTTGGGGGGGTCTGGCTCCGGCCGGGGGCGGAGCCTGAGGCTCATCAGCGCTGCCTGGCCAGGTGAGGACTCTTCCCCTTTGAGTGCTGCCGGGTTGCCCGGGCCGTTCCCCGCCAACCTGTCTGCCTGCAGCTTTGGAGGTGGCCGCCGTCACAGACAGTCCGAGGCATACAGGGGGTAACCTCCCTGACGGTGACCCCGCCCCTCCGTCTATGGCATCCTCGGCGCACTGTCAGCCCCTCGGGGTGTGAGTGCGGAGGAGGTTGCCGGTGTCCCCTGAGGGGAAGAGGGCCCCATGGCCAAAACGGGCTTGCGGTCCCTGCACCTTGCAGGGGCTCTTGGACTCTGTACCCCCGTGGTTCCAGAGGTACCACGACCCGCATGGGGCTCAGGGTCCCTGAACCCCAGCCCCCCCCCTCGCCAGCGCCCCCTAGAGGCGGCGCCGTGAACTGCACCTGTGCTCAGGCAGAGTCCGGCGGGCGGGGTCAGGCTCCGGCCTGGGCGGGGCCTGAGGCTCATCAGCGCTGCCTGGCCAGGTGAGGACTCTTCCCCTTTGAGTGCTGCCGGGTTGCCAGGGGCTTTCCGCACAGACCTTTCTGCCTGCAGTTTTGGAGAGGGCCTGGGACGCAGACGGTCCGAGGCTTGCAGGGGTTGCCCTCCCTGACGGTGACCCCGCCCCTCCGTCCAGGGCGTCTTCCGGCGCACGGCCTGCCCCTGGGGGTGTGAGTGTGAGAGGAGGCTGCAGGTGTGCCCCGGGGGAAGGTTTACCGTTCACCAAGGGGGAAGTTGTCCTCTTTCCCCCATGGGGGAAGAGCGTCACCTTACCCCATGGAGTAGGGCTCAACCTGCCCCCTTGGTGCTGAGGGTCCCCGCCCCCCGCACCGACCCCCCCCGGCCCTATGAAGTGCACCTGTGCTCAGCAGAGTCCGGTGGGCGGGGTCAGGCTCCGGCCAGAGGCGGAGCCTGGGGCTCAGCAGCGCCGCTGAGCCAGGTGAGGACTCTTCCCCTTTGAGTGGTGCTGGGTTGCTAAGGGCTTTCCCCGCCGGCCCGAGTGAATGCAGTTTTGGAGGACGCCGCGGGCGCCGTCAGTCTGTGGCTTGCAGGGGTTGCCCTCCCTGACGGTGAACCCGCCCCTTCTTGTAGGGCGTCTTGGGGCACACGTCCTGCCCCTGGTTTGTGAGTCCGAGAGGAGGGTGCAGGTGTGCCCCGGAAAGAAGATTTACCGTTCCCCCAAGTGGGAAGAGGGTCCCGTTTCCCCCTTGGATAGAGCATCCCTACCCCGGTGGGGGCTGAGGGTGCCCGAAGCCCCTCGCCCGCGCCCCCCTGCGGCGGCGCTGTGAACTGCCCCTGTGCTCAGGCAGAGTCCTTTGGGGGGGTCTGGCTCCGGCCGGGGGCGGAGCCTGAGGCTCATCAGCGCTGCCTGGCCAGGTGAGGACTCTTCCCCTTTGAGTGCTGCCGGGTTGCCCGGGCCGTTCCCCGCCAACCTGTCTGCCTGCAGCTTTGGAGGTGGCCGCCGTCACAGACAGTCCGAGGCATACAGGGGGTAACCTCCCTGACGGTGACCCCGCCCCTCCGTCTATGGCATCCTCGGCGCACTGTCAGCCCCTCGGGGTGTGAGTGCGGAGGAGGTTGCCGGTGTCCCCTGAGGGGAAGAGGGCCCCATGGCCAAAACGGGCTTGCGGTCCCTGCACCTTGCAGGGGCTCTTGGACTCTGTACCCCTGTGGTTCCAGAGGTACCACGACCCGCATGGGGCTGAGGGTCCCCGAACCCCAGCCCCCCTCGCCAGCGCCCCCTAGCGGCGGCGCCGTGAACTGCACCTGTGCTCAGGCAGTGTCCGGCGGGCGGGGACAGGCTCCGGCCGGGGGCGGGGCCTGAGGCTCATCAGCGCTGCCTGGCCAGGTGAGGACTCTTCCCCTTTGAGTGCTGCCGGTTTCCCAGGGGCTTTCCGCACCGACCTTTCTGCCTGCAGTTTTGGAGAGGGCCTGGGACGCAGACGGTCCGAGGCTTGCAGGGGTTGCCCTCCCTGACGGTGACCCCGCCCCTCCGTCCAGGGCGTCTTCCGGCGCACGGCCTGCCCCTGGGGGTGTGAGTGTGAGAGGAGGCTGCAGGTGTGCCCCGGGGGAAGGTTTACCGTTCCCCAAGGGGGAAGTTGTCCTCTTTCCCCCATGGGGGAAGAGCGTCACCTTACCCCATGGAGTAGGGGTCAACCTGCCCCCTTGGTGCTGAGGGTCCCCGCCCCCCGCACCGGCCCCCCCCCCGGCCCTATGAAGTGCACCTGTGCTCAGCAGAGTCCGGTGGGCGGGGTCAGGCTCCGGCCAGAGGCGGAGCCTGGGGCTCAGCAGCGCCGCTGTGCCAGGTGAGGACTCTTCCCCTTTGAGTGGTGCTGGGTTGCTAAGGGCTTTCCCCGCCGGCCCGTGTGAATGCAGTTTTGGAGGACGCCGCGGGCGCCGTCAGTCTGTGGCTTGCAGGGGTTGACCTCCCTGACGGTGAACCCGCCCCTTCTTGTAGGCCGTCTTGGGGCACACGTCCTGCCCCTGGTTTGTGAGTCCGAGAGGAGGGTGCAGGTGTGCCCCGGAAAGAAGATTTACCGTTCCCCCAAGTGGGAAGAGGGAACCGTTTCCCCCTTGGATAGAGCATCCCTACACCGGTGGGGGCTGAGGGTGCCCGAAGCCCCTCGCCCGCGCCCCCCTGCGGCGGCGCTGTGAACTGCCCCTGTGCTCAGGCAGAGTCCTTTGGGGGGGTCTGGCTCCGGCCGGGGGCGGAGCCTGAGGCTCATCAGCGCTGCCTGGCCAGGTGAGGACTCTTCCCCTTTGAGTGCTGCCGGGTTGCCCGGGCCGTTCCCCGCCAACCTGTCTGCCTGCAGCTTTGGAGGTGGCCGCCGACACAGACAGTCCGAGGCATACAGGGGGTAACCTCCCTGACGGTGACCACGCCCCTCCGTCTATGGCATCCTAGGCGCACTGTCAGCCCCTCGGGGTGTGAGTGCGGAGGAGGTTGCCGGTGTCCCCCGAGGGGAAGAGGGCCCCATGGCCAAAACGGGCTTGCGGTCCCTGCACCTTGCAGGGGCTCTTGGACTCTGTACCCCCGTGGTTCCAGAGGTACCACGACCCGCATGGGGCTGAGGGTCCCCGAACCCCAGCCCCCCTCGCCAGCGCCCCCTAGCGGCGGCGCCTTGAACTGCACCTGTGCTCAGGCAGAGTCCTTTGGGGGGGTCTGGCTCCGGCCGGGGGCGGAGCCTGAGGCTCATCAGCGCTGCCTGGCCAGGTGAGGACTCTTCCCCTTTGAGTGCTGCCGGGTTGCCCGGGCCGTTCCCCGCCAACCTGTCTGCCTGCAGCTTTGGAGGTGGCCGCCGACACAGACAGTCCGAGGCATACAGGGGGTAACCTCCCTGACGGTGACCCCGCCCCTCCGTCTATGGCATCCTCGGCGCACTGTCAGCCCCTCGGGGTGTGAGTGCGGAGGAGGTTGCCGGTGTCCCCCGAGGGGAAGAGGGCCCCATGGCCAAAACGGGCTTGCGGTCCCTGCACCTTGCAGGGGCTCTTGGACTCTGTACCCCCGTGGTTCCAGAGGTACCACGACCCGCATGGGGCTCAGGGTCCCCGAACCCCAGCCCCCCCTCGCCAGCGCCCCCTAGCGGCGGCGCCGTGAACTGCACATGTGCTCAGGCAGAGTCCGGCGGGCGGGCTCAGGCTCCGGCCGGGGGCGGGGCCTGAGGCTCATCAGCGCTGCCTGGCCAGGTGAGGACTCTTCCCCTTTGAGTGCTGCCGGGTTGCCAGGGGCTTTCCGCACCGACCTTTCTGCCTGCAGTTTTGGAGAGGGCCTGGGACGCAGACGGTCCGAGGCTTGCAGGGGTTGCCCTCCCTGACGGTGACCCCGCCCCTCCGTCCAGGGCGTCTTCCGGCGCACGGCCTGCCCCTGGGGGTGTGAGTGTGAGAGGAGGCTGCAGGTGTGCCCCGAGGGAAGGTTTACCGTTCCCCAAGGGGGAAGTTGTCCTCTTTCCCCCATGGGGGAAGAGCGTCACCTTACCCCATGGAGTAGGAGTCAACCTGCCCCCTTGGTGCTGAGGGTCCCCGCCCCCCGCACCGGCCCCCCCCCCCGGCCCTATGAAGTGCACCTGTGCTCAGCAGAGTCCGGTGGGCGGGGTCAGGCTCCGGCCAGAGGCGGAGCCTGGGGCTCAGCAGCGCCGCTGAGCCAGGTGAGGACTCTTCCCCTTTGAGTGGTGCTGGGTTGCTAAGGGCTTTCCCCGCCGGCCCGTGTGAATGCAGTTTTGGAGGACGCCGCGGGCGCCGTCAGTCTGTGGCTTGCAGGGGTTGCCCTCCCTGACGGTGAACCCGCCCCTTCTTGTAGGGCGTCTTGGGGCACACGTCCTGCCCCTGGTTTGTGAGTCCGAGAGGAGGGTGCAGGTGTGCCCCGGAAAGAAGATTTACCGTTCCCCCAAGTGGGAAGAGGGTCCCGTTTCCCCCTTGGATAGAGCATCACTACCCCGGCGGGGGCTGAGGGTGCCCGAAGCCCCTCGCCCGCGCCCCCCTGCGGCGGCGCTGTGAACTGCCCCTGTGCTCAGGCAGAGTCCTTTGGGGGGATCTGGCTCCGGCCGGGGGCGGAGCCTGAGGCTCATCAGCGCTGCCTGGCCAGGTGAGGACTCTTCCCCTTTGAGTGCTGCCGGGTTGCCCGGGCCGTTCCCCGCCAACCTGTCTGCCTGCAGCTTTGGAGGTGGCCGCGACACAGACAGTCCGAGGCATACAGGGGGTAACCTCCCTGACGGTGACCCCGCCCCTCCGTCTATGGCATCCTCGGCGCACTGTCAGCCCCTCGGGGTGTGAGTGCGGAGGAGGTTGCCGGTGTCCCCCGAGGGGAAGAGGGCCCCATGGCCAAAACGGGCTTGCAGTCCCTGCACCTTGCAGGGGCTCTTGGACTCTGTACCCCCGTGGTTCCAGAGGTACCACGACCCGCATGGGGCTCAGGGTCCCCGAACCCCAGCCCCCCCCTTGCCAGCGCCCCCTAGAGGCGGCGCCGTGAACTGCACCTGTGCTCAGGCAGAGTCCGGCGGGCGGGGTCAGGCTCCGGCCGGGGTCGGGGCCTGAGGCTCATCAGCGCTGCCTGGCCAGGTGAGGACTCTTCCCCTTTGAGTGCTGCCGGGTTGCCAGGGGCTTTCCGCACCGACCTTTCTGCCTGCAGATTTGGAGAGGGCCTGGGACGCAGACGGTCCGAGGTTTGCAGGGGTTGCCCTCCCTGACGGTGACCCCGCCCCTCCGTCCAGGGCGTCTTCCGGCGCACGGCCTGCCCCTGGGGGTGTGAGTGTGAGAGGAGGCTGCAGGTGTGCCCCGGGGGAAGGTTTACCGTTCCCCAAGGGGGAAGTTGTCCTCTTTCCCCCATGGGGGAAGAGCGTCACCTTACCCCATGGAGTAGGAGTCAACCTGCCCCCTTGGTGCTGAGGGTCCCCGCCCCCCGCACCGGCCCCCCCCCCGGCCCTATGAAGTGCACCTGTGCTCAGCAGAGTCCGGTGGGCGGGGTCAGGCTCCGGCCAGAGGCGGAGCCTGGGGCTCAGCAGCGCCGCTGAGCCAGGTGAGGACTCTTCCCCTTTGAGTGGTGCTGGGTTGCTAAGGGCTTTCCCCGCCGGCCCGTGTGAATGCAGTTTTGGAGGACGCCGCGGGCACCGTCAGTCTGTGGCTTGCAGGGGTTGCCCTCCCTGACGGTGAACCCGCCCCTTCTTGTAGGGCGTCTTGGGGCACACGTCCTGCCCCTGGTATGTGAGTCCGAGAGGAGGGTGCAGGTGTGCCCCGGAAAGAAGATTTACCGTTCCCCCAAGTGGGAAGAGGGTCCCGTTTCCCCCTTGGATAGAGCATCCCTACCCCGGTGGGGGCTGAGGGTGCCCGAAGCCCCTCGCCCGCGCCCCCCTGCGGCGGCGCTGTGAACTGCCCCTGTGCTCAGGCAGAGTCCTTTGGGGGGGTCTGGCTCCGGCCGGGGGCGGAGCCTGAGGCTCATCAGCGCTGCCTGGCCAGGTGAGGACTCTTCCCCTTTGAGTGCTGCCGGGTTGCCCAGGCCGTTCCCCGCCAACCTGTCTGCCTGCAGCTTTGGAGGTGGCCGCCGACACAGACAGTCCGAGGCATACAGGGGGTAACCTCCCTGACGGTGACCCCGCCCCTCCGTCTATGGCATCCTCGGCGCACTGTCAGCCCCTCGGGGTGTGAGTGCGGAGGAGGTTGCCGGTGTCCCCCGAGGGGAAGAGGGCCCCATGGCCAAAACGGGCTTGCGGTCCCTGCACCTTGCAGGGGCTCTTGGACTCTGTACCCCCGTGGTTCCAGAGGTACCACGACCCGCATGGGGCTGAGGGTCCCCGAACCCCAGCCCCCCCTCGCCAGCGCCCCCTAGCGGCGGCGCCGTGAACTGCACCTGTGCTCAGGCAGAGTCCTTTGGGGGGGTCTGGCTCCGGCCGGGGGCGGAGCCTGAGGCTCATCAGCGCTGCCTGGCCAGGTGAGGACTCTTCCCCTTTGAGTGCTGCCGGGTTGCCCGGGCCATTCCCCGCCAACCTGTCTGCCTGCAGCTTTGGAGGTGGCCGCGACACAGACAGTCCGAGGCATACAGGGGGTAACCTCCCTGACGGTGACCCCGCCCCTCCGTCTATGGCATCCTCGGCGCACTGTCAGCCCCTCGGGGTGTGAGTGCGGAGGAGGTTGCCGGTGTCCCCCGAGGGGAAGAGGGCCCCATGGCCAAAACGGGCTTGCGGTCCCTGCACCTTGCAGGGGCTCTTGGACTCTGTACCCCCGTGGTTCCAGAGGTACCACGACCAGCATGGGGCTGAGGGTCCCCGAACCCCAGCCCCCCCTCGCCAGCGCCCCCTAGCGGCGGCGCCGTGAACTGCACCTGTGCTCAGGCAGAGTCCGGCGGGCGGGGTCAGGCTCCGGCCGGGGGCGGGGCCTGAGGCTCATCAGCGCTGCCTGGCCAGGTGAGGACTCTTCCCCTTTGAGTGCTGCCGGGTTGCCAGGGGCTTTCCGCACCGACCTTTCTGCCTGCTGTTTTGGAGAGGGCCTGGGACGCAGACGGTCCGAGGCTTGCAGGGGTTGCCCTCCCTGACGGTGACCCCGCCCCTCCGTCCAGGGCGTCTTCCGGCGCACGGCCTGCCCCTGGGGGTGTGAGTGTGAGAGGAGGCTGCAGGTGTGCCCCGGGGGAAGGTTTACCGTTCCCCAAGGGGGAAGTTGTCCTCTTTCCCCCATGGGGGAAGAGCGTCACCTTACCCCATGGAGTAGGGGTCAACCTGCCCCCTTGGTGATGAGGGTCCCCGCCCCCCGCACCGCCCCCCCCCCCGGCCCTATGAAGTGCACCTGTGCTCAGCAGAGTCCGGTGGGCGGGGTCAGGCTCCGGCCAGAGGCGGAGCCTGGGGCTCAGCAGCGCTGCTGAGCCAGGTGAGGACTCTTCCCCTTTGAGTGGTGCTGGGTTGCTAAGGGCTTCCCCGCCGGCCCGTGTGAATGCAGTTTTGGAGGACGCCGCGGGCGCCGTCAGTCTGTGGCTTGCAGGGGTTGCCCTCCCTGACGGTGAACCCGCCCCTTCTTGTAGGGCGTCTTGGGGCACACGTCCTGCCCCTGGTTTGTGAGTCCGAGAGGAGGATGCAGGTGTGCCCCGGAAAGAAGATTTACCGTTCCCCCAAGTGGGAAGAGGGTCCCGTTTCCCCCTTGGATAGAACATCCCTACCCCGGTGGGGGCTGAGGGTGCCCGAAGCCCCTCGCCCGCGCCCCCCTGCGGCGGCGCTGTGAACTGCCTCTGTGCTCAGGCAGAGTCCTTTGGGGGGGTCTGGCTCCGGCCGGGGGCGGAGCCTGAGGCTCATCAGCGCTGCCTGGCCAGGTGAGGACTCTTCCCCTTTGAGTGCTGCCGGGTTGCCCGGGCCGTTCCCCGCCAACCTGTCTGCCTGCAGCTTTGGAGGTGGCCGCCGACACAGACAGTCCGAGGCATACAGGGGGTAACCTCCCTGACGGTGACCCCGCCCCTCCATCTATGGCATCCTCGGCGCACTGTCAGCCCCTCGGGGTGTGAGTGCGGAGGAGGTTGCCGGTGTCCCCCGAGGGGAAGAGGGCCCCATGGCCAAAACGGGCTTGCGGTCCCTGCACCTTGCAGGGGCTCTTGGACTCTGTACCCCCGTGGTTCCAGAGGTACCACGACCCGCATGGGGCTCAGGGTCCCCGAAACCCAGCCCCCCCTCGCCAGCGCCCCCTAGCGGCGGCGCCGTGAACTGCACATGTGCTCAGGCAGAGTCCGGCGGGCGGGCTCAGGCTCCGGCCGGGGGCGGGGCCTGAGGCTCATCAGCGCTGCCTGGCCAGGTGAGGACTCTTCCCCTTTGAGTGCTGCCGGGTTGCCAGGGGCTTTCCGCACCGACCTTTCTGCCTGCAGTTTTGGAGAGGGCCTGGGACGCAGACGGTCCGAGGCTTGCAGGGGTTGCCCTCCCTGACGGTGACCCCGCCCCTCCGTCCAGGGCGTCTTCCGGCGCACGGCCTGCCCCTGGGGGTGTGAGTGTGAGAGGAGGCTGCAGGTGTGCCCCGGGGGAAGGTTTACCGTTCACCAAGGGGGAAGTTGTCCTCCTTCCCCCATGGGGGAAGAGCGTCACCTTACCCCATGGAGTAGGGGTCAACCTGCCCCCTTGGTGCTGAGGGTCCCCGCCCCCCGCACCGGCCCCCCCCCCGGCCCTATGAAGTGCACCTGTGCTCAGCAGAGTCCGGTGGGCGGGGTCAGGCTCCGGCCAGAGGCGGAGCCTGGGGCTCAGCAGCGCCGCTGAGCCAGGTGAGGACTCTTCCCCTTTGATTGGTGCTGGGTTGCTAAGGGCTTTCCCCGCCGGCCCGTGTGAATGCAGTTTTGGAGGACGCCGCGGGCGCCGTCAGTCTGTGGCTTGCAGGGGTTGCCCTCCCTGACGGTGAACCCGCCCCTTCTTGTAGGGCGTCTTGGGGCACACGTCCTGCCCCTGGTTTGTGAGTCCGAGAGGAGGGTGCAGGTGTGCCCCGGAAAGAAGATTTACCGTTCCCCCAAGTGGGAAGAGGGTCCCGTTTCCCCCTTGGATAGAGCATCCCTACCCCGGCGGGGGCTGAGGGTGCCCGAAGCCCCTCGCCCGCGCCCCCCTGCGGCGGCGCTGTGAACTGCCCCTGTGCTCAGGCAGAGTCCTTTGGGGGGGTCTGGCTCCGGCCGGGGGCGGAGCCTGAGGCTCATCAGCGCTGCCTGGCCAGGTGAGGACTCTTCCCCTTTGAGTGCTGCCGGGTTGCCCGGGCCGTTCCCCGCCAACCTGTCTGCCTGCAGCTTTGGAGGTGGCCGCGACACAGACAGTCCGAGGCATACAGGGGTAACCTCACTGACGGTGACCCCGCCCCTCCGTCTATGGCATCCTCGGCGCACTGTCAGCCCCTCGTGGTGTGAGTGCGGAGGAGGTTGCCGGTGTCCCCCGAGGGGAAGAGGGCCCCATGGCCAAAACGGGCTTGCGGTCCCTGCACCTTGCAGGGGCTCTTGGACTCTGTACCCCCGTGGTTCCAGAGGTACCACGACGCGCATGGGGCTCAGGGTCCCCGAACCCCAGCCCCCCCCCTTGCCAGCGCCCCCTAGAGGCGGCGCCGTGAACTGCACCTGTGCTCAGGCAGAGTCCGGCGGGCGGGCTCAGGCTCCGGCCGGGGGCGGGGCCTGAGGCTCATCAGCGCTGCCTGGCCAGGTGAGGACTCTTCCCCTTTGAGTGCTGCCGGGTTGCCAGGGGCTTTCCGCACCGACCTTTCTGCCTGCAGTTTTGGAGAGGGCCTCGGACGCAGACGGTCCGAGGCTTGCAGGGGTTGCCCTCCCTGACGGTGACCCCGCCCCTCCGTCCAGGGCGTCTTCCGGCGCACGGCCTGCCCCTGGGGGTGTGAGTGTGAGAGGAGGCTGCAGGTGTGCCCCGGGGGAAGGTTTACCGTTCCCCAAGGGGGAAGTTGTCCTCTTTCCCCCATGGGGGAAGAGCGTCACCTTACCCCATGGAGTAGGAGTCAACCTGCCCCCTTGGTGCTGAGGGTCCCCGCCCCCCGCACCGGCCCCCCCCCCCGGCCCTATGAAGTGCACCTGTGCTCAGCAGAGTCCGGTGGGCGGGGTCAGGCTCCGGCCAGAGGCGGAGCCTGGGGCTCAGCAGCGCCGCTGAGCCAGGTGAGGACTCTTCCCCTTGAGTGGTGCTGGGTTGCTAAGGGCTTTCCCCGCCGGCCCGTGTGAATGCAGTTTTGGAGGACGCCGCGGGCGCCGTCAGTCTGTGGCTTGCAGGGGTTGCCCTCCCTGACGGTGAACCCGCCCCTTCTTGTAGGGCGTCTTGGGGCACACGTCCTGCCCCTGGTTTGTGAGTCCGAGAGGAGGGTGCAGGTGTGCCCCGGAAAGAAGATTTACCGTTCCCCCAAGTGGGAAGAGGGTCCCGTTTCCCCCTTGGATAGAGCATCCCTACCCCGGTGGGGGCTGAGGGTGCCCGAAGCCCCTCGCCCGCGCCCCCCTGCGGCGGCGCTGTGAACTGCCCCTGTGCTCAGGCAGAGTCCTTTGGGGGGGTCTGGCTCCGGCCGGGGGCGGAGCCTGAGGCTCATCAGCGCTGCCTGGCCAGGTGAGGACTCTTCCCCTTTGAGTGCTGCCGGGTTGCCCGGGCCGTTCCCCGCCAACCTGTCTGCCTGAAGCTTTGGAGGTGGCCGCCGACACAGACAGTCCGAGGCATACAGGGGGTAACCTCCCTGACGGTGACCCAGCCCCTCCGTCTATGGCATCCTCGGCGCACTGTCAGCCCCTCGGGGTGTGAGTGCGGAGGAGGTTGCCGGTGTCGCCCGAGGGGAAGAGGGCCCCATGGCCAAAACGGGCTTGCGGTCCCTGCACCTTGCAGGGGCTCTTGGACTCTGTACCCCCGTGGTTCCAGAGGTACCACGACCCGCATGGGGCTCAGGGTCCCTGAACCCCAGCCCCCCCCTCGCCAGCGCCCCCTAGAGGCGGCGCCGTGAACTGCACCTGTGCTCAGGCAGAGTCCGGCGGGCGGGGTCAGGCTCCGGCCTGGGCGGGGCCTGAGGCTCATCAGCGCTGCCTGGCCAGGTGAGGACTCTTCCCCTTTGAGTGCTGCCGGGTTGCCAGGGGCTTTCCGCACCGACCTTTCTGCCTGCAGTTTTGGAGAGGGCCTGGGACGCAGACGGTCCGAGGCTTGCAGGGGTTGCCCTCCCTGACGGTGACCCCGCCCCTCCGTCCAGGGCGTCTTCCGGCGCACGGCCTGCCCCTGGGGGTGTGAGTGTGAGAGGAGGCTGCAGGTGTGCCCCGGGGGAAGGTTTACCGTTCCCCAAGGGGGAAGTTGTCCTCTTTCCCCCATGGGGGAAGAGCGTCACCTTACCCCATGGAGTAGGGGTCAACCTGCCCCCTTGGTGCTGAGGGTCCGCGCCCCCCGCACCGGCCCCCCCCCCCGGCCCTATGAAGTGCACCTGTGCTCAGCAGAGTCCGGTGGGCGGGGTCAGGCTCCGGCCAGAGGCGGAGCCTGGGGCTCAGCAGCGCCGCTGAGCCAGGTGAGGACTCTTCCCCTTTGAGTGGTGCTGGGTTGCTAAGGGCTTTCCCCGCCGGCCCGTGTGAATGCAGTTTTGGAGGACGTCGCGGGCGCCGTCAGTCTGTGGCTTGCAGGGGTTGCCCTCCCTGACGGTGAACCCGCCCCTTCTTGTAGGGCGTCTTGGGGCACACGTCCTGCCCCTGGTTTGTGAGTCCGAGAGGAGGGTGCAGGTGTGCCCCGGAAAGAAGATTTACCGTTCCCCCAAGTGGGAAGAGGGTCCCGTTTCCCCCTTTGATAGAGCATCCCTACCCCGGTGGGGGCTGAGGGTGCCCGAAGCCCCTCGCCCGCGCCCCCCTGCGGCGGCGCTGTGAACTGCCCCTGTGCTCAGGCAGAGTCCTTTGGGGGGGTCTGGCTCCGGCCGGGGGCGGAGCCTGAGGCTCATCAGCGCTGCCTGGCCAGGTGAGGACTCTTCCCCTTTGAGTGCTGCCGGGTTGCCCGGGCCGTTCCCCGCCAACCTGTCTGCCTGCAGCTTTGGAGGTGGCCGCCGACACAGACAGTCCGAGGCATACAGGGGGTAACCTCCCTGACGGTGACCCCGCCCCTCTGTCTATGGCATCCTCGGCGCACTGTCAGCCCCTCGGGGTGTGAGTGCGGAGGAGGTTGCCGGTGTCCCCCGAGGGGAAGAGGGCCCCATGGCCAAAACGGGCTTGCGGTCCCTGCACCTTGCAGGGGCTCTTGGACTCTGTACCCCCGTGGTTCCAGAGGTACCACGACCCGCATGGGGCTGAGGGTCCCCGAACCCCAGCCCCCCCTCGCCAGCGCCCCCTAGCGGCGGCGCCGTGAACTGCACCTGTGCTCAGGCAGAGTCCGGCGGGCGGGGTCAGGCTCCGGCCGGGGGCGGGCCTGAGGCTCATCAGCGCTGCCTGGCCAGGTGAGGACTCTTCCCCTTTGAGTGCTGCCGGGTTGCCAGGGGCTTTCCGCACCGACCTTTCTGCCTGCAGTTTTGGAGAGGGCCTGGGACGCAGACGGTCCGAGGCTTGCAGGGGTTGCCCTCCCTGACGGTGACCCCGCCCCTCCGTCCAGGGCGTCTTCCGGCGCACGGCCTGCCCCTGGGGGTGTGAGTGTGAGAGGAGGCTGCAGGTGTGCCCCGGGGGAAGGTTTACCGTTCACCAAGGGGGAAGTTGTCCTCCTTCCCCCATGGGGGAAGAGCGTCACCTTACCCCATGGAGTAGGGGTCAACCTGCCCCCTTGGTGCTGAGGGTCCCCGCCCCCCGCACCGGCCCCCCCCCCGGCCCTATGAAGTGCACCTGTGCTCAGCAGAGTCCGGTGGGCGGGGTCAGGCTCCGGCCAGAGGCGGAGCCTGGGGCTCAGCAGCGCCGCTGAGCCAGGTGAGGACTCTTCCCATTTGAGTGGTGCTGGGTTGCTAAGGGCTTTCCCCGCCGGCCCGTGTGAATGCAGTTTTGGAGGACGCCGCGGGCGCCGTCAGTCTGTGGCTTGCAGGGGTTGCCCTCCCTGACGGTGAACCCGCCCCTTCTTGTAGGGCGTCTTGGGGCACACGTCCTGCCCCTGGTTTGTGAGTCCGAGAGGAGGGTGCAGGTGTGCCCCGGAAAGAAGATTTACCGTTCCCCCAAGTGGGAAGAGGGTCCCGTTTCCCCCTTGGATAGAGCATCCCTACCCCGGCGGGGGCTGAGGGTGCCCGAAGCCCCTCGCCCGCGCCCCCCTGCGGCGGCGCTGTGAACTGCCCCTGTGCTCAGGCAGAGTCCTTTGGGGGGGTCTGGCTCCGGCCGGGGGCGGAGCCTGAGGCTCATCAGCGCTGCCTGGCCAGGTGAGGACTCTTCCCCTTTGAGTGCTGCCGGGTTGCCCGGGCCGTTCCCCGCCAACCTGTCTGCCTGCAGCTTTGGAGGTGGCCGCGACACAGAGAGTCCGAGGCATACAGGGGGTAACCTCCCTGACGGTGACCCCGCCCCTCCGTCTATGGCATCCTCGGCGCACTGTCAGCCCCTCGGGGTGTGAGTGCGGAGGAGGTTGCCGGTGTCCCCCGAGGGGAAGAGGGCCCCATGGCCAAAACGGGCTTGCGGTCCCTGCACCTTGCAGGGGCTCTTGGACTCTGTACCCCCGTGGTTCCAGAGGTACCACGACCCGCATGGGG
This sequence comes from Talpa europaea, assembly GCF_964194135.1. Classification (NCBI taxonomy): domain Eukaryota; kingdom Metazoa; phylum Chordata; class Mammalia; order Eulipotyphla; family Talpidae; genus Talpa; species Talpa europaea. Next base: position 70,249,204 of record NC_140082.1, on the reverse strand, counting down.
CTCAGGGTCCCCGAACCCCAGCCCCCCCCCTTGCCAGCGCCCCCTAGCGGCGGCGCCGTGAACTGCACCTGTGCTCAGGCAGAGTCCGGCGGGCGGGGTCAGGCTCCGGCCGGGGGCGGGGCCTGAGGCTCATCAGCGCTGCCTGGCCAGGTGAGGACTCTTCCCCTTTGAGTGCTGCCGGGTTGCCAGGGGCTTTCCGCACCGACCTTTCTGCCTGCAGTTTTGGAGAGGGCCTGGGACGCAGACGGTCCGAGGCTTGCAGGGGTTGCCCTCCCTGACGGTGACCCCGCCCCTCCGTCCAGGGCGTCTTCCCGCGCACGGCCTGCCCCTGGGGGTGTGAGTGTGAGAGGAGGCTGCAGGTGTGCCCCGGGGGAAGGTTTACCGTTCCCCAAGGGGGAAGTTGTCCTCTTTCCCCCATGGGGGAAGAGCGTCACCTTACCCCATGGAGTAGGAGTCAACCTGCCCCCTTGGTGCTGAGGGTCCCCGCCCCCCGCGCCGGCCCCCCCCCCGGCCCTATGAAGTGCACCTGTGCTCAGCAGAGTCCGGTGGGCGGGGTCAGGCTCCGGCCAGAGGCGGAGCCTGGGGCTCAGCAGCGCCGCTGAGCCAGGTGAGGACTCTTCCCCTTTGAGTGGTGCTGGGTTGCTAAGGGCTTTCCCCGCCGGCCCGTGTGAATGCAGTTTTGGAGGACGCCGCGGGCGCCGTCAGTCTGTGGCTTGCAGGGGTTGCCCTCCCTGACGGTGAACCCGCCCCTTCTTGTAGGGCGTCTTGGGGCACACGTCCTGCCCCTGGTTTGTGAGTCCGAGAGGAGGGTGCAGGTGTGCCCCGGAAAGAAGATTTACCGTTCCCCCAAGTGGGAAGAGGGTCCCGTTTCCCCCTTGGATAGAGCATCCCTACCCCGGTGGGGGCTGAGGGTGCCCGAAGCCCCTCGCCCGCGCCCCCCTGCGGCGGCGCTGTGAACTGCCCCTGTGCTCAGGCAGAGTCCTTTGGGGGGGTCTGGCTCCGGCCTGGGGCGGAGCCTGAGGCTCATCAGCGCTGCCTGGCCAGGTGAGGACTCTTCCCCTTTGAGTGCTGCCGGGTTGCCCGGGCCGTTCCCCGCCAACCTGTCTGCCTGAAGCTTTGGAGGTGGCCGCCGACACAGACAGTCCGAGGCATACAGTGAGTAACCTCCCTGACGGTGACCCCGCCCCTCCGTCTATGGCATCCTCGGCGCACTGTCAGCCCCTCGGGGTGTGAGTGCGGAGGAGGTTGCCGGTGTCGCCCGAGGGGAAGAGGGCCCCATGGCCAAAACGGGCTTGCGGTCCCTGCACCTTGCAGGGGCTCTTGGACTCTGTACCCCCGTGGTTCCAGAGGTACCACGACCCGCATGGGGCTCAGGGTCCCTGAACCCCAGCCCCCCCCCTCGCCAGCGCCCCCTAGAGGCGGCGCCGTGAACTGCACCTGTGCTCAGGCAGAGTCCGGCGGGCGGGGTCAGGCTCCGGCCTGGGCGGGGCCTGAGGCTCATCAGCGCTGCCTGGCCAGGTGAGGACTCTTCCCCTTTGAGTGCTGCCGGGTTGCCAGGGGCTTTCCGCACCGACCTTTCTGCCTGCAGTTTTGGAGAGGGCCTGGGACGCAGACGGTCCGAGGCTTGCAGGGGTTGCCCTCCCTGACGGTGACCCCGCCCCTCCGTCCAGGGCGTCTTCCGGCGCACGGCCTGCCCCTGGGGGTGTGAGTGTGAGAGGAGGCTGCAGGTGTGCCCCGGGGGAAGGTTTACCGTTCCCCAAGGGGGAAGTTGTCCTCTTTCCCCCATGGGGGAAGAGCGTCACCTTACCCCATGGAGTAGGGGTCAACCTGCCCCCTTGGTGCTGAGGGTCCGCGCCCCCCGCACCGGCCCCCCCCCCCGGCCCTATGAAGTGCACCTGTGCTCAGCAGAGTCCGGTGGGCGGGGTCAGGCTCCGGCCAGAGGCGGAGCCTGGGGCTCAGCAGCGCCGCTGAGCCAGGTGAGGACTCTTCCCCTTTGAGTGGTGCTGGGTTGCTAAGGGCTTTCCCCGCCGGCCCGTGTGAATGCAGTTTTGGAGGACGTCGCGGGCGCCGTCAGTCTGTGGCTTGCAGGGGTTGCCCTCCCTGACGGTGAACCCGCCCCTTCTTGTAGGGCGTCTTGGGGCACACGTCCTGCCCCTGGTTTGTGAGTCCGAGAGGAGGGTGCAGGTGTGCCCCGGAAAGAAGATTTACCGTTCCCCCAAGTGGGAAGAGGGTCCCGTTTCCCCCTTTGATAGAGCATCCCTACCCCGGTGGGGGCTGAGGGTGCCCGAAGCCCCTCGCCCGCGCCCCCCTGCGGCGGCGCTGTGAACTGCCCCTGTGCTCAGGCAGAGTCCTTTGGGGGGGTCTGGCTCCGGCCGGGGGCGGAGCCTGAGGCTCATCAGCGCTGCCTGGCCAGGTGAGGACTCTTCCCCTTTGAGTGCTGCCAGGTTGCCCGGGCCGTTCCCCGCCAACCTGTCTGCCTGCAGCTTTGGAGGTGGCCGCCGACACAGACAGTCCGAGGCATACAGGGGGTAACCTCCCTGACGGTGACCCCGCCCCTCCGTCTATGGCATCCTCAGCGCACTGTCAGCCCCTCGGGGTGTGAGTGCGGAGGAGGTTGCCGGTGTCCCCCGAGGGGAAGAGGGCCCCATGGCCAAAACGGGCTTGCGGTCCCTGCACCTTGCAGGGGCTCTTGGACTCTGTACCCCCGTGGTTCCAGAGGTACCACGACCCGCATGGGGCTGAGGGTCCCCGAACCCCAGCCCCCCTCGCCAGCGCCCCCTAGCGGCGGCGCCGTGAACTGCACCTGTGCTCAGGCAGAGTCCGGCGGGCGGGGTCAGGCTCCGGCCGGGGGCGGGGCCTGAGGCTCATCAGCGCTGCCTGGCCAGGTGAGGACTCTTCCCCTTTGAGTGCTGCCGGGTTGCCAGGGGCTTTCCGCACCGACCTTTCTGCCTGCAGTTTTGGAGAGGGCCTGGGACGCAGACGGTCCGAGGCTTGCAGGGGTTGCCCTCCCTGACGGTGACCCCGCCCCTCCGTCCAGGGCGTCTTCCGGCGCACGGCCTGCCCCTGGGGGTGTGAGTGTGAGAGGAGGCTGCAGGTGTGCCCCGGGGGAAGGTTTACCGTTCCCCAAGGGGGAAGTTGTCCTCTTTCCCCCATGGGGGAAGAGCGTCACCTTACCCCATGGAGTAGCAGTCAACCTGGCCCCTTGGTGCTGAGGGTCCCCGCCCCCCGCACCGGCCCCCCCCCCCGGCCCTATGAAGTGCACCTGTGCTCAGCAGAGTCCGGTGGGCGGGGTCAGGCTCCGGCCAGAGGCGGAGCCTGGGGCTCAGCAGCGCCGCTGAGCCAGGTGAGGTCTCTTCCCCTTTGAGTGGTGCTGGGTTGCTAAGGGCTTTCCCCGCCGGCCCGTGTGAATGCAGTTTTGGAGGACGCCGCGGGCGCCGTCAGTCTGTGGCTTGCAGGGGTTGCCCTCCCTGACGGTGAACCCGCCCCTTCTTGTAGGGCGTCTTGGGGCACACGTCCTGCCCCTGGTTTGTGAGTCCGAGAGGAGGGTGCAGGTGTGCCCCGGAAAGAAGATTTACCGTTCCCCCAAGTGGGAAGAGGGTCCCGTTTCCCCCTTGGATAGAGCATCCCTACCCCGGCGGGGGCTGAGGGTGCCCGAAGCCCCTCGCCCGCGCCCCCCTGCGGCGGCGCTGTGAACTGCCCCTGTGCTCAGGCAGAGTCCTTTGGGGGGGTCTGGCTCCGGCCGGGGGCGGAGCCTGAGGCTCATCAGCGCTGCCTGGCCAGGTGAGGACTCTTCCCCTTTGAGTGCTGCCGGGTTGCCCGGGCCGTTCCCCGCCAACCTGTCTGCCTGCAGCTTTGGAGGTGGCCGCGACACAGACAGTCCGAGGCATACAGGGGGTAACCTCCCTGACGGTGACCCCGCCCCTCCGTCTATGGCATCCTCGGCGCACTGTCAGCCCCTCGTGGTGTGAGTGCGGAGGAGGTTGCCGGTGTCCCCCGAGGGGAAGAGGGCCCCATGGCCAAAACGGGCTTGCGGTCCCTGCACCTTGCAGGGGCTCTTGGACTCTGTACCCCCGTGGTTCCAGAGGTACCACGACGCGCATGGGGCTCAGGGTCCCCGAACCCCAGCCCCCCCCCCTTGCCAGCGCCCCCTAGAGGCGGCGCCGTGAACTGCACCTGTGCTCAGGCAGAGTCCGGCGGGCGGGCTCAGGCTCCGGCCGGGGGCGGGGCCTGAGGCTCATCAGCGCTGCCTGGCCAGGTGAGGACTCTTCCCCTTTGAGTGCTGCCGGGTTGCCAGGGGCTTTCCGCACCGACCTTTCTGCCTGCAGTTTTGGAGAGGGCCTGGGACGCAGACGGTCCGAGGCTTGCAGGGGTTGCCCTCCCTGACGGTGACCCCGCCCCTCCGTCCAGGGCGTCTTCCGGCGCACGGCCTGCCCCTGGGGGTGTGAGTGTGAGAGGAGGCTGCAGGTGTGCCCCGGGGGAAGGTTTACCGTTCCCCAAGTGGGAAGTTGTCCTCTTTCCCCCATGGGGGAAGAGCGTCACCTTACCCCATGGAGTAGGAGTCAACCTGCCCCCTTGGTGCTGAGGGTCCCCGCCCCCCGCACCGGCCCCCCCCCCCCGGCCCTATGAAGTGCACCTGTGCTCAGCAGAGTCCGGTGGGCGGGGTCAGGCTCCGGCCAGAGGCGGAGCCTGGGGCTCAGCAGCGCCGCTGAGCCAGGTGAGGACTCTTCCCCTTGAGTGGTGCTGGGTTGCTAAGGGCTTTCCCCGCCGGCCCGTGTGAATGCAGTTTTGGAGGACGCCGCGGGCGCCGTCAGTCTGTGGCTTGCAGGGGTTGCCCTCCCTGACGGTGAACCCGCCCCTTCTTGTAGGGCGTCTTGGGGCACACGTCCTGCCCCTGGTTTGTGAGTCCGAGAGGAGGGTGCAGGTGTGCCCCGGAAAGAAGATTTACCGTTCCCCCAAGTGGGAAGAGGGTCCCGTTTCCCCCTTGGATAGAGCATCCCTACCCCGGTGGGGGCTGAGGGTGCCCGAAGCCCCTCGCCCGCGCCCCCCTGCGGCGGCGCTGTGAACTGCCCCTGTGCTCAGGCAGAGTCCTTTGGGGGGGTCTGGCTCCGGCCGGGGGCGGAGCCTGAGGCTCATCAGCGCTGCCTGGCCAGGTGAGGACTCTTCCCCTTTGAGTGCTGCCGGGTTGCCCGGGCCGTTCCCCGCCAACCTGTCTGCCTGAAGCTTTGGAGGTGGCCGCCGACACAGACAGTCCGAGGCATACAGTGGGTAACCTCCCTGACGGTGACCCCGCCCCTCCGTCTATGGCATCCTCGGCGCACTGTCAGCCCCTCGGGGTGTGAGTGCGGAGGAGGTTGCCGGTGTCGCCCGAGGGGAAGAGGGCCCCATGGCCAAAACGGGCTTGCGGTCCCTGCACCTTGCAGGGGCTCTTGGACTCTGTACCCCCGTGGTTCCAGAGGTACCACGACCCGCATGGGGCTCAGGGTCCCTGAACCCCAGCCCCCCCCCTCGCCAGCGCCCCCTAGAGGCGGCGCCGTGAACTGCACCTGTGCTCAGGCAGAGTCCGGCGGGCGGGGTCAGGCTCCGGCCTGGGCGGGGCCTGAGGCTCATCAGCGCTGCCTGGCCAGGTGAGGACTCTTCCCCTTTGAGTGCTGCCGGGTTGCCAGGGGCTTTCCGCACCGACCTTTCTGCCTGCAGTTTTGGAGAGGGCCTGGGACGCAGACGGTCCGAGGCTTGCAGGGGTTGCCCTCCCTGACGGTGACCCCGCCCCTCCGTCCAGGGCGTCTTCCGGCGCACGGCCTGCCCCTGGGGGTGTGAGTGTGAGAGGAGGCTGCAGGTGTGCCCCGGGGGAAGGTTTACCGTTCCCCAAGGGGGAAGTTGTCCTCTTTCCCCCATGGGGGAAGAGCGTCACCTTACCCCATGGAGTAGGGGTCAACCTGCCCCCTTGGTGCTGAGGGTCCGCGCCCCCCGCACCGGCCCCCCCCCCCCGGCCCTATGAAGTGCACCTGTGCTCAGCAGAGTCCGGTGGGCGGGGTCAGGCTCCGGCCAGAGGCGGAGCCTGGGGCTCAGCAGCGCCGCTGAGCCAGGTGAGGACTCTTCCCCTTTGAGTGGTGCTGGGTTGCTAAGGGCTTTCCCCGCCGGCCCGTGTGAATGCAGTTTTGGAGGACGTCGCGGGCGCCGTCAGTCTGTGGCTTGCAGGGGTTGCCCTCCCTGACGGTGAACCCGCCCCTTCTTGTAGGGCGTCTTGGGGCACACGTCCTGCCCCTGGTTTGTGAGTCCGAGAGGAGGGTGCAGGTGTGCCCCGGAAAGAAGATTTACCGTTCCCCCAAGTGGGAAGAGGGTCCCGTTTCCCCCTTTGATAGAGCATCCCTACCCCGGTGGGGGCTGAGGGTGCCCGAAGCCCCTCGCCCGCGCCCCCCTGCGGCGGCGCTGTGAACTGCCCCTGTGCTCAGGCAGAGTCCTTTGGGGGGGTCTGGCTCCGGCCGGGGGCGGAGCCTGAGGCTCATCAGCGCTGCCTGGCCAGGTGAGGACTCTTCCCCTTTGAGTGCTGCCGGGTTGCCCGGGCCGTTCCCCGCCAACCTGTCTGCCTGCAGCTTTGGAGGTGGCCGCCGACACAGACAGTCCGAGGCATACAGGGGGTAACCTCCCTGACGGTGACCCCGCCCCTCCGTCTATGGCATCCTCGGCGCACTGTCAGCCCCTCGGGGTGTGAGTGCGGAGGAGGTTGCCGGTGTCCCCCGAGGGGAAGAGGGCCCCATGGCCAAAACGGGCTTGCGGTCCCTGCACCTTGCAGGGGCTCTTGGACTCTGTACCCCCGTGGTTCCAGAGGTACCACGACCCGCATGGGGCTGAGGGTCCCCGAACCCCAGCCCCCCCTCGCCAGCGCCCCCTAGCGGCGGCGCCGTGAACTGCACCTGTGCTCAGGCAGAGTCCGGCGGGCGGGGTCAGGCTCCGGCCGGGGGCGGGGCCTGAGGCTCATCAGCGCTGCCTGGCCAGGTGAGGACTCTTCCCCTTTGAGTGCTGCCGGGTTGCCAGGGGCTTTCCGCACCGACCTTTCTGCCTGCAGTTTTGGAGAGGGCCTGGGACGCAGACGGTCCGAGGCTTGCAGGGGTTGCCCTCCCTGACGGTGACCCCGCCCCTCCGTCCAGGGCGTCTTCCGGCGCACGGCCTGCCCCTGGGGGTGTGAGTGTGAGAGGAGGCTGCAGGTGTGCCCCGGGGGAAGGTTTACCGTTCACCAAGGGGGAAGTTGTCCTCCTTCCCCCATTGGGGAAGAGCGTCACCTTACCCCATGGAGTAGGGGTCAACCTGCCCCCTTGGTGCTGAGGGTCCCCGCCCCCCGCACCGGCCCCCCCCCCGGCCCTATGAAGTGCACCTGTGCTCAGCAGAGTCCGGTGGGCGGGGTCAGGCTCCGGCCAGAGGCGGAGCCTGGGGCTCAGCAGCGCCGCTGAGCCAGGTGAGGACTCTTCCCATTTGAGTGGTGCTGGGTTGCTAAGGGCTTTCCCCGCCGGCCCGTGTGAATGCAGTTTTGGAGGACGCCGCGGGCGCCGTCAGTCTGTGGCTTGCAGGGGTTGCCCTCCCTGACGGTGAACCCGCCCCTTCTTGTAGGGCGTCTTGGGGCACACGTCCTGCCCCTGGTTTGTGAGTCCGAGAGGAGGGTGCAGGTGTGCCCCGGAAAGAAGATTTACCGTTCCCCCAAGTGGGAAGAGGGTCCCGTTTCCCCCTTGGATAGAGCATCCCTACCCCGGCGGGGGCTGAGGGTGCCCGAAGCCCCTCGCCCGCGCCCCCCTGCGGCGGCGCTGTGAACTGCCCCTGTGCTCAGGCAGAGTCCTTTGGGGGGGTCTGGCTCCGGCCGGGGGCGGAGCCTGAGGCTCATCAGCGCTGCCTGGCCAGGTGAGGACTCTTCCCCTTTGAGTGCTGCCGGGTTGCCCGGGCCGTTCCCCGCCAACCTGTCTGCCTGCAGCTTTGGAGGTGGCCGCGACACAGACAGTCCGAGGCATACAGGGGGTAACCTCCCTGACGGTGACCCCGCCCCTCCGTCTATGGCATCCTCGGCGCACTGTCAGCCCCTCGGGGTGTGAGTGCGGAGGAGGTTGCCGGTGTCCCCCGAGGGGAAGAGGGCCCCATGACCAAAACGGGCTTGCGGTCCCTGCACCTTGCAGGGGCTCTTGGACTCTGTACCCCCGTGGTTCCAGAGGTACCACGACCCGCATGGGGCTCAGGGTCCCCGAACCCCAGCCCCCCTCGCCAGCGCCCCCTAGCGGCGGCGCCGTGAACTGCACCTGTGCTCAGGCAGAGTCCGGCGGGCGGGGTCAGGCTCCGGCCGGGGGCGGGGCCTGAGGCTCATCAGCGCTGCCTGGCCAGGTGAGGACTCTTCCCCTTTGAGTGCTGCCGGGTTGCCAGGGGCTTTCCGCACCGACCTTTCTGCCTGCAGTTTTGGAGAGGGCCTGGGACGCAGACGGTCCGAGGCTTGCAGGGGTTGCCCTCCCTGACGGTGACCCCGCCCCTCCGTCCAGGGCGTCTTCCGGCGCACGGCCTGCCCCTGGGGGTGTGAGTGTGAGAGGAGGCTGCAGGTGTGCCCCGGGGGAAGGTTTACCGTTCCCCAAGGGGGAAGTTGTCCTCTTTCCCCCATGGGGGAAGAGCGTCACCTTACCCCATGGAGTAGGAGTCAACCTGCCCCCTTGGTGCTGAGGGTCCCCGCCCCCCGCGCCGGCCCCCCCCCCGGCCCTATGAAGTGCACCTGTGCTCAGCAGAGTCCGGTGGGCGGGGTCAGGCTCCGGCCAGAGGCGGAGCCTGGGGCTCAGCAGCGCCGCTGAGCCAGGTGAGGACTCTTCCCCTTTGAGTGGTGCTGGGTTGCTAAGGGCTTTCCCCGCCGGCCCGTGTGAATGCAGTTTTGGAGGACGCCGCGGGCGCCGTCAGTCTGTGGCTTGCAGGGGTTGCCCTCCCTGACGGTGAACCCGCCCCTTCTTGTAGGGCGTCTTGGGGCACACGTCCTGCCCCTGGTTTGTGAGTCCGAGAGGAGGGTGCAGGTGTGCCCCGGAAAGAAGATTTACCGTTCCCCCAAGTGGGAAGAGGGTCCCGTTTCCCCCTTGGATAGAGCATCCCTACCCCGGTGGGGGCTGAGGGTGCCCGAAGCCCCTCGCCCGCGCCCCCCTGCGGCGGCGCTGTGAACTGCCCCTGTGCTCAGGCAGAGTCCTTTGGGGGGGTCTGGCTCCGGCCGGGGGCGGAGCCTGAGGCTCATCAGCGCTGCCTGGCCAGGTGAGGACTCTTCCCCTTTGAGTGCTGCCGGGTTGCCCGGGCCGTTCCCCGCCAACCGTCTGCCTGAAGCTTTGGAGGTGGCCGCCGACACAGACAGTCCGAGGCATACAGTGGGTAACCTCCCTGACGGTGACCCCGCCCCTCCGTCTATGGCATCCTCGGCGCACTGTCAGCCCCTCGGGGTGTGAGTGCGGAGGAGGTTGCCGGTGTCGCCCGAGGGGAAGAGGGCCCCATGGCCAAAACGGGCTTGCGGTCCCTGCACCTTGCAGGGGCTCTTGGACTCTGTACCCCCGTGGTTCCAGAGGTACCACGACCCGCATGGGGCTCAGGGTCCCTGAACCCCAGCCCCCCCCCTCGCCAGCGCCCCCTAGAGGCGGCGCCGTGAACTGCACCTGTGCTCAGGCAGAGTCCGGCGGGCGGGGTCAGGCTCCGGCCTGGGCGGGGCCTGAGGCTCATCAGCGCTGCCTGGCCAGGTGAGGACTCTTCCCCTTTGAGTGCTGCCGGGTTGCCAGGGGCTTTCCGCACCGACCTTTCTGCCTGCAGTTTTGGAGAGGGCCTGGGACGCAGACGGTCCGAGGCTTGCAGGGGTTGCCCTCCCTGACGGTGACCCCGCCCCTCCGTCCAGGGCGTCTTCCGGCGCACGGCCTGCCCCTGGGGGTGTGAGTGTGAGAGGAGGCTGCAGGTGTGCCCCGGGGGAAGGTTTACCGTTCCCCAAGGGGGAAGTTGTCCTCTTTCCCCCATGGGGGAAGAGCGTCACCTTACCCCATGGAGTAGGAGTCAACCTGCCCCCTTGGTGCTGAGGGTCCCCGCCCCCCGCACCGGCCCCCCCCCCCCCGGCCCTATGAAGTGCACCTGTGCTCAGCAGAGTCCGGTGGGCGGGGTCAGGCTCCGGCCAGAGGCGGAGCCTGGGGCTCAGCAGCGCCGCTGAGCCAGGTGAGGACTCTTCCCCTTGAGTGGTGCTGGGTTGCTAAGGGCTTTCCCCGCCGGCCCGTGTGAATGCAGTTTTGGAGGACGCCGCGGGCGCCGTCAGTCTGTGGCTTGCAGGGGTTGCCCTCCCTGACGGTGAACCCGCCCCTTCTTGTAGGGCGTCTTGGGGCACACGTCCTGCCCCTGGTTTGTGAGTCCGAGAGGAGGGTGCAGGTGTGCCCCGGAAAGAAGATTTACCGTTCCCCCAAGTGGGAAGAGGGTCCCGTTTCCCCCTTGGATAGAGCATCCCTACCCCGGTGGGGGCTGAGGGTGCCCGAAGCCCCTCGCCCGCGCCCCCCTGCGGCGGCGCTGTGAACTGCCCCTGTGCTCAGGCAGAGTCCTTTGGGGGGGTCTGGCTCCGGCCGGGGGCGGAGCCTGAGGCTCATCAGCGCTGCCTGGCCAGGTGAGGACTCTTCCCCTTTGAGTGCTGCCGGGTTGCCCGGGCCGTTCCCCGCCAACCTGTCTGCCTGAAGCTTTGGAGGTGGCCGCCGACACAGACAGTCCGAGGCATACAGTGGGTAACCTCCCTGACGGTGACCCCGCCCCTCCGTCTATGGCATCCTCGGCGCACTGTCAGCCCCTCGGGGTGTGAGTGCGGAGGAGGTTGCCGGTGTCGCCCGAGGGGAAGAGGGCCCCATGGCCAAAACGGGCTTGCGGTCCCTGCACCTTGCAGGGGCTCTTGGACTCTGTACCCCCGTGGTTCCAGAGGTACCACGACCCGCATGGGGCTCAGGGTCCCTGAACCCCAGCCCCCCCCCTCGCCAGCGCCCCCTAGAGGCGGCGCCGTGAACTGCACCTGTGCTCAGGCAGAGTCCGGCGGGCGGGGTCAGGCTCCGGCCTGGGCGGGGCCTGAGGCTCATCAGCGCTGCCTGGCCAGGTGAGGACTCTTCCCCTTTGAGTGCTGCCGGGTTGCCAGGGGCTTTCCGCACCGACCTTTCTGCCTGCAGTTTTGGAGAGGGCCTGGGACGCAGACGGTCCGAGGCTTGCAGGGGTTGCCCTCCCTGACGGTGACCCCGCCCCTCCGTCCAGGGCGTCTTCCGGCGCACGGCCTGCCCCTGGGGGTGTGAGTGTGAGAGGAGGCTGCAGGTGTGCCCCGGGGGAAGGTTTACCGTTCCCCAAGGGGGAAGTTGTCCTCTTTCCCCCATGGGGGAAGAGCGTCACCTTACCCCATGGAGTAGGGGTCAACCTGCCCCCTTGGTGCTGAGGGTCCGCGCCCCCCGCACCGGCCCCCCCCCCCCCGGCCCTATGAAGTGCACCTGTGCTCAGCAGAGTCCGGTGGGCGGGGTCAGGCTCCGGCCAGAGGCGGAGCCTGGGGCTCAGCAGCGCCGCTGAGCCAGGTGAGGACTCTTCCCCTTTGAGTGGTGCTGGGTTGCTAAGGGCTTTCCCCGCCGGCCCGTGTGAATGCAGTTTTGGAGGACGTCGCGGGCGCCGTCAGTCTGTGGCTTGCAGGGGTTGCCCTCCCTGACGGTGAACCCGCCCCTTCTTGTAGGGCGTCTTGGGGCACACGTCCTGCCCCTGGTTTGTGAGTCCGAGAGGAGGGTGCAGGTGTGCCCCGGAAAGAAGTTTACCGTTCCCCCAAGTGGGAAGAGGGTCCCGTTTCCCCCTTTGATAGAGCATCCCTACCCCGGTGGGGGCTGAGGGTGCCCGAAGCCCCTCGCCCGCGCCCCCCTGCGGCGGCGCTGTGAACTGCCCCTGTGCTCAGGCAGAGTCCTTTGGGGGGGTCTGGCTCCGGCCGGGGGCGGAGCCTGAGGCTCATCAGCGCTGCCTGGCCAGGTGAGGACTCTTCCCCTTTGAGTGCTGCCGGGTTGCCCGGGCCGTTCCCCGCCAACCTGTCTGCCTGCAGCTTTGGAGGTGGCCGCGACACAGACAGTCCGAGGCATACAGGGGGTAACCTCCCTGACGGTGACCCCGCCCCTCCGTCTATGGCATCCTCGGCGCACTGTCAGCCCCTCGGGGTGTGAGTGCGGAGGAGGTTGCCGGTGTCCCCCGAGGGGAAGAGGGCCCCATGGCCAAAACGGGCTTGCGGTCCCTGCACCTTGCAGGGGCTCTTGGACTCTGTACCCCCGTGGTTCCAGAGGTACCACGACCCGCATGGGGCTGAGGGTCCCCGAACCCCAGCCCCCCCTCGCCAGCGCCCCCTAGCGGCGGCGCCGTGAACTGCACCTGTGCTCAGGCAGAGTCCGGCGGGCGGGGTCAGGCTCCGGCCGGGGGCGGGGCCTGAGGCTCATCAGCGCTGCCTGGCCAGGTGAGGACTCTTCCCCTTTGAGTGCTGCCGGGTTGCCAGGGGCTTTCCGCACCGACCTTTCTGCCTGCAGTTTTGGAGAGGGCCTGGGACGCAGACGGTCCGAGGCTTGCAGGGGTTGCCCTCCCTGACGGTGACCCCGCCCCTCCGTCCAGGGCGTCTTCCGGCGCACGGCCTGCCCCTGGGGGTGTGAGTGTGAGAGGAGGCTGCAGGTGTGCCCCGGGGGAAGGTTTACCGTTCACCAAGGGGGAAGTTGTCCTCCTTCCCCCATGGGGGAAGAGCGTCACCTTACCCCATGGAGTAGGGGTCAACCTGCCCCCTTGGTGCTGAGGGTCCCCGCCCCCCGCACCGGCCCCCCCCCCGGCCCTATGAAGTGCACCTGTGCTCAGCAGAGTCCGGTGGGCGGGGTCAGGCTCCGGCCAGAGGCGGAGCCTGGGGCTCAGCAGCGCCGCTGAGCCAGGTGAGGACTCTTCCCATTTGAGTGGTGCTGGGTTGCTAAGGGCTTTCCCCGCCGGCCCGTGTGAATGCAGTTTTGGAGGACGCCGCGGGCGCCGTCAGTCTGTGGCTTGCAGGGGTTGCCCTCCCTGACGGTGAACCCGCCCCTTCTTGTAGGGCGTCTTGGGGCACACGTCCTGCCCCTGGTTTGTGAGTCCGAGAGGAGGGTGCAGGTGTGCCCCGGAAAGAAGATTTACCGTTCCCCCAAGTGGGAAGAGGGTCCCGTTTCCCCCTTGGATAGAGCATCCCTACCCCGGCGGGGGCTGAGGGTGCCCGAAGCCCCTCGCCCGCGCCCCCCTGCGGCGGCGCTGTGAACTGCCCCTGTGCTCAGGCAGAGTCCTTTGGGGGGGTCTGGCTCCGGCCGGGGGCGGAGCCTGAGGCTCATCAGCGCTGCCTGGCCAGGTGAGGACTCTTCCCCTTTGAGTGCTGCCGGGTTGCCCGGGCCGTTCCCCGCCAACCTGTCTGCCTGCAGCTTTGGAGGTGGCCGCGACACAGACAGTCCGAGGCATACAGGGGGTAACCTCCCTGACGGTGACCCCGCCCCTCCGTCTATGGCATCCTCGGCGCACTGTCAGCCCCTCGGGGTGTGAGTGCGGAGGAGGTTGCCGGTGTCCCCCGAGGGGAAGAGGGCCCCATGGCCAAAACGGGCTTGCGGTCCCTGCACCTTGCAGGGGCTCTTGGACTCTGTACCCCCGTGGTTCCAGAGGTACCACGACCCGCATGGGGCTCAGGGTCCCCGAACCCCAGCCCCCCCCCTTGCCAGCGCCCCCTAGCGGCGGCGCCGTGAACTGCACCTGTGCTCAGGCAGAGTCCGGCGGGCGGGGTCAGGCTCCGGCCGGGGGCGGGGCCTGAGGCTCATCAGCGCTGCCTGGCCAGGTGAGGACTCTTCCCCTTTGAGTGCTGCCGGGTTGCCAGGGGCTTTCCGCACCGACCTTTCTGCCTGCAGTTTTGGAGAGGGCCTGGGACGCAGACGGTCCGAGGCTTGCAGGGGTTGCCCTCCCTGACGGTGACCCCGCCCCTCCGTCCAGGGCGTCTTCCCGCGCACGGCCTGCCCCTGGGGGTGTGAGTGTGAGAGGAGGCTGCAGGTGTGCCCCGGGGGAAGGTTTACCGTTCCCCAAGGGGGAAGTTGTCCTCTTTCCCCCATGGGGGAAGAGCGTCACCTTACCCCATGGAGTAGGAGTCAACCTGCCCCCTTGGTGCTGAGGGTCCCCGCCCCCCGCGCCGGCCCCCCCCCCGGCCCTATGAAGTGCACCTGTGCTCAGCAGAGTCCGGTGGGCGGGGTCAGGCTCCGGCCAGAGGCGGAGCCTGGGGCTCAGCAGCGCCGCTGAGCCAGGTGAGGACTCTTCCCCTTTGAGTGGTGCTGGGTTGCTAAGGGCTTTCCCCGCCGGCCCGTGTGAATGCAGTTTTGGAGGACGCCGCGGGCGCCGTCAGTCTGTGGCTTGCAGGGGTTGCCCTCCCTGACGGTGAACCCGCCCCTTCTTGTAGGGCGTCTTGGGGCACACGTCCTGCCCCTGGTTTGTGAGTCCGAGAGGAGGGTGCAGGTGTGCCCCGGAAAGAAGATTTACCGTTCCCCCAAGTGGGAAGAGGGTCCCGTTTCCCCCTTGGATAGAGCATCCCTACCCCGGTGGGGGCTGAGGGTGCCCGAAGCCCCTCGCCCGCGCCCCCCTGCGGCGGCGCTGTGAACTGCCCCTGTGCTCAGGCAGAGTCCTTTGGGGGGGTCTGGCTCCGGCCGGGGGCGGAGCCTGAGGCTCATCAGCGCTGCCTGGCCAGGTGAGGACTCTTCCCCTTTGAGTGCTGCCGGGTTGCCCGGGCCGTTCCCCGCCAACCTGTCTGCCTGAAGCTTTGGAGGTGGCCGCCGACACAGACAGTCCGAGGCATACAGTGGGTAACCTCCCTGACGGTGACCCCGCCCCTCCGTCTATGGCATCCTCGGCGCACTGTCAGCCCCTCGGGGTGTGAGTGCGGAGGAGGTTGCCGGTGTCGCCCGAGGGGAAGAGGGCCCCATGGCCAAAACGGGCTTGCGGTCCCTGCACCTTGCAGGGGCTCTTGGACTCTGTACCCCCGTGGTTCCAGAGGTACCACGACCCGCATGGGGCTCAGGGTCCCTGAACCCCAGCCCCCCCCCTCGCCAGCGCCCCCTAGAGGCGGCGCCGTGAACTGCACCTGTGCTCAGGCAGAGTCCGGCGGGCGGGGTCAGGCTCCGGCCTGGGCGGGGCCTGAGGCTCATCAGCGCTGCCTGGCCAGGTGAGGACTCTTCCCCTTTGAGTGCTGCCGGGTTGCCAGGGGCTTTCCGCACCGACCTTTCTGCCTGCAGTTTTGGAGAGGGCCTGGGACGCAGACGGTCCGAGGCTTGCAGGGGTTGCCCTCCCTGACGGTGACCCCGCCCCTCCGTCCAGGGCGTCTTCCGGCGCACGGCCTGCCCCTGGGGGTGTGAGTGTGAGAGGAGGCTGCAGGTGTGCCCCGGGGGAAGGTTTACCGTTCCCCAAGGGGGAAGTTGTCCTCTTTCCCCCATGGGGGAAGAGCGTCACCTTACCCCATGGAGTAGGGGTCAACCTGCCCCCTTGGTGCTGAGGGTCCGCGCCCCCCGCACCGGCCCCCCCCCCCGGCCCTATGAAGTGCACCTGTGCTCAGCAGAGTCCGGTGGGCGGGGTCAGGCTCCGGCCAGAGGCGGAGCCTGGGGCTCAGCAGCGCCGCTGAGCCAGGTGAGGACTCTTCCCCTTTGAGTGGTGCTGGGTTGCTAAGGGCTTTCCCCGCCGGCCCGTGTGAATGCAGTTTTGGAGGACGTCGCGGGCGCCGTCAGTCTGTGGCTTGCAGGGGTTGCCCTCCCTGACGGTGAACCCGCCCCTTCTTGTAGGGCGTCTTGGGGCACACGTCCTGCCCCTGGTTTGTGAGTCCGAGAGGAGGGTGCAGGTGTGCCCCGGAAAGAAGATTTACCGTTCCCCCAAGTGGGAAGAGGGTCCCGTTTCCCCCTTTGATAGAGCATCCCTACCCCGGTGGGGGCTGAGGGTGCCCGAAGCCCCTCGCCCGCGCCCCCCTGCGGCGGCGCTGTGAACTGCCCCTGTGCTCAGGCAGAGTCCTTTGGGGGGGTCTGGCTCCGGCCGGGGGCGGAGCCTGAGGCTCATCAGCGCTGCCTGGCCAGGTGAGGACTCTTCCCCTTTGAGTGCTGCCAGGTTGCCCGGGCCGTTCCCCGCCAACCTGTCTGCCTGCAGCTTTGGAGGTGGCCGCCGACACAGACAGTCCGAGGCATACAGGGGGTAACCTCCCTGACGGTGACCCCGCCCCTCCGTCTATGGCATCCTCAGCGCACTGTCAGCCCCTCGGGGTGTGAGTGCGGAGGAGGTTGCCGGTGTCCCCCGAGGGGAAGAGGGCCCCATGGCCAAAACGGGCTTGCGGTCCCTGCACCTTGCAGGGGCTCTTGGACTCTGTACCCCCGTGGTTCCAGAGGTACCACGACCCGCATGGGGCTGAGGGTCCCCGAACCCCAGCCCCCCTCGCCAGCGCCCCCTAGCGGCGGCGCCGTGAACTGCACCTGTGCTCAGGCAGAGTCCGGCGGGCGGGGTCAGGCTCCGGCCGGGGGCGGGGCCTGAGGCTCATCAGCGCTGCCTGGCCAGGTGAGGACTCTTCCCCTTTGAGTGCTGCCGGGTTGCCAGGGGCTTTCCGCACCGACCTTTCTGCCTGCAGTTTTGGAGAGGGCCTGGGACGCAGACGGTCCGAGGCTTGCAGGGGTTGCCCTCCCTGACGGTGACCCCGCCCCTCCGTCCAGGGCGTCTTCCGGCGCACGGCCTGCCCCTGGGGGTGTGAGTGTGAGAGGAGGCTGCAGGTGTGCCCCGGGGGAAGGTTTACCGTTCCCCAAGGGGGAAGTTGTCCTCTTTCCCCCATGGGGGAAGAGCGTCACCTTACCCCATGGAGTAGGGGTCAACCTGCCCCCTTGGTGCTGAGGGTCCGCGCCCCCCGCACCGGCCCCCCCCCCCGGCCCTATGAAGTGCACCTGTGCTCAGCAGAGTCCGGTGGGCGGGGTCAGGCTCCGGCCAGAGGCGGAGCCTGGGGCTCAGCAGCGCCGCTGAGCCAGGTGAGGACTCTTCCCCTTTGAGTGGTGCTGGGTTGCTAAGGGCTTTCCCCGCCGGCCCGTGTGAATGCAGTTTTGGAGGACGTCGCGGGCGCCGTCAGTCTGTGGCTTGCAGGGGTTGCCCTCCCTGACGGTGAACCCGCCCCTTCTTGTAGGGCGTCTTGGGGCACACGTCCTGCCCCTGGTTTGTGAGTCCGAGAGGAGGGTGCAGGTGTGCCCCGGAAAGAAGATTTACCGTTCCCCCAAGTGGGAAGAGGGTCCCGTTTCCCCCTTTGATAGAGCATCCCTACCCCGGTGGGGGCTGAGGGTGCCCGAAGCCCCTCGCCCGCGCCCCCCTGCGGCGGCGCTGTGAACTGCCCCTGTGCTCAGGCAGAGTCCTTTGGGGGGGTCTGGCTCCGGCCGGGGGCGGAGCCTGAGGCTCATCAGCGCTGCCTGGCCAGGTGAGGACTCTTCCCCTTTGAGTGCTGCCAGGTTGCCCGGGCCGTTCCCCGCCAACCTGTCTGCCTGCAGCTTTGGAGGTGGCCGCCGACACAGACAGTCCGAGGCATACAGGGGGTAACCTCCCTGACGGTGACCCCGCCCCTCCGTCTATGGCATCCTCAGCGCACTGTCAGCCCCTCGGGGTGTGAGTGCGGAGGAGGTTGCCGGTGTCCCCCGAGGGGAAGAGGGCCCCATGGCCAAAACGGGCTTGCGGTCCCTGCACCTTGCAGGGGCTCTTGGACTCTGTACCCCCGTGGTTCCAGAGGTACCACGACCCGCATGGGGCTGAGGGTCCCCGAACCCCAGCCCCCCTCGCCAGCGCCCCCTAGCGGCGGCGCCGTGAACTGCACCTGTGCTCAGGCAGAGTCCGGCGGGCGGGGTCAGGCTCCGGCCGGGGGCGGGGCCTGAGGCTCATCAGCGCTGCCTGGCCAGGTGAGGACTCTTCCCCTTTGAGTGCTGCCGGGTTGCCAGGGGCTTTCCGCACCGACCTTTCTGCCTGCAGTTTTGGAGAGGGCCTGGGACGCAGACGGTCCGAGGCTTGCAGGGGTTGCCCTCCCTGACGGTGACCCCGCCCCTCCGTCCAGGGCGTCTTCCGGCGCACGGCCTGCCCCTGGGGGTGTGAGTGTGAGAGGAGGCTGCAGGTGTGCCCCGGGGGAAGGTTTACCGTTCCCCAAGGGGGAAGTTGTCCTCTTTCCCCCATGGGGGAAGAGCGTCACCTTACCCCATGGAGTAGGAGTCAACCTGCCCCCTTGGTGCTGAGGGTCCGCGCCCCCCGCACCGGCCCCCCCCCCCCGGCCCTATGAAGTGCACCTGTGCTCAGCAGAGTCCGGTGGGCGGGGTCAGGCTCCGGCCAGAGGTCGAGCCTGGGGCTCAGCAGCGCCGCTGAGCCAGGTGAGGACTCTTCCCCTTTGAGTGGTGCTGGGTTGCTAAGGGCTTTCCCCGCCGGCCCGTGTGAATGCAGTTTTGGAGGACGCCGCGGGCGCCGTCAGTCTGTGGCTTGCAGGGGTTGCCCTCCCTGACGGTGAACCCGCCCCTTCTTGTAGGGCGTCTTGGGGCACACGTCCTGCCCCTGGTTTGTGAGTCCGAGAGGAGGGTGCAGGTGTGCCCCGGAAAGAAGATTTACCGTTCCCCCAAGTGGGAAGAGGGTCCCGTTTCCCCCTTGGATAGAGCATCCCTACCCCGGCGGGGGCTGAGGGTGCCCGAAGCCCCTCGCCCGCGCCCCCCTGCGGCGGCGCTGTGAACTGCCCCTGTGCTCAGGCAGAGTCCTTTGGGGGGGTCTGGCTCCGGCCGGGGGCGGAGCCTGAGGCTCATCAGCGCTGCCTGGCCAGGTGAGGACTCTTCCCCTTTGAGTGCTGCCGGGTTGCCCGGGCCGTTCCCCGCCAACCTGTCTGCCTGCAGCTTTGGAGGTGGCCGCGACACAGACAGTCCGAGGCATACAGGGGGTAACCTCCCTGACGGTGACCCCGCCCCTCCGTCTATGGCATCCTCGGCGCACTGTCAGCCCCTCGTGGTGTGAGTGCGGAGGAGGTTGCCGGTGTCCCCCGAGGGGAAGAGGGCCCCATGGCCAAAACGGGCTTGCGGTCCCTGCACCTTGCAGGGGCTCTTGGACTCTGTACCCCCGTGGTTCCAGAGGTACCACGACGCGCATGGGGCTCAGGGTCCCCGAACCCCAGCCCCCCCCCCTTGCCAGCGCCCCCTAGAGGCGGCGCCGTGAACTGCACCTGTGCTCAGGCAGAGTCCGGCGGGCGGGCTCAGGCTCCGGCCGGGGGCGGGGCCTGAGGCTCATCAGCGCTGCCTGGCCAGGTGAGGACTCTTCCCCTTTGAGTGCTGCCGGGTTGCCAGGGGCTTTCTGCACCGACCTTTCTGCCTGCAGTTTTGGAGAGGGCCTGGGACGCAGACGGTCCGAGGCTTGCAGGGGTTGCCCTCCCTGACGGTGACCCCGCCCCTCCGTCCAGGGCGTCTTCCGGCGCACGGCCTGCCCCTGGGGGTGTGAGTGTGAGAGGAGGCTGCAGGTGTGCCCCGGGGGAAGGTTTACCGTTCCCCAAGGGGGAAGTTGTCCTCTTTCCCCCATGGGGGAAGAGCGTCACCTTACCCCATGGAGTAGGAGTCAACCTGCCCCCTTGGTGCTGAGGGTCCCCGCCCCCCGCACCGGCCCCCCCCCCCCGGCCCTATGAAGTGCACCTGTGCTCAGCAGAGTCCGGTGGGCGGGGTCAGGCTCCGGCCAGAGGCGGAGCCTGGGGCTCAGCAGCGCCGCTGAGCCAGGTGAGGACTCTTCCCCTTGAGTGGTGCTGGGTTGCTAAGGGCTTTCCCCGCCGGCCCGTGTGAATGCAGTTTTGGAGGACGCCGCGGGCGCCGTCAGTCTGTGGCTTGCAGGGGTTGCCCTCCCTGACGGTGAACCCGCCCCTTCTTGTAGGGCGTCTTGGGGCACACGTCCTGCCCCTGGTTTGTGAGTCCGAGAGGAGGGTGCAGGTGTGCCCCGGAAAGAAGATTTACCGTTCCCCCAAGTGGGAAGAGGGTCCCGTTTCCCCCTTGGATAGAGCATCCCTACCCCGGTGGGGGCTGAGGGTGCCCGAAGCCCCTCGCCCGCGCCCACCTGCGGCGGCGCTGTGAACTGCCCCTGTGCTCAGGCAGAGTCCTTTGGGGGGGTCTGGCTCCGGCCGGGGGCGGAGCCTGAGGCTCATCAGCGCTGCCTGGCCAGGTGAGGACTCTTCCCCTTTGAGTGCTGCCGGGTTGCCCGGGCCGTTCCCCGCCAACCGTCTGCCTGAAGCTTTGGAGGTGGCTGCCGACACAGACAGTCCGAGGCATACAGTGGGTAACCTCCCTGACGGTGACCCCGCCCCTCCGTCTATGGCATCCTCGGCGCACTGTCAGCCCCTCGGGGTGTGAGTGCGGAGGAGGTTGCCGGTGTCGCCCGAGGGGAAGAGGGCCCCATGGCCAAAACGGGCTTGCGGTCCCTGCACCTTGCAGGGGCTCTTGGACTCTGTACCCCCGTGGTTCCAGAGGTACCACGACCCGCATGGGGCTCAGGGTCCCTGAACCCCAGCCCCCCCCCTCGCCAGCGCCCCCTAGAGGCGGCGCCGTGAACTGCACCTGTGCTCAGGCAGAGTCCGGCGGGCGGGGTCAGGCTCCGGCCTGGGCGGGGCCTGAGGCTCATCAGCGCTGCCTGGCCAGGTGAGGACTCTTCCCATTTGAGTGCTGCCGGGTTGCCAGGGGCTTTCCGCACCGACCTTTCTGCCTGCAGTTTTGGAGAGGGCCTGGGACGCAGACGGTCCGAGGCTTGCAGGGGTTGCCCTCCCTGACGGTGACCCCGCCCCTCCGTCCAGGGCGTCTTCCGGCGCACGGCCTGCCCCTGGGGGTGTGAGTGTGAGAGGAGGCTGCAGGTGTGCCCCGGGGGAAGGTTTACCGTTCCCCAAGGGGGAAGTTGTCCTCTTTCCCCCATGGGGGAAGAGCGTCACCTTACCCCATGGAGTAGGGGTCAACCTGCCCCCTTGGTGCTGAGGGTCCGCGCCCCCCGCACCGGCCCCCCCCCCGGCCCTATGAAGTGCACCTGTGCTCAGCAGAGTCCGGTGGGCGGGGTCAGGCTCCGGCCAGAGGCGGAGCCTAGGGCTCAGCAGCGCCGCTGAGCCAGGTGAGGACTCTTCCCCTTTGAGTGGTGCTGGGTTGCTAAGGGCTTTCCCCGCCGGCCCGTGTGAATGCAGTTTTGGAGGACGTCGCGGGCGCCGTCAGTCTGTGGCTTGCAGGGGTTGCCCTCCCTGACGGTGAACCCGCCCCTTCTTGTAGGGCGTCTTGGGGCACACGTCCTGCCCCTGGTTTGTGAGTCCGAGAGGAGGGTGCAGGTGTGCCCCGGAAAGAAGATTTACCGTTCCCCCAAGTGGGAAGAGGGTCCCGTTTCCCCCTTTGATAGAGCATCCCTACCCCGGTGGGGGCTGAGGGTGCCCGAAGCCCCTCGCCCGCGCCCCCCTGCGGCGGCGCTGTGAACTGCCCCTGTGCTCAGGCAGAGTCCTTTGGGGGGGTCTGGCTCCGGCCGGGGGCGGAGCCTGAGGCTCATCAGCGCTGCCTGGCCAGGTGAGGACTCTTCCCCTTTGAGTGCTGCCGGGTTGCCCGGGCCGTTCCCCGCCAACCTGTCTGCCTGCAGCTTTGGAGGTGGCCGCCGACACAGACAGTCCGAGGCATACAGGGGGTAACCTCCCTGACGGTGACCCCGCCCCTCCGTCTATGGCATCCTCGGCGCACTGTCAGCCCCTCGGGGTGTGAGTGCGGAGGAGGTTGCCGGTGTCCCCCGAGGGGAAGAGGGCCCCATGGCCAAAACGGGCTTGCGGTCCCTGCACCTTGCAGGGGCTCTTGGACTCTGTACCCCCGTGGTTCCAGAGGTACCACGACCCGCATGGGGCTGAGGGTCCCCGAACCCCAGCCCCCCCTCGCCAGCGCCCCCTAGCGGCGGCGCCGTGAACTGCACCTGTGCTCAGGCAGAGTCCGGCGGGCGGGGTCAGGCTCCGGCCGGGGGCGGGGCCTGAGGCTCATCAGCGCTGCCTGGCCAGGTGAGGACTCTTCCCCTTTGAGTGCTGCCGGGTTGCCAGGGGCTTTCCGCACCGACCTTTCTGCCTGCAGTTTTGGAGAGGGCCTGGGACGCAGACGGTCCGAGGCTTGCAGGGGTTGCCCTCCCTGACGGTGACCCCGCCCCTCCGTCCAGGGCGTCTTCCGGCGCACGGCCTGCCCCTGGGGATGTGAGTGTGAGAGGAGGCTGCAGGTGTGCCCCGGGGGAAGGTTTACCGTTCACCAAGGGGGAAGTTGTCCTCCTTCCCCCATGGGGGAAGAGCGTCACCTTACCCCATGGAGTAGGGGTCAACCTGCCCCCTTGGTGCTGAGGGTCCCCGCCCCCCGCACCGGCCCCCCCCCCGGCCCTATGAAGTGCACCTGTGCTCAGCAGAGTCCGGTGGGCGGGGTCAGGCTCCGGCCAGAGGCGGAGCCTGGGGCTCAGCAGCGCCGCTGAGCCAGGTGAGGACTCTTCCCATTTGAGTGGTGCTGGGTTGCTAAGGGCTTTCCCCGCCGGCCCGTGTGAATGCAGTTTTGGAGGACGCCGCGGGCGCCGTCAGTCTGTGGCTTGCAGGGGTTGCCCTCCCTGACGGTGAACCCGCCCCTTCTTGTAGGGCGTCTTGGGGCACACGTCCTGCCCCTGGTTTGTGAGTCCGAGAGGAGGGTGCAGGTGTGCCCCGGAAAGAAGATTTACCGTTCCCCCAAGTGGGAAGAGGGTCCCGTTTCCCCCTTTGATAGAGCAT
Source organism: Talpa europaea (assembly GCF_964194135.1). Taxonomy (NCBI): domain Eukaryota; kingdom Metazoa; phylum Chordata; class Mammalia; order Eulipotyphla; family Talpidae; genus Talpa; species Talpa europaea. The sequence continues at coordinate 70,226,427 of NC_140082.1, read as the reverse complement.
CCCTACCCCGGCGGGGGCTGAGGGTGCCCGAAGCCCCTCGCCCGCGCCCCCCTGCGGCGGCGCTGTGAACTGCCCCTGTGCTCAGGCAGAGTCCTTTGGGGGGGTCTGGCTCCGGCCGGGGGCGGAGCCTGAGGCTCATCAGCGCTGCCTGGCCAGGTGAGGACTCTTCCCCTTTGAGTGCTGCCGGGTTGCCCGGGCCGTTCCCCGCCAACCTGTCTGCCTGCAGCTTTGGAGGTGGCCGCGACACAGACAGTCCGAGGCATACAGGGGGTAACCTCCCTGACGGTGACCCCGCCCCTCCGTCTATGGCATCCTCGGCGCACTGTCAGCCCCTCGGGGTGTGAGTGCGGAGGAGGTTGCCGGTGTCCCCCGAGGGGAAGAGGGCCCCATGGCCAAAACGGGCTTGCGGTCCCTGCACCTTGCAGGGGCTCTTGGACTCTGTACCCCCGTGGTTCCAGAGGTACCACGACCCGCATGGGGCTCAGGGTCCCCGAACCCCAGCCCCCCCCCTTGCCAGCGCCCCCTAGCGGCGGCGCCGTGAACTGCACCTGTGCTCAGGCAGAGTCCGGCGGGCGGGGTCAGGCTCCGGCCGGGGGCGGGGCCTGAGGCTCATCAGCGCTGCCTGGCCAGGTGAGGACTCTTCCCCTTTGAGTGCTGCCGGGTTGCCAGGGGCTTTCCGCACCGACCTTTCTGCCTGCAGTTTTGGAGAGGGCCTGGGACGCAGACGGTCCGAGGCTTGCAGGGGTTGCCCTCCCTGACGGTGACCCCGCCCCTCCGTCCAGGGCGTCTTCCGGCGCACGGCCTGCCCCTGGGGGTGTGAGTGTGAGAGGAGGCTGCAGGTGTGCCCCGGGGGAAGGTTTACCGTTCCCCAAGGGGGAAGTTGTCCTCTTTCCCCCATGGGGGAAGAGCGTCACCTTACCCCATGGAGTAGGAGTCAACCTGCCCCCTTGGTGCTGAGGGTCCCCGCCCCCCGCGCCGGCCCCCCCCCCGGCCCTATGAAGTGCACCTGTGCTCAGCAGAGTCCGGTGGGCGGGGTCAGGCTCCGGCCAGAGGCGGAGCCTGGGGCTCAGCAGCGCCGCTGAGCCAGGTGAGGACTCTTCCCCTTTGAGTGGTGCTGGGTTGCTAAGGGCTTTCCCCGCCGGCCCGTGTGAATGCAGTTTTGGAGGACGCCGCGGGCGCCGTCAGTCTGTGGCTTGCAGGGGTTGCCCTCCCTGACGGTGAACCCGCCCCTTCTTGTAGGGCGTCTTGGGGCACACGTCCTGCCCCTGGTTTGTGAGTCCGAGAGGAGGGTGCAGGTGTGCCCCGGAAAGAAGATTTACCGTTCCCCCAAGTGGGAAGAGGGTCCCGTTTCCCCCTTGGATAGAGCATCCCTACCCCGGTGGGGGCTGAGGGTGCCCGAAGCCCCTCGCCCGCGCCCCCCTGCGGCGGCGCTGTGAACTGCCCCTGTGCTCAGGCAGAGTCCTTTGGGGGGGTCTGGCTCCGGCCGGGGGCGGAGCCTGAGGCTCATCAGCGCTGCCTGGCCAGGTGAGGACTCTTCCCCTTTGAGTGCTGCCGGGTTGCCCGGGCCGTTCCCCGCCAACCTGTCTGCCTGAAGCTTTGGAGGTGGCCGCCGACACAGACAGTCCGAGGCATACAGTGGGTAACCTCCCTGACGGTGACCCCGCCCCTCCGTCTCTGGCATCCTCGGCGCACTGTCAGCCCCTCGGGGTGTGAGTGCGGAGGAGGTTGCCGGTGTCGCCCGAGGGGAAGAGGGCCCCATGGCCAAAACGGGCTTGCGGTCCCTGCACCTTGCAGGGGCTCTTGGACTCTGTACCCCCGTGGTTCCAGAGGTACCACGACCCGCATGGGGCTCAGGGTCCCTGAACCCCAGCCCCCCCCCTCGCCAGCGCCCCCTAGATGCGGCGCCGTGAACTGCACCTGTGCTCAGGCAGAGTCCGGCGGGCGGGGTCAGGCTCCGGCCTGGGCGGGGCCTGAGGCTCATCAGCGCTGCCTGGCCAGGTGAGGACTCTTCCCCTTTGAGTGCTGCCGGGTTGCCAGGGGCTTTCCGCACCGACCTTTCTGCCTGTAGTTTTGGAGAGGGCCTGGGACGCAGACGGTCCGAGGCTTGCAGGGGTTGCCCTCCCTGACGGTGACCCCGCCCCTCCGTCCAGGGCGTCTTCCGGCGCACGGCCTGCCCCTGGGGGTGTGAGTGTGAGAGGAGGCTGCAGGTGTGCCCCGGGGGAAGGTTTACCGTTCCCCAAGGGGGAAGTTGTCCTCTTTCCCCCATGGGGGAAGAGCGTCACCTTACCCCATGGAGTAGGGGTCAACCTGCCCCCTTGGTGCTGAGGGTCCGCGCCCCCCGCACCGGCCCCCCCCCCCCGGCCCTATGAAGTGCACCTGTGCTCAGCAGAGTCCGGTGGGCGGGGTCAGGCTCCGGCCAGAGGCGGAGCCTGGGGCTCAGCAGCGCCGCTGAGCCAGGTGAGGACTCTTCCCCTTTGAGTGGTGCTGGGTTGCTAAGGGCTTTCCCCGCCGGCCCGTGTGAATGCAGTTTTGGAGGACGTCGCGGGCGCCGTCAGTCTGTGGCTTGCAGGGGTTGCCCTCCCTGACGGTGAACCCGCCCCTTCTTGTAGGGCGTCTTGGGGCACACGTCCTGCCCCTGGTTTGTGAGTCCGAGAGGAGGGTGCAGGTGTGCCCCGGAAAGAAGATTTACCGTTCCCCCAAGTGGGAAGAGGGTCCCGTTTCCCCCTTTGATAGAGCATCCCTACCCCGGTGGGGGCTGAGGGTGCCCGAAGCCCCTCGCCCGCGCCCCCCTGCGGCGGCGCTGTGAACTGCCCCTGTGCTCAGGCAGAGTCCTTTGGGGGGGTCTGGCTCCGGCCGGGGGCGGAGCCTGAGGCTCATCAGCGCTGCCTGGCCAGGTGAGGACTCTTCCCCTTTGAGTGCTGCCAGGTTGCCCGGGCCGTTCCCCGCCAACCTGTCTGCCTGCAGCTTTGGAGGTGGCCGCCGACACAGACAGTCCGAGGCATACAGGGGGTAACCTCCCTGACGGTGACCCCGCCCCTCCGTCTATGGCATCCTCAGCGCACTGTCAGCCCCTCGGGGTGTGAGTGCGGAGGAGGTTGCCGGTGTCCCCCGAGGGGAAGAGGGCCCCATGGCCAAAACGGGCTTGCGGTCCCTGCACCTTGCAGGGGCTCTTGGACTCTGTACCCCCGTGGTTCCAGAGGTACCACGACCCGCATGGGGCTGAGGGTCCCCGAACCCCAGCCCCCCTCGCCAGCGCCCCCTAGCGGCGGCGCCGTGAACTGCACCTGTGCTCAGGCAGAGTCCGGCGGGCGGGGTCAGGCTCCGGCCGGGGGCGGGGCCTGAGGCTCATCAGCGCTGCCTGGCCAGGTGAGGACTCTTCCCCTTTGAGTGCTGCCGGGTTGCCAGGGGCTTTCCGCACCGACCTTTCTGCCTGCAGTTTTGGAGAGGGCCTGGGACGCAGACGGTCCGAGGCTTGCAGGGGTTGCCCTCCCTGACGGTGACCCCGCCCCTCCGTCCAGGGCGTCTTCCGGCGCACGGCCTGCCCCTGGGGGTGTGAGTGTGAGAGGAGGCTGCAGGTGTGCCCCGGGGGAAGGTTTACCGTTCCCCAAGGGGGAAGTTGTCCTCTTTCCCCCATGGGGGAAGAGCGTCACCTTACCCCATGGAGTAGGGGTCAACCTGCCCCCTTGGTGCTGAGGGTCCGCGCCCCCCGCACCGGCCCCCCCCCCCCGGCCCTATGAAGTGCACCTGTGCTCAGCAGAGTCCGGTGGGCGGGGTCAGGCTCCGGCCAGAGGCGGAGCCTAGGGCTCAGCAGCGCCGCTGAGCCAGGTGAGGACTCTTCCCCTTTGAGTGGTGCTGGGTTGCTAAGGGCTTTCCCCGCCGGCCCGTGTGAATGCAGTTTTGGAGGACGTCGCGGGCGCCGTCAGTCTGTGGCTTGCAGGGGTTGCCCTCCCTGACGGTGAACCCGCCCCTTCTTGTAGGGCGTCTTGGGGCACACGTCCTGCCCCTGGTTTGTGAGTCCGAGAGGAGGGTGCAGGTGTGCCCCGGAAAGAAGATTTACCGTTCCCCCAAGTGGGAAGAGGGTCCCGTTTCCCCCTTTGATAGAGCATCCCTACCCCGGTGGGGGCTGAGGGTGCCCGAAGCCCCTCGCCCGCGCCCCCCTGCGGCGGCGCTGTGAACTGCCCCTGTGCTCAGGCAGAGTCCTTTGGGGGGGTCTGGCTCCGGCCGGGGGCGGAGCCTGAGGCTCATCAGCGCTGCCTGGCCAGGTGAGGACTCTTCCCCTTTGAGTGCTGCCGGGTTGCCCGGGCCGTTCCCCGCCAACCTGTCTGCCTGCAGCTTTGGAGGTGGCCGCCGACACAGACAGTCCGAGGCATACAGGGGGTAACCTCCCTGACGGTGACCCCGCCCCTCCGTCTATGGCATCCTCGGCGCACTGTCAGCCCCTCGGGGTGTGAGTGCGGAGGAGGTTGCCGGTGTCCCCCGAGGGGAAGAGGGCCCCATGGCCAAAACGGGCTTGCGGTCCCTGCACCTTGCAGGGGCTCTTGGACTCTGTACCCCCGTGGTTCCAGAGGTACCACGACCCGCATGGGGCTGAGGGTCCCCGAACCCCAGCCCCCCTCGCCAGCGCCCCCTAGCGGCGGCGCCGTGAACTGCACCTGTGCTCAGGCAGAGTCCGGCGGGCGGGGTCAGGCTCCGGCCGGGGGCGGGGCCTGAGGCTCATCAGCGCTGCCTGGCCAGGTGAGGACTCTTCCCCTTTGAGTGCTGCCGGGTTGCCAGGGGCTTTCCGCACCGACCTTTCTGCCTGCAGTTTTGGAGAGGGCCTGGGACGCAGACGGTCCGAGGCTTGCAGGGGTTGCCCTCCCTGACGGTGACCCCGCCCCTCCGTCCAGGGCGTCTTCCGGCGCACGGCCTGCCCCTGGGGGTGTGAGTGTGAGAGGAGGCTGCAGGTGTGCCCCGGGGGAAGGTTTACCGTTCCCCAAGGGGGAAGTTGTCCTCTTTCCCCCATGGGGGAAGAGCGTCACCTTACCCCATGGAGTAGGAGTCAACCTGCCCCCTTGGTGCTGAGGGTCCGCGCCCCCCGCACCGGCCCCCCCCCCCCGGCCCTATGAAGTGCACCTGTGCTCAGCAGAGTCCGGTGGGCGGGGTCAGGCTCCGGCCAGAGGCCGAGCCTGGGGCTCAGCAGCGCCGCTGAGCCAGGTGAGGACTCTTCCCCTTTGAGTGGTGCTGGGTTGCTAAGGGCTTTCCCCGCCGGCCCGTGTGAATGCAGTTTTGGAGGACGCCGCGGGCGCCGTCAGTCTGTGGCTTGCAGGGGTTGCCCTCCCTGACGGTGAACCCGCCCCTTCTTGTAGGGCGTCTTGGGGCACACGTCCTGCCCCTGGTTTGTGAGTCCGAGAGGAGGGTGCAGGTGTGCCCCGGAAAGAAGATTTACCGTTCCCCCAAGTGGGAAGAGGGTCCCGTTTCCCCCTTGGATAGAGCATCCCTACCCCGGCGGGGGCTGAGGGTGCCCGAAGCCCCTCGCCCGCGCCCCCCTGCGGCGGCGCTGTGAACTGCCCCTGTGCTCAGGCAGAGTCCTTTGGGGGGGTCTGGCTCCGGCCGGGGGCGGAGCCTGAGGCTCATCAGCGCTGCCTGGCCAGGTGAGGACTCTTCCCCTTTGAGTGCTGCCGGGTTGCCCGGGCCGTTCCCCGCCAACCTGTCTGCCTGCAGCTTTGGAGGTGGCCGCGACACAGACAGTCCGAGGCATACAGGGGGTAACCTCCCTGACGGTGACCCCGCCCCTCCGTCTATGGCATCCTCGGCGCACTGTCAGCCCCTCGTGGTGTGAGTGCGGAGGAGGTTGCCGGTGTCGCCCGAGGGGAAGAGGGCCCCATGGCCAAAACGGGCTTGCGGTCCCTGCACCTTGCAGGGGCTCTTGGACTCTGTACCCCCGTGGTTCCAGAGGTACCACGACCCGCATGGGGCTCAGGGTCCCTGAACCCCAGCCCCCCCCCTCGCCAGCGCCCCCTAGAGGCGGCGCCGTGAACTGCACCTGTGCTCAGGCAGAGTCCGGCGGGCGGGGTCAGGCTCCGGCCTGGGCGGGGCCTGAGGCTCATCAGCGCTGCCTGGCCAGGTGAGGACTCTTCCCATTTGAGTGCTGCCGGGTTGCCAGGGGCTTTCCGCACCGACCTTTCTGCCTGCAGTTTTGGAGAGGGCCTGGGACGCAGACGGTCCGAGGCTTGCAGGGGTTGCCCTCCCTGACGGTGACCCCGCCCCTCCGTCCAGGGCGTCTTCCGGCGCACGGCCTGCCCCTGGGGGTGTGAGTGTGAGAGGAGGCTGCAGGTGTGCCCCGGGGGAAGGTTTACCGTTCCCCAAGGGGGAAGTTGTCCTCTTTCCCCCATGGGGGAAGAGCGTCACCTTACCCCATGGAGTAGGGGTCAACCTGCCCCCTTGGTGCTGAGGGTCCGCGCCCCCCGCACCGGCCCCCCCCCCCCGGCCCTATGAAGTGCACCTGTGCTCAGCAGAGTCCGGTGGGCGGGGTCAGGCTCCGGCCAGAGGCGGAGCCTAGGGCTCAGCAGCGCCGCTGAGCCAGGTGAGGACTCTTCCCCTTTGAGTGGTGCTGGGTTGCTAAGGGCTTTCCCCGCCGGCCCGTGTGAATGCAGTTTTGGAGGACGTCGCGGGCGCCGTCAGTCTGTGGCTTGCAGGGGTTGCCCTCCCTGACGGTGAACCCGCCCCTTCTTGTAGGGCGTCTTGGGGCACACGTCCTGCCCCTGGTTTGTGAGTCCGAGAGGAGGGTGCAGGTGTGCCCCGGAAAGAAGATTTACCGTTCCCCCAAGTGGGAAGAGGGTCCCGTTTCCCCCTTTGATAGAGCATCCCTACCCCGGTGGGGGCTGAGGGTGCCCGAAGCCCCTCGCCCGCGCCCCCCTGCGGCGGCGCTGTGAACTGCCCCTGTGCTCAGGCAGAGTCCTTTGGGGGGGTCTGGCTCCGGCCGGGGGCGGAGCCTGAGGCTCATCAGCGCTGCCTGGCCAGGTGAGGACTCTTCCCCTTTGAGTGCTGCCGGGTTGCCCGGGCCGTTCCCCGCCAACCTGTCTGCCTGCAGCTTTGGAGGTGGCCGCCGACACAGACAGTCCGAGGCATACAGGGGGTAACCTCCCTGACGGTGACCCCGCCCCTCCGTCTATGGCATCCTCGGCGCACTGTCAGCCCCTCGGGGTGTGAGTGCGGAGGAGGTTGCCGGTGTCCCCCGAGGGGAAGAGGGCCCCATGGCCAAAACGGGCTTGCGGTCCCTGCACCTTGCAGGGGCTCTTGGACTCTGTACCCCCGTGGTTCCAGAGGTACCACGACCCGCATGGGGCTGAGGGTCCCCGAACCCCAGCCCCCCCTCGCCAGCGCCCCCTAGCGGCGGCGCCGTGAACTGCACCTGTGCTCAGGCAGAGTCCGGCGGGCGGGGTCAGGCTCCGGCCGGGGGCGGGGCCTGAGGCTCATCAGCGCTGCCTGGCCAGGTGAGGACTCTTCCCCTTTGAGTGCTGCCGGGTTGCCAGGGGCTTTCCGCACCGACCTTTCTGCCTGCAGTTTTGGAGAGGGCCTGGGACGCAGACGGTCCGAGGCTTGCAGGGGTTGCCCTCCCTGACGGTGACCCCGCCCCTCCGTCCAGGGCGTCTTCCGGCGCACGGCCTGCCCCTGGGGATGTGAGTGTGAGAGGAGGCTGCAGGTGTGCCCCGGGGGAAGGTTTACCGTTCACCAAGGGGGAAGTTGTCCTCCTTCCCCCATGGGGGAAGAGCGTCACCTTACCCCATGGAGTAGGGGTCAACCTGCCCCCTTGGTGCTGAGGGTCCCCGCCCCCCGCACCGGCCCCCCCCCCGGCCCTATGAAGTGCACCTGTGCTCAGCAGAGTCCGGTGGGCGGGGTCAGGCTCCGGCCAGAGGCGGAGCCTGGGGCTCAGCAGCGCCGCTGAGCCAGGTGAGGACTCTTCCCATTTGAGTGGTGCTGGGTTGCTAAGGGCTTTCCCCGCCGGCCCGTGTGAATGCAGTTTTGGAGGACGCCGCGGGCGCCGTCAGTCTGTGGCTTGCAGGGGTTGCCCTCCCTGACGGTGAACCCGCCCCTTCTTGTAGGGCGTCTTGGGGCACACGTCCTGCCCCTGGTTTGTGAGTCCGAGAGGAGGGTGCAGGTGTGCCCCGGAAAGAAGATTTACCGTTCCCCCAAGTGGGAAGAGGGTCCCGTTTCCCCCTTTGATAGAGCATCCCTACCCCGGCGGGGGCTGAGGGTGCCCGAAGCCCCTCGCCCGCGCCCCCCTGCGGCGGCGCTGTGAACTGCCCCTGTGCTCAGGCAGAGTCCTTTGGGGGGGTCTGGCTCCGGCCGGGGGCGGAGCCTGAGGCTCATCAGCGCTGCCTGGCCAGGTGAGGACTCTTCCCCTTTGAGTGCTGCCGGGTTGCCCGGGCCGTTCCCCGCCAACCTGTCTGCCTGCAGCTTTGGAGGTGGCCGCGACACAGACAGTCCGAGGCATACAGGGGGTAACCTCCCTGACGGTGACCCCGCCCCTCCGTCTATGGCATCCTCGGCGCACTGTCAGCCCCTCGGGGTGTGAGTGCGGAGGAGGTTGCCGGTGTCCCCCGAGGGGAAGAGGGCCCCATGGCCAAAACGGGCTTGCGGTCCCTGCACCTTGCAGGGGCTCTTGGACTCTGTACCCCCGTGGTTCCAGAGGTACCACGACCCGCATGGGGCTCAGGGTCCCCGAACCCCAGCCCCCCCCCTTGCCAGCGCCCCCTAGCGGCGGCGCCGTGAACTGCACCTGTGCTCAGGCAGAGTCCGGCGGGCGGGGTCAGGCTCCGGCCGGGGGCGGGGCCTGAGGCTCATCAGCGCTGCCTGGCCAGGTGAGGACTCTTCCCCTTTGAGTGCTGCCGGGTTGCCAGGGGCTTTCCGCACCGACCTTTCTGCCTGCAGTTTTGGAGAGGGCCTGGGACGCAGACGGTCCGAGGCTTGCAGGGGTTGCCCTCCCTGACGGTGACCCCGCCCCTCCGTCCAGGGCGTCTTCCGGCGCACGGCCTGCCCCTGGGGGTGTGAGTGTGAGAGGAGGCTGCAGGTGTGCCCCGGGGGAAGGTTTACCGTTCCCCAAGGGGGAAGTTGTCCTCTTTCCCCCATGGGGGAAGAGCGTCACCTTACCCCATGGAGTAGGAGTCAACCTGCCCCCTTGGTGCTGAGGGTCCCCGCCCCCCGCGCCGGCCCCCCCCCCGGCCCTATGAAGTGCACCTGTGCTCAGCAGAGTCCGGTGGGCGGGGTCAGGCTCCGGCCAGAGGCGGAGCCTGGGGCTCAGCAGCGCCGCTGAGCCAGGTGAGGACTCTTCCCCTTTGAGTGGTGCTGGGTTGCTAAGGGCTTTCCCCGCCGGCCCGTGTGAATGCAGTTTTGGAGGACGCCGCGGGCGCCGTCAGTCTGTGGCTTGCAGGGGTTGCCCTCCCTGACGGTGAACCCGCCCCTTCTTGTAGGGCGTCTTGGGGCACACGTCCTGCCCCTGGTTTGTGAGTCCGAGAGGAGGGTGCAGGTGTGCCCCGGAAAGAAGATTTACCGTTCCCCCAAGTGGGAAGAGGGTCCCGTTTCCCCCTTGGATAGAGCATCCCTACCCCGGTGGGGGCTGAGGGTGCCCGAAGCCCCTCGCCCGCGCCCCCCTGCGGCGGCGCTGTGAACTGCCCCTGTGCTCAGGCAGAGTCCTTTGGGGGGGTCTGGCTCCGGCCGGGGGCGGAGCCTGAGGCTCATCAGCGCTGCCTGGCCAGGTGAGGACTCTTCCCCTTTGAGTGCTGCCGGGTTGCCCGGGCCGTTCCCCGCCAACCTGTCTGCCTGAAGCTTTGGAGGTGGCCGCCGACACAGACAGTCCGAGGCATACAGTGGGTAACCTCCCTGACGGTGACCCCGCCCCTCCGTCTATGGCATCCTCGGCGCACTGTCAGCCCCTCGGGGTGTGAGTGCGGAGGAGGTTGCCGGTGTCGCCCGAGGGGAAGAGGGCCCCATGGCCAAAACGGGCTTGCGGTCCCTGCACCTTGCAGGGGCTCTTGGACTCTGTACCCCCGTGGTTCCAGAGGTACCACGACCCGCATGGGGCTCAGGGTCCCTGAACCCCAGCCCCCCCCTCGCCAGCGCCCCCTAGAGGCGGCGCCGTGAACTGCACCTGTGCTCAGGCAGAGTCCGGCGGGCGGGGTCAGGCTCCGGCCTGGGCGGGGCCTGAGGCTCATCAGCGCTGCCTGGCCAGGTGAGGACTCTTCCCCTTTGAGTGCTGCCGGGTTGCCAGGGGCTTTCCGCACCGACCTTTCTGCCTGTAGTTTTGGAGAGGGCCTGGGACGCAGACGGTCCGAGGCTTGCAGGGGTTGCCCTCCCTGACGGTGACCCCGCCCCTCCGTCCAGGGCGTCTTCCGGCGCACGGCCTGCCCCTGGGGGTGTGAGTGTGAGAGGAGGCTGCAGGTGTGCCCCGGGGGAAGGTTTACCGTTCCCCAAGGGGGAAGTTGTCCTCTTTCCCCCATGGGGGAAGAGCGTCACCTTACCCCATGGAGTAGGGGTCAACCTGCCCCCTTGGTGCTGAGGGTCCGCGCCCCCCGCACCGGCCCCCCCCCCCCGGCCCTATGAAGTGCACCTGTGCTCAGCAGAGTCCGGTGGGCGGGGTCAGGCTCCGGCCAGAGGCGGAGCCTGGGGCTCAGCAGCGCCGCTGAGCCAGGTGAGGACTCTTCCCCTTTGAGTGGTGCTGGGTTGCTAAGGGCTTTCCCCGCCGGCCCGTGTGAATGCAGTTTTGGAGGACGTCGCGGGCGCCGTCAGTCTGTGGCTTGCAGGGGTTGCCCTCCCTGACGGTGAACCCGCCCCTTCTTGTAGGGCGTCTTGGGGCACACGTCCTGCCCCTGGTTTGTGAGTCCGAGAGGAGGGTGCAGGTGTGCCCCGGAAAGAAGATTTACCGTTCCCCCAAGTGGGAAGAGGGTCCCGTTTCCCCCTTTGATAGAGCATCCCTACCCCGGTGGGGGCTGAGGGTGCCCGAAGCCCCTCGCCCGCGCCCCCCTGCGGCGGCGCTGTGAACTGCCCCTGTGCTCAGGCAGAGTCCTTTGGGGGGGTCTGGCTCCGGCCGGGGGCGGAGCCTGAGGCTCATCAGCGCTGCCTGGCCAGGTGAGGACTCTTCCCCTTTGAGTGCTGCCGGGTTGCCCGGGCCGTTCCCCGCCAACCTGTCTGCCTGCAGCTTTGGAGGTGGCCGCCGACACAGACAGTCCGAGGCATACAGGGGGTAACCTCCCTGACGGTGACCCCGCCCCTCCGTCTATGGCATCCTCAGCGCACTGTCAGCCCCTCGGGGTGTGAGTGCGGAGGAGGTTGCCGGTGTCCCCCGAGGGGAAGAGGGCCCCATGGCCAAAACGGGCTTGCGGTCCCTGCACCTTGCAGGGGCTCTTGGACTCTGTACCCCCGTGGTTCCAGAGGTACCACGACCCGCATGGGGCTGAGGGTCCCCGAACCCCAGCCCCCCTCGCCAGCGCCCCCTAGCGGCGGCGCCGTGAACTGCACCTGTGCTCAGGCAGAGTCCGGCGGGCGGGGTCAGGCTCCGGCCGGGGGCGGGGCCTGAGGCTCATCAGCGCTGCCTGGCCAGGTGAGGACTCTTCCCCTTTGAGTGCTGCCGGGTTGCCAGGGGCTTTCCGCACCGACCTTTCTGCCTGCAGTTTTGGAGAGGGCCTGGGACGCAGACGGTCCGAGGCTTGCAGGGGTTGCCCTCCCTGACGGTGACCCCGCCCCTCCGTCCAGGGCGTCTTCCGGCGCACGGCCTGCCCCTGGGGGTGTGAGTGTGAGAGGAGGCTGCAGGTGTGCCCCGGGGGAAGGTTTACCGTTCCCCAAGGGGGAAGTTGTCCTCTTTCCCCCATGGGGGAAGAGCGTCACCTTACCCCATGGAGTAGGGGTCAACCTGCCCCCTTGGTGCTGAGGGTCCGCGCCCCCCGCACCGGCCCCCCCCCCCCGGCCCTATGAAGTGCACCTGTGCTCAGCAGAGTCCGGTGGGCGGGGTCAGGCTCCGGCCAGAGGCGGAGCCTGGGGCTCAGCAGCGCCGCTGAGCCAGGTGAGGACTCTTCCCCTTTGAGTGGTGCTGGGTTGCTAAGGGCTTTCCCCGCCGGCCCGTGTGAATGCAGTTTTGGAGGACGTCGCGGGCGCCGTCAGTCTGTGGCTTGCAGGGGTTGCCCTCCCTGACGGTGAACCCGCCCCTTCTTGTAGGGCGTCTTGGGGCACACGTCCTGCCCCTGGTTTGTGAGTCCGAGAGGAGGGTGCAGGTGTGCCCCGGAAAGAAGATTTACCGTTCCCCCAAGTGGGAAGAGGGTCCCGTTTCCCCCTTTGATAGAGCATCCCTACCCCGGTGGGGGCTGAGGGTGCCCGAAGCCCCTCGCCCGCGCCCCCCTGCGGCGGCGCTGTGAACTGCCCCTGTGCTCAGGCAGAGTCCTTTGGGGGGGTCTGGCTCCGGCCGGGGGCGGAGCCTGAGGCTCATCAGCGCTGCCTGGCCAGGTGAGGACTCTTCCCCTTTGAGTGCTGCCGGGTTGCCCGGGCCGTTCCCCGCCAACCTGTCTGCCTGCAGCTTTGGAGGTGGCCGCCGACACAGACAGTCCGAGGCATACAGGGGGTAACCTCCCTGACGGTGACCCCGCCCCTCCGTCTATGGCATCCTCGGCGCACTGTCAGCCCCTCGGGGTGTGAGTGCGGAGGAGGTTGCCGGTGTCCCCCGAGGGGAAGAGGGCCCCATGGCCAAAACGGGCTTGCGGTCCCTGCACCTTGCAGGGGCTCTTGGACTCTGTACCCCCGTGGTTCCAGAGGTACCACGACCCGCATGGGGCTGAGGGTCCCCGAACCCCAGCCCCCCCTCGCCAGCGCCCCCTAGCGGCGGCGCCGTGAACTGCACCTGTGCTCAGGCAGAGTCCGGCGGGCGGGGTCAGGCTCCGGCCGGGGGCGGGGCCTGAGGCTCATCAGCGCTGCCTGGCCAGGTGAGGACTCTTCCCCTTTGAGTGCTGCCGGGTTGCCAGGGGCTTTCCGCACCGACCTTTCTGCCTGCAGTTTTGGAGAGGGCCTGGGACGCAGACGGTCCGAGGCTTGCAGGGGTTGCCCTCCCTGACGGTGACACCGCCCCTCCGTCCAGGGCGTCTTCCGGCGCACGGCCTGCCCCTGGGGGTGTGAGTGTGAGAGGAGGCTGCAGGTGTGCCCCGGGGGAAGGTTTACCGTTCACCAAGGGGGAAGTTGTCCTCCTTCCCCCATGGGGGAAGAGCGTCACCTTACCCCATGGAGTAGGGGTCAACCTGCCCCCTTGGTGCTGAGGGTCCCCGCCCCCCGCACCGGCCCCCCCCCCGGCCCTATGAAGTGCACCTGTGCTCAGCAGAGTCCGGTGGGCGGGGTCAGGCTCCGGCCAGAGGCGGAGCCTGGGGCTCAGCAGCGCCGCTGAGCCAGGTGAGTACTCTTCCCATTTGAGTGGTGCTGGGTTGCTAAGGGCTTTCCCCGCCGGCCCGTGTGAATGCAGTTTTGGAGGACGCCGCGGGCGCCGTCAGTCTGTGGCTTGCAGGGGTTGCCCTCCCTGACGGTGAACCCGCCCCTTCTTGTAGGGCGTCTTGGGGCACACGTCCTGCCCCTGGTTTGTGAGTCCGAGAGGAGGGTGCAGGTGTGCCCCGGAAAGAAGATTTACCGTTCCCCCAAGTGGGAAGAGGGTCCCGTTTCCCCCTTGGATAGAGCATCCCTACCCCGGCGGGGGCTGAGGGTGCCCGAAGCCCCTCGCCCGCGCCCCCCTGCGGCGGCGCTGTGAACTGCCCCTGTGCTCAGGCAGAGTCCTTTGGGGGGGTCTGGCTCCGGCCGGGGGCGGAGCCTGAGGCTCATCAGCGCTGCCTGGCCAGGTGAGGACTCTTCCCCTTTGAGTGCTGCCGGGTTGCCCGGGCCGTTCCCCGCCAACCTGTCTGCCTGCAGCTTTGGAGGTGGCCGCGACACAGACAGTCCGAGGCATACAGGGGGTAACCTCCCTGACGGTGACCCCGCCCCTCCGTCTATGGCATCCTCGGCGCACTGTCAGCCCCTCGGGGTGTGAGTGCGGAGGAGGTTGCCGGTGTCCCCCGAGGGGAAGAGGGCCCCATGGCCAAAACGGGCTTGCGGTCCCTGCACCTTGCAGGGGCTCTTGGACTCTGTACCCCCGTGGTTCCAGAGGTACCACGACCCGCATGGGGCTCAGGGTCCCCGAACCCCAGCCCCCCCCCTTGCCAGCGCCCCCTAGCGGCGGCGCCGTGAACTGCACCTGTGCTCAGGCAGAGTCCGGCGGGCGGGGTCAGGCTCCGGCCGGGGGCGGGGCCTGAGGCTCATCAGCGCTGCCTGGCCAGGTGAGGACTCTTCCCCTTTGAGTGCTGCCGGGTTGCCAGGGGCTTTCCGCACCGACCTTTCTGCCTGCAGTTTTGGAGAGGGCCTGGGACGCAGACGGTCCGAGGCTTGCAGGGGTTGCCCTCCCTGACGGTGACCCCGCCCCTCCGTCCAGGGCGTCTTCCGGCGCACGGCCTGCCCCTGGGGGTGTGAGTGTGAGAGGAGGCTGCAGGTGTGCCCCGGGGGAAGGTTTACCGTTCCCCAAGGGGGAAGTTGTCCTCTTTCCCCCATGGGGGAAGAGCGTCACCTTACCCCATGGAGTAGGAGTCAACCTGCCCCCTTGGTGCTGAGGGTCCCCGCCCCCCGCGCCGGCCCCCCCCCCCGGCCCTATGAAGTGCACCTGTGCTCAGCAGAGTCCGGTGGGCGGGGTCAGGCTCCGGCCAGAGGCGGAGCCTGGGGCTCAGCAGCGCCGCTGAGCCAGGTGAGGACTCTTCCCCTTTGAGTGGTGCTGGGTTGCTAAGGGCTTTCCCCGCCGGCCCGTGTGAATGCAGTTTTGGAGGACGCCGCGGGCGCCGTCAGTCTGTGGCTTGCAGGGGTTGCCCTCCCTGACGGTGAACCCGCCCCTTCTTGTAGGGCGTCTTGGGGCACACGTCCTGCCCCTGGTTTGTGAGTCCGAGAGGAGGGTGCAGGTGTGCCCCGGAAAGAAGATTTACCGTTCCCCCAAGTGGGAAGAGGGTCCCGTTTCCCCCTTGGATAGAGCATCCCTACCCCGGTGGGGGCTGAGGGTGCCCGAAGCCCCTCGCCCGCGCCCCCCTGCGGCGGCGCTGTGAACTGCCCCTGTGCTCAGGCAGAGTCCTTTGGGGGGGTCTGGCTCCGGCCGGGGGCGGAGCCTGAGGCTCATCAGCGCTGCCTGGCCAGGTGAGGACTCTTCCCCTTTGAGTGCTGCCGGGTTGCCCGGGCCGTTCCCCGCCAACCTGTCTGCCTGAAGCTTTGGAGGTGGCCGCCGACACAGACAGTCCGAGGCATACAGTGGGTAACCTCCCTGACGGTGACCCCGCCCCTCCGTCTATGGCATCCTCGGCGCACTGTCAGCCCCTCGGGGTGTGAGTGCGGAGGAGGTTGCCGGTGTCGCCCGAGGGGAAGAGGGCCCCATGGCCAAAACGGGCTTGCGGTCCCTGCACCTTGCAGGGGCTCTTGGACTCTGTACCCCCGTGGTTCCAGAGGTACCACGACCCGCATGGGGCTCAGGGTCCCTGAACCCCAGCCCCCCCCCTCGCCAGCGCCCCCTAGAGGCGGCGCCGTGAACTGCACCTGTGCTCAGGCAGAGTCCGGCGGGCGGGGTCAGGCTCCGGCCTGGGCGGGGCCTGAGGCTCATCAGCGCTGCCTGGCCAGGTGAGGACTCTTCCCCTTTGAGTGCTGCCGGGTTGCCAGGGGCTTTCCGCACCGACCTTTCTGCCTGTAGTTTTGGAGAGGGCCTGGGACGCAGACGGTCCGAGGCTTGCAGGGGTTGCCCTCCCTGACGGTGACCCCGCCCCTCCGTCCAGGGCGTCTTCCGGCGCACGGCCTGCCCCTGGGGGTGTGAGTGTGAGAGGAGGCTGCAGGTGTGCCCCGGGGGAAGGTTTACCGTTCCCCAAGGGGGAAGTTGTCCTCTTTCCCCCATGGGGGAAGAGCGTCACCTTACCCCATGGAGTAGGGGTCAACCTGCCCCCTTGGTGCTGAGGGTCCGCGCCCCCCGCACCGGCCCCCCCCCCCCCGGCCCTATGAAGTGCACCTGGGCTCAGCAGAGTCCGGTGGGCGGGGTCAGGCTCCGGCCAGAGGCGGAGCCTGGGGCTCAGCAGCGCCGCTGAGCCAGGTGAGGACTCTTCCCCTTTGAGTGGTGCTGGGTTGCTAAGGGCTTTCCCCGCCGGCCCGTGTGAATGCAGTTTTGGAGGACGTCGCGGGCGCCGTCAGTCTGTGGCTTGCAGGGGTTGCCCTCCCTGACGGTGAACCCGCCCCTTCTTGTAGGGCGTCTTGGGGCACACGTCCTGCCCCTGGTTTGTGAGTCCGAGAGGAGGGTGCAGGTGTGCCCCGGAAAGAAGATTTACCGTTCCCCCAAGTGGGAAGAGGGTCCCGTTTCCCCCTTTGATAGAGCATCCCTACCCCGGTGGGGGCTGAGGGTGCCCGAAGCCCCTCGCCCGCGCCCCCCTGCGGCGGCGCTGTGAACTGCCCCTGTGCTCAGGCAGAGTCCTTTGGGGGGGTCTGGCTCCGGCCGGGGGCGGAGCCTGAGGCTCATCAGCGCTGCCTGGCCAGGTGAGGACTCTTCCCCTTTGAGTGCTGCCAGGTTGCCCGTGCCGTTCCCCGCCAACCTGTCTGCCTGCAGCTTTGGAGGTGGCCGCCGACACAGACAGTCCGAGGCATACAGGGGGTAACCTCCCTGACGGTGACCCCGCCCCTCCGTCTATGGCATCCTCAGCGCACTGTCAGCCCCTCGGGGTGTGAGTGCGGAGGAGGTTGCCGGTGTCCCCCGAGGGGAAGAGGGCCCCATGGCCAAAACGGGCTTGCGGTCCCTGCACCTTGCAGGGGCTCTTGGACTCTGTACCCCCGTGGTTCCAGAGGTACCACGACCCGCATGGGGCTGAGGGTCCCCGAACCCCAGCCCCCCTCGCCAGCGCCCCCTAGCGGCGGCGCCGTGAACTGCACCTGTGCTCAGGCAGAGTCCGGCGGGCGGGGTCAGGCTCCGGCCGGGGGCGGGGCCTGAGGCTCATCAGCGCTGCCTGGCCAGGTGAGGACTCTTCCCCTTTGAGTGCTGCCGGGTTGCCAGGGGCTTTCCGCACCGACCTTTCTGCCTGCAGTTTTGGAGAGGGCCTGGGACGCAGACGGTCCGAGGCTTGCAGGGGTTGCCCTCCCTGACGGTGACCCCGCCCCTCCGTCCAGGGCGTCTTCCGGCGCACGGCCTGCCCCTGGGGGTGTGAGTGTGAGAGGAGGCTGCAGGTGTGCCCCGGGGGAAGGTTTACCGTTCCCCAAGGGGGAAGTTGTCCTCTTTCCCCCATGGGGGAAGAGCGTCACCTTACCCCATGGAGTAGGGGTCAACCTGCCCCCTTGGTGCTGAGGGTCCGCGCCCCCCGCACCGGCCCCCCCCCCCCGGCCCTATGAAGTGCACCTGTGCTCAGCAGAGTCCGGTGGGCGGGGTCAGGCTCCGGCCAGAGGCGGAGCCTGGGGCTCAGCAGCGCCGCTGAGCCAGGTGAGGACTCTTCCCCTTTGAGTGGTGCTGGGTTGCTAAGGGCTTTCCCCGCCGGCCCGTGTGAATGCAGTTTTGGAGGACGCCGCGGGCGCCGTCAGTCTGTGGCTTGCAGGGGTTGCCCTCCCTGACGGTGAACCCGCCCCTTCTTGTAGGGCGTCTTGGGGCACACGTCCTGCCCCTGGTTTGTGAGTCCGAGAGGAGGGTGCAGGTGTGCCCCGGAAAGAAGATTTACCGTTCCCCCAAGTGGGAAGAGGGTCCCGTTTCCCCCTTGGATAGAGCATCCCTACCCCGGTGGGGGCTGAGGGTGCCCGAAGCCCCTCGCCCGCGCCCCCCTGCGGCGGCGCTGTGAACTGCCCCTGTGCTCAGGCAGAGTCCTTTGGGGGGGTCTGGCTCCGGCCGGGGGCGGAGCCTGAGGCTCATCAGCGCTGCCTGGCCAGGTGAGGACTCTTCCCCTTTGAGTGCTGCCGGGTTGCCCGGGCCGTTCCCCGCCAACCTGTCTGCCTGAAGCTTTGGAGGTGGCCGCCGACACAGACAGTCCGAGGCATACAGTGGGTAACCTCCCTGACGGTGACCCCGCCCCTCCGTCTATGGCATCCTCGGCGCACTGTCAGCCCCTCGGGGTGTGAGTGCGGAGGAGGTTGCCGGTGTCGCCCGAGGGGAAGAGGGCCCCATGGCCAAAACGGGCTTGCGGTCCCTGCACCTTGCAGGGGCTCTTGGACTCTGTACCCCCGTGGTTCCAGAGGTACCACGACCCGCATGGGGCTCAGGGTCCCTGAACCCCAGCCCCCCCCCTCGCCAGCGCCCCCTAGAGGCGGCGCCGTGAACTGCACCTGTGCTCAGGCAGAGTCCGGCGGGCGGGGTCAGGCTCCGGCCTGGGCGGGGCCTGAGGCTCATCAGCGCTGCCTGGCCAGGTGAGGACTCTTCCCCTTTGAGTGCTGCCGGGTTGCCAGGGGCTTTCCGCACCGACCTTTCTGCCTGCAGTTTTGGAGAGGGCCTGGGACGCAGACGGTCCGAGGCTTGCAGGGGTTGCCCTCCCTGACGGTGACCCCGCCCCTCCGTCCAGGGCGTCTTCCGGCGCACGGCCTGCCCCTGGGGGTGTGAGTGTGAGAGGAGGCTGCAGGTGTGCCCCGGGGGAAGGTTTACCGTTCCCCAAGGGGGAAGTTGTCCTCTTTCCCCCATGGGGGAAGAGCGTCACCTTACCCCATGGAGTAGGGGTCAACCTGCCCCCTTGGTGCTGAGGGTCCGCGCCCCCCGCACCGGCCCCCCCCCCCGGCCCTATGAAGTGCACCTGTGCTCAGCAGAGTCCGGTGGGCGGGGTCAGGCTCCGGCCAGAGGCGGAGCCTGGGGCTCAGCAGCGCCGCTGAGCCAGGTGAGGACTCTTCCCCTTTGAGTGGTGCTGGGTTGCTAAGGGCTTTCCCCGCCGGCCCGTGTGAATGCAGTTTTGGAGGACGTCGCGGGCGCCGTCAGTCTGTGGCTTGCAGGGGTTGCCCTCCCTGACGGTGAACCCGCCCCTTCTTGTAGGGCGTCTTGGGGCACACGTCCTGCCCCTGGTTTGTGAGTCCGAGAGGAGGGTGCAGGTGTGCCCCGGAAAGAAGATTTACCGTTCCCCCAAGTGGGAAGAGGGTCCCGTTTCCCCCTTTGATAGAGCATCCCTACCCCGGTGGGGGCTGAGGGTGCCCGAAGCCCCTCGCCCGCGCCCCCCTGCGGCGGCGCTGTGAACTGCCCCTGTGCTCAGGCAGAGTCCTTTGGGGGGGTCTGGCTCCGGCCGGGGGCGGAGCCTGAGGCTCATCAGCGCTGCCTGGCCAGGTGAGGACTCTTCCCCTTTGAGTGCTGCCGGGTTGCCCGGGCCGTTCCCCGCCAACCTGTCTGCCTGCAGCTTTGGAGGTGGCCGCCGACACAGACAGTCCGAGGCATACAGGGGGTAACCTCCCTGACGGTGACCCCGCCCCTCCGTCTATGGCATCCTCGGCGCACTGTCAGCCCCTCGGGGTGTGAGTGCGGAGGAGGTTGCCGGTGTCCCCCGAGGGGAAGAGGGCCCCATGGCCAAAACGGGCTTGCGGTCCCTGCACCTTGCAGGGGCTCTTGGACTCTGTACCCCCGTGGTTCCAGAGGTACCACGACCCGCATGGGGCTGAGGGTCCCCGAACCCCAGCCCCCCCTCGCCAGCGCCCCCTAGCGGCGGCGCCGTGAACTGCACCTGTGCTCAGGCAGAGTCCGGCGGGCGGGGTCAGGCTCCGGCCGGGGGCGGGGCCTGAGGCTCATCAGCGCTGCCTGGCCAGGTGAGGACTCTTCCCCTTTGAGTGCTGCCGGGTTGCCAGGGGCTTTCCGCACCGACCTTTCTGCCTGCAGTTTTGGAGAGGGCCTGGGACGCAGACGGTCCGAGGCTTGCAGGGGTTGCCCTCCCTGACGGTGACCCCGCCCCTCCGTCCAGGGCGTCTTCCGGCGCACGGCCTGCCCCTGGGGGTGTGAGTGTGAGAGGAGGCTGCAGGTGTGCCCCGGGGGAAGGTTTACCGTTCACCAAGGGGGAAGTTGTCCTCCTTCCCCCATGGGGGAAGAGCGTCACCTTACCCCATGGAGTAGGGGTCAACCTGCCCCCTTGGTGCTGAGGGTCCCCGCCCCCCGCACCGGCCCCCCCCCCGGCCCTATGAAGTGCACCTGTGCTCAGCAGAGTCCGGTGGGCGGGGTCAGGCTCCGGCCAGAGGCGGAGCCTGGGGCTCAGCAGCGCCGCTGAGCCAGGTGAGGACTCTTCCCATTTGAGTGGTGCTGGGTTGCTAAGGGCTTTCCCCGCCGGCCCGTGTGAATGCAGTTTTGGAGGACGCCGCGGGCGCCGTCAGTCTGTGGCTTGCAGGGGTTGCCCTCCCTGACGGTGAACCCGCCCCTTCTTGTAGGGCGTCTTGGGGCACACGTCCTGCCCCTGGTTTGTGAGTCCGAGAGGAGGGTGCAGGTGTGCCCCGGAAAGAAGATTTACCGTTCCCCCAAGTGGGAAGAGGGTCCCGTTTCCCCCTTGGATAGAGCATCCCTACCCCGGCGGGGGCTGAGGGTGCCCGAAGCCCCTCGCCCGCGCCCCCCTGCGGCGGCGCTGTGAACTGCCCCTGTGCTCAGGCAGAGTCCTTTGGGGGGGTCTGGCTCCGGCCGGGGGCGGAGCCTGAGGCTCATCAGCGCTGCCTGGCCAGGTGAGGACTCTTCCCCTTTGAGTGCTGCCGGGTTGCCCGGGCCGTTCCCCGCCAACCTGTCTGCCTGCAGCTTTGGAGGTGGCCGCGACACAGACAGTCCGAGGCATACAGGGGGTAACCTCCCTGACGGTGACCCCGCCCCTCCGTCTATGGCATCCTCGGCGCACTGTCAGCCCCTCGGGGTGTGAGTGCGGAGGAGGTTGCCGGTGTCCCCCGAGGGGAAGAGGGCCCCATGGCCAAAACGGGCTTGCGGTCCCTGCACCTTGCAGGGGCTCTTGGACTCTGTACCCCCGTGGTTCCAGAGGTACCACGACCCGCATGGGGCTCAGGGTCCCCGAACCCCAGCCCCCCCCCTTGCCAGCGCCCCCTAGCGGCGGCGCCGTGAACTGCACCTGTGCTCAGGCAGAGTCCGGCGGGCGGGGTCAGGCTCCGGCCGGGGGCGGGGCCTGAGGCTCATCAGCGCTGCCTGGCCAGGTGAGGACTCTTCCCCTTTGAGTGCTGCCGGGTTGCCAGGGGCTTTCCGCACCGACCTTTCTGCCTGCAGTTTTGGAGAGGGCCTGGGACGCAGACGGTCCGAGGCTTGCAGGGGTTGCCCTCCCTGACGGTGACCCCGCCCCTCCGTCCAGGGCGTCTTCCCGCGCACGGCCTGCCCCTGGGGGTGTGAGTGTGAGAGGAGGCTGCAGGTGTGCCCCGGGGGAAGGTTTACCGTTCCCCAAGGGGGAAGTTGTCCTCTTTCCCCCATGGGGGAAGAGCGTCACCTTACCCCATGGAGTAGGAGTCAACCTGCCCCCTTGGTGCTGAGGGTCCCCGCCCCCCGCGCCGGCCCCCCCCCCGGCCCTATGAAGTGCACCTGTGCTCAGCAGAGTCCGGTGGGCGGGGTCAGGCTCCGGCCAGAGGCGGAGCCTGGGGCTCAGCAGCGCCGCTGAGCCAGGTGAGGACTCTTCCCCTTTGAGTGGTGCTGGGTTGCTAAGGGCTTTCCCCGCCGGCCCGTGTGAATGCAGTTTTGGAGGACGCCGCGGGCGCCGTCAGTCTGTGGCTTGCAGGGGTTGCCCTCCCTGACGGTGAACCCGCCCCTTCTTGTAGGGCGTCTTGGGGCACACGTCCTGCCCCTGGTTTGTGAGTCCGAGAGGAGGGTGCAGGTGTGCCCCGGAAAGAAGATTTACCGTTCCCCCAAGTGGGAAGAGGGTCCCGTTTCCCCCTTGGATAGAGCATCCCTACCCCGGTGGGGGCTGAGGGTGCCCGAAGCCCCTCGCCCGCGCCCCCCTGCGGCGGCGCTGTGAACTGCCCCTGTGCTCAGGCAGAGTCCTTTGGGGGGGTCTGGCTCCGGCCGGGGGCGGAGCCTGAGGCTCATCAGCGCTGCCTGGCCAGGTGAGGACTCTTCCCCTTTGAGTGCTGCCGGGTTGCCCGGGCCGTTCCCCGCCAGCCTGTCTGCCTGAAGCTTTGGAGGTGGCCGCCGACACAGACAGTCCGAGGCATACAGTGGGTAACCTCCCTGACGGTGACCCCGCCCCTCCGTCTATGGCATCCTCGGGGCACTGTCAGCCCCTCGGGGTGTGAGTGCGGAGGAGGTTGCCGGTGTCGCCCGAGGGGAAGAGGGCCCCATGGCCAAAACGGGCTTGCGGTCCCTGCACCTTGCAGGGGCTCTTGGACTCTGTACCCCCGTGGTTCCAGAGGTACCACGACCCGCATGGGGCTGAGGGTCCCCGAACCCCAGCCCCCCTCGCCAGCGCCCCCTAGCGGCGGCGCCGTGAACTGCACCTGTGCTCAGGCAGAGTCCGGCGGGCGGGGTCAGGCTCCGGCCGGGGGCGGGGCCTGAGGCTCATCAGCGCTGCCTGGCCAGGTGAGGACTCTTCCCCTTTGAGTGCTGCCGGGTTGCCAGGGGCTTTCCGCACCGACCTTTCTGCCTGCAGTTTTGGAGAGGGCCTGGGACGCAGACGGTCCGAGGCTTGCAGGGGTTGCCCTCCCTGACGGTGACCCCGCCCCTCCGTCCAGGGCGTCTTCCGGCGCACGGCCTGCCCCTGGGGGTGTGAGTGTGAGAGGAGGCTGCAGGTGTGCCCCGGGGGAAGGTTTACCGTTCCCCAAGGGGGAAGTTGTCCTCTTTCCCCCATGGGGGAAGAGCGTCACCTTACCCCATGGAGTAGGAGTCAACCTGCCCCCTTGGTGCTGAGGGTCCGCGCCCCCCGCACCGGCCCCCCCCCCCCGGCCCTATGAAGTGCACCTGTGCTCAGCAGAGTCCGGTGGGCGGGGTCAGGCTCCGGCCAGAGGCGGAGCCTGGGGCTCAGCAGCGCCGCTGAGCCAGGTGAGGACTCTTCCCCTTTGAGTGGTGCTGGGTTGCTAAGGGCTTTCCCCGCCGGCCCGTGTGAATGCAGTTTTGGAGGACGCCGCGGGCGCCGTCAGTCTGTGGCTTGCAGGGGTTGCCCTCCCTGACGGTGAACCCGCCCCTTCTTGTAGGGCCTCTTGGGGCACACGTCCTGCCCCTGGTTTGTGAGTCCGAGAGGAGGGTGCAGGTGTGCCCCGGAAAGAAGATTTACCGTTCCCCCAAGTGGGAAGAGGGTCCCGTTTCCCCCTTTGATAGAGCATCCCTACCCCGGTGGGGGCTGAGGGTGCCCGAAGCCCCTCGCCCGCGCCCCCCTGCGGCGGCGCTGTGAACTGCCCCTGTGCTCAGGCAGAGTCCTTTGGGGGGGTCTGGCTCCGGCCGGGGGCGGAGCCTGAGGCTCATCAGCGCTGCCTGGCCAGGTGAGGACTCTTCCCCTTTGAGTGCTGCCGGGTTGCCCGGGCCGTTCCCCGCCAACCTGTCTGCCTGCAGCTTTGGAGGTGGCCGCGACACAGACAGTCCGAGGCATACAGGGGGTAACCTCCCTGACGGTGACCCCGCCCCTCCGTCTATGGCATCCTCGGCGCACTGTCAGCCCCTCGTGGTGTGAGTGCGGAGGAGGTTGCCGGTGTCCCCCGAGGGGAAGAGGGCCCCATGGCCAAAACGGGCTTGCGGTCCCTGCACCTTGCAGGGGCTCTTGGACTCTGTACCCCCGTGGTTCCAGAGGTACCACGACGCGCATGGGGCTCAGGGTCCCCGAACCCCAGCCCCCCCCCCCTTGCCAGCGCCCCCTAGAGGCGGCGCCGTGAACTGCACCTGTGCTCAGGCAGAGTCCGGCGGGCGGGCTCAGGCTCCGGCCGGGGGCGGGGCCTGAGGCTCATCAGCGCTGCCTGGCCAGGTGAGGACTCTTCCCCTTTGAGTGCTGCCGGGTTGCCAGGGGCTTTCCGCACCGACCTTTCTGCCTGCAGTTTTGGAGAGGGCCTGGGACGCAGACGGTCCGAGGCTTGCAGGGGTTGCCCTCCCTGACGGTGACCCCGCCCCTCCGTCCAGGGCGTCTTCCGGCGCACGGCCTGCCCCTGGGGGTGTGAGTGTGAGAGGAGGCTGCAGGTGTGCCCCGGGGGAAGGTTTACCGTTCCTCAAGGGGGAAGTTGTCCTCTTTCCCCCATGGGGGAAGAGCGTCACCTTACCCCATGGAGTAGGAGTCAACCTGCCCCCTTGGTGCTGAGGGTCCCCGCCCCCCGCACCGGCCCCCCCCCCCGGCCCTATGAAGTGCACCTGTGCTCAGCAGAGTCCGGTGGGCGGGGTCAGGCTCCGGCCAGAGGCGGAGCCTGGGGCTCAGCAGCGCCGCTGAGCCAGGTGAGGACTCTTCCCCTTGAGTGGTGCTGGGTTGCTAAGGGCTTTCCCCGCCGGCCCGTGTGAATGCAGTTTTGGAGGACGCCGCGGGCGCCGTCAGTCTGTGGCTTGCAGGGGTTGCCCTCCCTGACGGTGAACCCGCCCCTTCTTGTAGGGCGTCTTGGGGAACACGTCCTGCCCCTGGTTTGTGAGTCCGAGAGGAGGGTGCAGGTGTGCCCCGGAAAGAAGATTTACCGTTCCCCCAAGTGGGAAGAGGGTCCCGTTTCCCCCTTGGATAGAGCATCCCTACCCCGGTGGGGGCTGAGGGTGCCCGAAGCCCCTCGCCCGCGCCCCCCTGCGGCGGCGCTGTGAACTGCCCCTGTGCTCAGGCAGAGTCCTTTGGGGGGGTCTGGCTCCGGCCGGGGGCGGAGCCTGAGGCTCATCAGCGCTGCCTGGCCAGGTGAGGACTCTTCCCCTTTGAGTGCTGCCGGGTTGCCCGGGCCGTTCCCCGCCAACCTGTCTGCCTGAAGCTTTGGAGGTGGCCGCCGACACAGACAGTCCGAGGCATACAGTGGGTAACCTCCCTGACGGTGACCCCGCCCCTCCGTCTATGGCATCCTCGGCGCACTGTCAGCCCCTCGGGGTGTGAGTGCGGAGGAGGTTGCCGGTGTCGCCCGAGGGGAAGAGGGCCCCATGGCCAAAACGGGCTTGCGGTCCCTGCACCTTGCAGGGGCTCTTGGACTCTGTACCCCCGTGGTTCCAGAGGTACCACGACCCGCATGGGGCTCAGGGTCCCTGAACCCCAGCCCCCCCCCTCGCCAGCGCCCCCTAGAGGCGGCGCCGTGAACTGCACCTGTGCTCAGGCAGAGTCCGGCGGGCGGGGTCAGGCTCCGGCCTGGGCGGGGCCTGAGGCTCATCAGCGCTGCCTGGCCAGGTGAGGACTCTTCCCCTTTGAGTGCTGCCGGGTTGCCAGGGGCTTTCCGCACCGACCTTTCTGCCTGCAGTTTTGGAGAGGGCCTGGGACGCAGACGGTCCGAGGCTTGCAGGGGTTGCCCTCCCTGACGGTGACCCCGCCCCTCCGTCCAGGGCGTCTTCCGGCGCACGGCCTGCCCCTGGGGGTGTGAGTGTGAGAGGAGGCTGCAGGTGTGCCCCGGGGGAAGGTTTACCGTTCCCCAAGGGGGAAGTTGTCCTCTTTCCCCCATGGGGGAAGAGCGTCACCTTACCCCATGGAGTAGGGGTCAACCTGCCCCCTTGGTGCTGAGGGTCCGCGCCCCCCGCACCGGCCCCCCCCCCCCGGCCCTATGAAGTGCACCTGTGCTCAGCAGAGTCCGGTGGGCGGGGTCAGGCTCCGGCCAGAGGCGGAGCCTGGGGCTCAGCAGCGCCGCTGAGCCAGGTGAGGACTCTTCCCCTTTGAGTGGTGCTGGGTTGCTAAGGGCTTTCCCCGCCGGCCCGTGTGAATGCAGTTTTGGAGGACGTCGCGGGCGCCGTCAGTCTGTGGCTTGCAGGGGTTGCCCTCCCTGACGGTGAACCCGCCCCTTCTTGTAGGGCGTCTTGGGGCACACGTCCTGCCCCTGGTTTGTGAGTCCGAGAGGAGGGTGCAGGTGTGCCCCGGAAAGAAGATTTACCGTTCCCCCAAGTGGGAAGAGGGTCCCGTTTCCCCCTTTGATAGAGCATCCCTACCCCGGTGGGGGCTGAGGGTGCCCGAAGCCCCTCGCCCGCGCCCCCCTGCGGCGGCGCTGTGAACTGCCCCTGTGCTCAGGCAGAGTCCTTTGGGGGGGTCTGGCTCCGGCCGGGGGCGGAGCCTGAGGCTCATCAGCGCTGCCTGGCCAGGTGAGGACTCTTCCCCTTTGAGTGCTGCCGGGTTGCCCGGGCCGTTCCCCGCCAACCTGTCTGCCTGCAGCTTTGGAGGTGGCCGCCGACACAGACAGTCCGAGGCATACAGGGGGTAACCTCCCTGACGGTGACCCCGCCCCTCCGTCTATGGCATCCTCGGCGCACTGTCAGCCCCTCGGGGTGTGAGTGCGGAGGAGGTTGCCGGTGTCCCCCGAGGGGAAGAGGGCCCCATGGCCAAAACGGGCTTGCGGTCCCTGCACCTTGCAGGGGCTCTTGGACTCTGTACCCCCGTGGTTCCAGAGGTACCACGACCCGCATGGGGCTGAGGGTCCCCGAACCCCAGCCCCCCCTCGCCAGCGCCCCCTAGCGGCGGCGCCGTGAACTGCACCTGTGCTCAGGCAGAGTCCGGCGGGCGGGGTCAGGCTCCGGCCGGGGGCGGGGCCTGAGGCTCATCAGCGCTGCCTGGCCAGGTGAGGACTCTTCCCCTTTGAGTGCTGCCGGGTTGCCAGGGGCTTTCCGCACCGACCTTTCTGCCTGCAGTTTTGGAGAGGGCCTGGGACGCAGACGGTCCGAGGCTTGCAGGGGTTGCCCTCCCTGACGGTGACACCGCCCCTCCGTCCAGGGCGTCTTCCGGCGCACGGCCTGCCCCTGGGGGTGTGAGTGTGAGAGGAGGCTGCAGGTGTGCCCCGGGGGAAGGTTTACCGTTCACCAAGGGGGAAGTTGTCCTCCTTCCCCCATGGGGGAAGAGCGTCACCTTACCCCATGGAGTAGGGGTCAACCTGCCCCCTTGGTGCTGAGGGTCCCCGCCCCCCGCACCGGCCCCCCCCCCCGGCCCTATGAAGTGCACCTGTGCTCAGCAGAGTCCGGTGGGCGGGGTCAGACTCCGGCCAGAGGCGGAGCCTGGGGCTCAGCAGCGCCGCTGAGCCAGGTGAGGACTCTTCCCATTTGAGTGGTGCTGGGTTGCTAAGGGCTTTCCCCGCCGGCCCGTGTGAATGCAGTTTTGGAGGACGCCGCGGGCGCCGTCAGTCTGTGGCTTGCAGGGGTTGCCCTCCCTGACGGTGAACCCGCCCCTTCTTGTAGGGCGTCTTGGGGCACACGTCCTGCCCCTGGTTTGTGAGTCCGAGAGGAGGGTGCAGGTGTGCCCCGGAAAGAAGATTTACCGTTCCCCCAAGTGGGAAGAGGGTCCCGTTTCCCCCTTGGATAGAGCATCCCTACCCCGGCGGGGGCTGAGGGTGCCCGAAGCCCCTCGCCCGCGCCCCCCTGCGGCGGCGCTGTGAACTGCCCCTGTGCTCAGGCAGAGTCCTTTGGGGGGGTCTGGCTCCGGCCGGGGGCGGAGCCTGAGGCTCATCAGCGCTGCCTGGCCAGGTGAGGACTCTTCCCCTTTGAGTGCTGCCGGGTTGCCCGGGCCGTTCCCCGCCAACCTGTCTGCCTGCAGCTTTGGAGGTGGCCGCGACACAGACAGTCCGAGGCATACAGGGGGTAACCTCCCTGACGGTGACCCCGCCCCTCCGTCTATGGCATCCTCGGCGCACTGTCAGCCCCTCGGGGTGTGAGTGCGGAGGAGGTTGCCGGTGTCCCCCGAGGGGAAGAGGGCCCCATGGCCAAAACGGGCTTGCGGTCCCTGCACCTTGCAGGGGCTCTTGGACTCTGTACCCCCGTGGTTCCAGAGGTACCACGACCCGCATGGGGCTCAGGGTCCCCGAACCCCAGCCCCCCCCCTTGCCAGCGCCCCCTAGCGGCGGCGCCGTGAACTGCACCTGTGCTCAGGCAGAGTCCGGCGGGCGGGGTCAGGCTCCGGCCGGGGGCGGGGCCTGAGGCTCATCAGCGCTGCCTGGCCAGGTGAGGACTCTTCCCCTTTGAGTGCTGCCGGGTTGCCAGGGGCTTTCCGCACCGACCTTTCTGCCTGCAGTTTTGGAGAGGGCCTGGGACGCAGACGGTCCGAGGCTTGCAGGGGTTGCCCTCCCTGACGGTGACCCCGCCCCTCCGTCCAGGGCGTCTTCCGGCGCACGGCCTGCCCCTGGGGGTGTGAGTGTGAGAGGAGGCTGCAGGTGTGCCCCGGGGGAAGGTTTACCGTTCCCCAAGGGGGAAGTTGTCCTCTTTCCCCCATGGGGGAAGAGCGTCACCTTACCCCATGGAGTAGGAGTCAACCTGCCCCCTTGGTGCTGAGGGTCCGCGCCCCCCGCACCGGCCCCCCCCCCCCGGCCCTATGAAGTGCACCTGTGCTCAGCAGAGTCCGGTGGGCGGGGTCAGGCTCCGGCCAGAGGCGGAGCCTGGGGCTCAGCAGCGCCGCTGAGCCAGGTGAGGACTCTTCCCCTTTGAGTGGTGCTGGGTTGCTAAGGGCTTTCCCCGCCGGCCCGTGTGAATGCAGTTTTGGAGGACGCCGCGGGCGCCGTCAGTCTGTGGCTTGCAGGGGTTGCCCTCCCTGACGGTGAACCCGCCCCTTCTTGTAGGGCGTCTTGGGGCACACGTCCTGCCCCTGGTTTGTGAGTCCGAGAGGAGGGTGCAGGTGTGCCCCGGAAAGAAGATTTACCGTTCCCCCAAGTGGGAAGAGGGTCCCGTTTCCCCCTTTGATAGAGCATCCCTACCCCGGTGGGGGCTGAGGGTGCCCGAAGCCCCTCGCCCGCGCCCCCCTGCGGCGGCGCTGTGAACTGCCCCTGTGCTCAGGCAGAGTCCTTTGGGGGGGTCTGGCTCCGGCCGGGGGCGGAGCCTGAGGCTCATCAGCGCTGCCTGGCCAGGTGAGGACTCTTCCCCTTTGAGTGCTGCCGGGTTGCCCGGGCCGTTCCCCGCCAACCTGTCTGCCTGCAGCTTTGGAGGTGGCCGCGACACAGACAGTCCGAGGCATACAGGGGGTAACCTCCCTGACGGTGACCCCGCCCCTCCGTCTATGGCATCCTCGGCGCACTGTCAGCCCCTCGTGGTGTGAGTGCGGAGGAGGTTGCCGGTGTCCCCCGAGGGGAAGAGGGCCCCATGGCCAAAACGGGCTTGCGGTCCCTGCACCTTGCAGGGGCTCTTGGACTCTGTACCCCCGTGGTTCCAGAGGTACCACGACGCGCATGGGGCTCAGGGTCCCCGAACCCCAGCCCCCCCCCCTTGCCAGCGCCCCCTAGAGGCGGCGCCGTGAACTGCACCTGTGCTCAGGCAGAGTCCGGCGGGCGGGCTCAGGCTCCGGCCGGGGGCGGGGCCTGAGGCTCATCAGCGCTGCCTGGCCAGGTGAGGACTCTTCCCCTTTGAGTGCTGCCGGGTTGCCAGGGGCTTTCCGCACCGACCTTTCTGCCTGCAGTTTTGGAGAGGGCCTGGGACGCAGACGGTCCGAGGCTTGCAGGGGTTGCCCTCCCTGACGGTGACCCCGCCCCTCCGTCCAGGGCGTCTTCCGGCGCACGGCCTGCCCCTGGGGGTGTGAGTGTGAGAGGAGGCTGCAGGTGTGCCCCGGGGGAAGGTTTACCGTTCCTCAAGGGGGAAGTTGTCCTCTTTCCCCCATGGGGGAAGAGCGTCACCTTACCCCATGGAGTAGGAGTCAACCTGCCCCCTTGGTGCTGAGGGTCCCCGCCCCCCGCACCGGCCCCCCCCCCCGGCCCTATGAAGTGCACCTGTGCTCAGCAGAGTCCGGTGGGCGGGGTCAGGCTCCGGCCAGAGGCGGAGCCTGGGGCTCAGCAGCGCCGCTGAGCCAGGTGAGGACTCTTCCCCTTGAGTGGTGCTGGGTTGCTAAGGGCTTTCCCCGCCGGCCCGTGTGAATGCAGTTTTGGAGGACGCCGCGGGCGCCGTCAGTCTGTGGCTTGCAGGGGTTGCCCTCCCTGACGGTGAACCCGCCCCTTCTTGTAGGGCGTCTTGGGGAACACGTCCTGCCCCTGGTTTGTGAGTCCGAGAGGAGGGTGCAGGTGTGCCCCGGAAAGAAGATTTACCGTTCCCCCAAGTGGGAAGAGGGTCCCGTTTCCCCCTTGGATAGAGCATCCCTACCCCGGTGGGGGCTGAGGGTGCCCGAAGCCCCTCGCCCGCGCCCCCCTGCGGCGGCGCTGTGAACTGCCCCTGTGCTCAGGCAGAGTCCTTTGGGGGGGTCTGGCTCCGGCCGGGGGCGGAGCCTGAGGCTCATCAGCGCTGCCTGGCCAGGTGAGGACTCTTCCCCTTTGAGTGCTGCCGGGTTGCCCGGGCCGTTCCCCGCCAACCTGTCTGCCTGAAGCTTTGGAGGTGGCCGCCGACACAGACAGTCCGAGGCATACAGTGGGTAACCTCCCTGACGGTGACCCCGCCCCTCCGTCTATGGCATCCTCGGCGCACTGTCAGCCCCTCGGGGTGTGAGTGCGGAGGAGGTTGCCGGTGTCGCCCGAGGGGAAGAGGGCCCCATGGCCAAAACGGGCTTGCGGTCCCTGCACCTTGCAGGGGCTCTTGGACTCTGTACCCCCGTGGTTCCAGAGGTACCACGACCCGCATGGGGCTCAGGGTCCCTGAACCCCAGCCCCCCCCCTCGCCAGCGCCCCCTAGAGGCGGCGCCGTGAACTGCACCTGTGCTCAGGCAGAGTCCGGCGGGCGGGGTCAGGCTCCGGCCTGGGCGGGGCCTGAGGCTCATCAGCGCTGCCTGGCCAGGTGAGGACTCTTCCCCTTTGAGTGCTGCCGGGTTGCCAGGGGCTTTCCGCACCGACCTTTCTGCCTGCAGTTTTGGAGAGGGCCTGGGACGCAGACGGTCCGAGGCTTGCAGGGGTTGCCCTCCCTGACGGTGACCCCGCCCCTCCGTCCAGGGCGTCTTCCGGCGCACGGCCTGCCCCTGGGGGTGTGAGTGTGAGAGGAGGCTGCAGGTGTGCCCCGGGGGAAGGTTTACCGTTCCCCAAGGGGGAAGTTGTCCTCTTTCCCCCATGGGGGAAGAGCGTCACCTTACCCCATGGAGTAGGGGTCAACCTGCCCCCTTGGTGCTGAGGGTCCGCGCCCCCCGCACCGGCCCCCCCCCCCCCGGCCCTATGAAGTGCACCTGTGCTCAGCAGAGTCCGGTGGGCGGGGTCAGGCTCCGGCCAGAGGCGGAGCCTGGGGCTCAGCAGCGCCGCTGAGCCAGGTGAGGACTCTTCCCCTTTGAGTGGTGCTGGGTTGCTAAGGGCTTTCCCCGCCGGCCCGTGTGAATGCAGTTTTGGAGGACGTCGCGGGCGCCGTCAGTCTGTGGCTTGCAGGGGTTGCCCTCCCTGACGGTGAACCCGCCCCTTCTTGTAGGGCGTCTTGGGGCACACGTCCTGCCCCTGGTTTGTGAGTCCGAGAGGAGGGTGCAGGTGTGCCCCGGAAAGAAGATTTACCGTTCCCCCAAGTGGGAAGAGGGTCCCGTTTCCCCCTTTGATAGAGCATCCCTACCCCGGTGGGGGCTGAGGGTGCCCGAAGCCCCTCGCCCGCGCCCCCCTGCGGCGGCGCTGTGAACTGCCCCTGTGCTCAGGCAGAGTCCTTTGGGGGGGTCTGGCTCCGGCCGGGGGCGGAGCCTGAGGCTCATCAGCGCTGCCTGGCCAGGTGAGGACTCTTCCCCTTTGAGTGCTGCCGGGTTGCCCGGGCCGTTCCCCGCCAACCTGTCTGCCTGCAGCTTTGGAGGTGGCCGCCGACACAGACAGTCCGAGGCATACAGGGGGTAACCTCCCTGACGGTGACCCCGCCCCTCCGTCTATGGCATCCTCGGCGCACTGTCAGCCCCTCGGGGTGTGAGTGCGGAGGAGGTTGCCGGTGTCCCCCGAGGGGAAGAGGGCCCCATGGCCAAAACGGGCTTGCGGTCCCTGCACCTTGCAGGGGCTCTTGGACTCTGTACCCCCGTGGTTCCAGAGGTACCACGACCCGCATGGGGCTGAGGGTCCCCGAACCCCAGCCCCCCCTCGCCAGCGCCCCCTAGCGGCGGCGCCGTGAACTGCACCTGTGCTCAGGCAGAGTCCGGCGGGCGGGGTCAGGCTCCGGCCGGGGGCGGGGCCTGAGGCTCATCAGCGCTGCCTGGCCAGGTGAGGACTCTTCCCCTTTGAGTGCTGCCGGGTTGCCAGGGGCTTTCCGCACCGACCTTTCTGCCTGCAGTTTTGGAGAGGGCCTGGGACGCAGACGGTCCGAGGCTTGCAGGGGTTGCCCTCCCTGACGGTGACACCGCCCCTCCGTCCAGGGCGTCTTCCGGCGCACGGCCTGCCCCTGGGGGTGTGAGTGTGAGAGGAGGCTGCAGGTGTGCCCCGGGGGAAGGTTTACCGTTCACCAAGGGGGAAGTTGTCCTCCTTCCCCCATGGGGGAAGAGCGTCACCTTACCCCATGGAGTAGGGGTCAACCTGCCCCCTTGGTGCTGAGGGTCCCCGCCCCCCGCACCGGCCCCCCCCCCCGGCCCTATGAAGTGCACCTGTGCTCAGCAGAGTCCGGTGGGCGGGGTCAGACTCCGGCCAGAGGCGGAGCCTGGGGCTCAGCAGCGCCGCTGAGCCAGGTGAGGACTCTTCCCATTTGAGTGGTGCTGGGTTGCTAAGGGCTTTCCCCGCCGGCCCGTGTGAATGCAGTTTTGGAGGACGCCGCGGGCGCCG
The DNA here is from genome assembly GCF_964194135.1 of Talpa europaea. Taxonomy (NCBI): domain Eukaryota; kingdom Metazoa; phylum Chordata; class Mammalia; order Eulipotyphla; family Talpidae; genus Talpa; species Talpa europaea. Next base: position 70,193,766 of record NC_140082.1, on the reverse strand, counting down.
TCAGTCTGTGGCTTGCAGGGGTTGCCCTCCCTGACGGTGAACCCGCCCCTTCTTGTAGGGCGTCTTGGGGCACACGTCCTGCCCCTGGTTTGTGAGTCCGAGAGGAGGGTGCAGGTGTGCCCCGGAAAGAAGATTTACCGTTCCCCCAAGTGGGAAGAGGGTCCCGTTTCCCCCTTGGATAGAGCATCCCTACCCCGGCGGGGGCTGAGGGTGCCCGAAGCCCCTCGCCCGCGCCCCCCTGCGGCGGCGCTGTGAACTGCCCCTGTGCTCAGGCAGAGTCCTTTGGGGGGGTCTGGCTCCGGCCGGGGGCGGAGCCTGAGGCTCATCAGCGCTGCCTGGCCAGGTGAGGACTCTTCCCCTTTGAGTGCTGCCGGGTTGCCCGGGCCGTTCCCCGCCAACCTGTCTGCCTGCAGCTTTGGAGGTGGCCGCGACACAGACAGTCCGAGGCATACAGGGGGTAACCTCCCTGACGGTGACCCCGCCCCTCCGTCTTTGGCATCCTCGGCGCACTGTCAGCCCCTCGGGGTGTGAGTGCGGAGGAGGTTGCCGGTGTCCCCCGAGGGGAAGAGGGCCCCATGGCCAAAACGGGCTTGCGGTCCCTGCACCTTGCAGGGGCTCTTGGACTCTGTACCCCCGTGGTTCCAGAGGTACCACGACCCGCATGGGGCTCAGGGTCCCCGAACCCCAGCCCCCCCCCTTGCCAGCGCCCCCTAGCGGCGGCGCCGTGAACTGCACCTGTGCTCAGGCAGAGTCCGGCGGGCGGGGTCAGGCTCCGGCCGGGGGCGGGGCCTGAGGCTCATCAGCGCTGCCTGGCCAGGTGAGGACTCTTCCCCTTTGAGTGCTGCCGGGTTGCCAGGGGCTTTCCGCACCGACCTTTCTGCCTGCAGTTTTGGAGAGGGCCTGGGACGCAGACGGTCCGAGGCTTGCAGGGGTTGCCCTCCCTGACGGTGACCCCGCCCCTCCGTCCAGGGCGTCTTCCGGCGCACGGCCTGCCCCTGGGGGTGTGAGTGTGAGAGGAGGCTGCAGGTGTGCCCCGGGGGAAGGTTTACCGTTCCCCAAGGGGGAAGTTGTCCTCTTTCCCCCATGGGGGAAGAGCGTCACCTTACCCCATGGAGTAGGAGTCAACCTGCCCCCTTGGTGCTGAGGGTCCCCGCCCCCCGCGCCGGCCCCCCCCCCGGCCCTATGAAGTGCACCTGTGCTCAGCAGAGTCCGGTGGGCGGGGTCAGGCTCCGGCCAGAGGCGGAGCCTGGGGCTCAGCAGCGCCGCTGAGCCAGGTGAGGACTCTTCCCCTTTGAGTGGTGCTGGGTTGCTAAGGGCTTTCCCCGCCGGCCCGTGTGAATGCAGTTTTGGAGGACGCCGCGGGCGCCGTCAGTCTGTGGCTTGCAGGGGTTGCCCTCCCTGACGGTGAACCCGCCCCTTCTTGTAGGGCGTCTTGGGGCACACGTCCTGCCCCTGGTTTGTGAGTCCGAGAGGAGGGTGCAGGTGTGCCCCGGAAAGAAGATTTACCGTTCCCCCAAGTGGGAAGAGGGTCCCGTTTCCCCCTTGGATAGAGCATCCCTACCCCGGTGGGGGCTGAGGGTGCCCGAAGCCCCTCGCCCGCGCCCCCCTGCGGCGGCGCTGTGAACTGCCCCTGTGCTCAGGCAGAGTCCTTTGGGGGGGTCTGGCTCCGGCCGGGGGCGGAGCCTGAGGCTCATCAGCGCTGCCTGGCCAGGTGAGGACTCTTCCCCTTTGAGTGCTGCCGGGTTGCCCGGGCCGTTCCCCGCCAACCTGTCTGCCTGAAGCTTTGGAGGTGGCCGCCGACACAGACAGTCCGAGGCATACAGTGGGTAACCTCCCTGACGGTGACCCCGCCCCTCCGTCTATGGCATCCTCGGCGCACTGTCAGCCCCTCGGGGTGTGAGTGCGGAGGAGGTTGCCGGTGTCGCCCGAGGGGAAGAGGGCCCCATGGCCAAAACGGGCTTGCGGTCCCTGCACCTTGCAGGGGCTCTTGGACTCTGTACCCCCGTGGTTCCAGAGGTACCACGACCCGCATGGGGCTCAGGGTCCCTGAACCCCAGCCCCCCCCCTCGCCAGCGCCCCCTAGAGGCGGCGCCGTGAACTGCACCTGTGCTCAGGCAGAGTCCGGCGGGCGGGGTCAGGCTCCGGCCTGGGCGGGGCCTGAGGCTCATCAGCGCTGCCTGGCCAGGTGAGGACTCTTCCCCTTTGAGTGCTGCCGGGTTGCCAGGGGCTTTCCGCACCGACCTTTCTGCCTGCAGTTTTGGAGAGGGCCTGGGACGCAGACGGTCCGAGGCTTGCAGGGGTTGCCCTCCCTGACGGTGACCCCGCCCCTCCGTCCAGGGCGTCTTCCGGCGCACGGCCTGCCCCTGGGGGTGTGAGTGTGAGAGGAGGCTGCAGGTGTGCCCCGGGGGAAGGTTTACCGTTCCCCAAGGGGGAAGTTGTCCTCTTTCCCCCATGGGGGAAGAGCGTCACCTTACCCCATGGAGTAGGGGTCAACCTGCCCCCTTGGTGCTGAGGGTCCGCGCCCCCCGCACCGGCCCCCCCACCCCGGCCCTATGAAGTGCACCTGTGCTCAGCAGAGTCCGGTGGGCGGGGTCAGGCTCCGGCCAGAGGCGGAGCCTGGGGCTCAGCAGCGCCGCTGAGCCAGGTGAGGACTCTTCCCCTTTGAGTGGTGCTGGGTTGCTAAGGGCTTTCCCCGCCGGCCCGTGTGAATGCAGTTTTGGAGGACGTCGCGGGCGCCGTCAGTCTGTGGCTTGCAGGGGTTGCCCTCCCTGACGGTGAACCCGCCCCTTCTTGTAGGGCGTCTTGGGGCACACGTCCTGCCCCTGGTTTGTGAGTCCGAGAGGAGGGTGCAGGTGTGCCCCGGAAAGAAGATTTACCGTTCCCCCAAGTGGGAAGAGGGTCCCGTTTCCCCCTTTGATAGAGCATCCCTACCCCGGTGGGGGCTGAGGGTGCCCGAAGCCCCTCGCCCGCGCCCCCCTGCGGCGGCGCTGTGAACTGCCCCTGTGCTCAGGCAGAGTCCTTTGGGGGGGTCTGGCTCCGGCCGGGGGCGGAGCCTGAGGCTCATCAGCGCTGCCTGGCCAGGTGAGGACTCTTCCCCTTTGAGTGCTGCCAGGTTGCCCGGGCCGTTCCCCGCCAACCTGTCTGCCTGCAGCTTTGGAGGTGGCCGCCGACACAGACAGTCCGAGGCATACAGGGGGTAACCTCCCTGACGGTGACCCCGCCCCTCCGTCTATGGCATCCTCAGCGCACTGTCAGCCCCTCGGGGTGTGAGTGCGGAGGAGGTTGCCGGTGTCCCCCGAGGGGAAGAGGGCCCCATGGCCAAAACGGGCTTGCGGTCCCTGCACCTTGCAGGGGCTCTTGGACTCTGTACCCCCGTGGTTCCAGAGGTACCACGACCCGCATGGGGCTGAGGGTCCCCGAACCCCAGCCCCCCTCGCCAGCGCCCCCTAGCGGCGGCGCCGTGAACTGCACCTGTGCTCAGGCAGAGTCCGGCGGGCGGGGTCAGGCTCCGGCCGGGGGCGGGGCCTGAGGCTCATCAGCGCTGCCTGGCCAGGTGAGGACTCTTCCCCTTTGAGTGCTGCCGGGTTGCCAGGGGCTTTCCGCACCGACCTTTCTGCCTGCAGTTTTGGAGAGGGCCTGGGACGCAGACGGTCCGAGGCTTGCAGGGGTTGCCCTCCCTGACGGTGACCCCGCCCCTCCGTCCAGGGCGTCTTCCGGCGCACGGCCTGCCCCTGGGGGTGTGAGTGTGAGAGGAGGCTGCAGGTGTGCCCCGGGGGAAGGTTTACCGTTCCCCAAGGGGGAAGTTGTCCTCTTTCCCCCATGGGGGAAGAGCGTCACCTTACCCCATGGAGTAGGGGTCAACCTGCCCCCTTGGTGCTGAGGGTCCGCGCCCCCCGCACCGGCCCCCCCCCCCCCGGCCCTATGAAGTGCACCTGTGCTCAGCAGAGTCCGGTGGGCGGGGTCAGGCTCCGGCCAGAGGCGGAGCCTGGGGCTCAGCAGCGCCGCTGAGCCAGGTGAGGACTCTTCCCCTTTGAGTGGTGCTGGGTTGCTAAGGGCTTTCCCCGCCGGCCCGTGTGAATGCAGTTTTGGAGGACGCCGCGGGCGCCGTCAGTCTGTGGCTTGCAGGGGTTGCCCTCCCTGACGGTGAACCCGCCCCTTCTTGTAGGGCGTCTTGGGGCACACGTCCTGCCCCTGGTTTGTGAGTCCGAGAGGAGGGTGCAGGTGTGCCCCGGAAAGAAGATTTACCGTTCCCCCAAGTGGGAAGAGGGTCCCGTTTCCCCCTTGGATAGAGCATCCCTACCCCGGTGGGGGCTGAGGGTGCCCGAAGCCCCTCGCCCGCGCCCCCCTGCGGCGGCGCTGTGAACTGCCCCTGTGCTCAGGCAGAGTCCTTTGGGGGGGTCTGGCTCCGGCCGGGGGCGGAGCCTGAGGCTCATCAGCGCTGCCTGGCCAGGTGAGGACTCTTCCCCTTTGAGTGCTGCCGGGTTGCCCGGGCCGTTCCCCGCCAACCTGTCTGCCTGAAGCTTTGGAGGTGGCCGCCGACACAGACAGTCCGAGGCATACAGTGGGTAACCTCCCTGACGGTGACCCCGCCCCTCCGTCTATGGCATCCTCGGCGCACTGTCAGCCCCTCGGGGTGTGAGTGCGGAGGAGGTTGCCGGTGTCGCCCGAGGGGAAGAGGGCCCCATGGCCAAAACGGGCTTGCGGTCCCTGCACCTTGCAGGGGCTCTTGGACTCTGTACCCCCGTGGTTCCAGAGGTACCACGACCCGCATGGGGCTCAGGGTCCCTGAACCCCAGCCCCCCCCCTCGCCAGCGCCCCCTAGAGGCGGCGCCGTGAACTGCACCTGTGCTCAGGCAGAGTCCGGCGGGCGGGGTCAGGCTCCGGCCTGGGCGGGGCCTGAGGCTCATCAGCGCTGCCTGGCCAGGTGAGGACTCTTCCCCTTTGAGTGCTGCCGGGTTGCCAGGGGCTTTCCGCACCGACCTTTCTGCCTGCAGTTTTGGAGAGGGCCTGGGACGCAGACGGTCCGAGGCTTGCAGGGGTTGCCCTCCCTGACGGTGACCCCGCCCCTCCGTCCAGGGCGTCTTCCGGCGCACGGCCTGCCCCTGGGGGTGTGAGTGTGAGAGGAGGCTGCAGGTGTGCCCCGGGGGAAGGTTTACCGTTCCCCAAGGGGGAAGTTGTCCTCTTTCCCCCATGGGGGAAGAGCGTCACCTTACCCCATGGAGTAGGGGTCAACCTGCCCCCTTGGTGCTGAGGGTCCGCGCCCCCCGCACCGGCCCCCCCACCCCGGCCCTATGAAGTGCACCTGTGCTCAGCAGAGTCCGGTGGGCGGGGTCAGGCTCCGGCCAGAGGCGGAGCCTGGGGCTCAGCAGCGCCGCTGAGCCAGGTGAGGACTCTTCCCCTTTGAGTGGTGCTGGGTTGCTAAGGGCTTTCCCCGCCGGCCCGTGTGAATGCAGTTTTGGAGGACGTCGCGGGCGCCGTCAGTCTGTGGCTTGCAGGGGTTGCCCTCCCTGACGGTGAACCCGCCCCTTCTTGTAGGGCGTCTTGGGGCACACGTCCTGCCCCTGGTTTGTGAGTCCGAGAGGAGGGTGCAGGTGTGCCCCGGAAAGAAGATTTACCGTTCCCCCAAGTGGGAAGAGGGTCCCGTTTCCCCCTTTGATAGAGCATCCCTACCCCGGTGGGGGCTGAGGGTGCCCGAAGCCCCTCGCCCGCGCCCCCCTGCGGCGGCGCTGTGAACTGCCCCTGTGCTCAGGCAGAGTCCTTTGGGGGGGTCTGGCTCCGGCCGGGGGCGGAGCCTGAGGCTCATCAGCGCTGCCTGGCCAGGTGAGGACTCTTCCCCTTTGAGTGCTGCCAGGTTGCCCGGGCCGTTCCCCGCCAACCTGTCTGCCTGCAGCTTTGGAGGTGGCCGCCGACACAGACAGTCCGAGGCATACAGGGGGTAACCTCCCTGACGGTGACCCCGCCCCTCCGTCTATGGCATCCTCAGCGCACTGTCAGCCCCTCGGGGTGTGAGTGCGGAGGAGGTTGCCGGTGTCCCCCGAGGGGAAGAGGGCCCCATGGCCAAAACGGGCTTGCGGTCCCTGCACCTTGCAGGGGCTCTTGGACTCTGTACCCCCGTGGTTCCAGAGGTACCACGACCCGCATGGGGCTGAGGGTCCCCGAACCCCAGCCCCCCTCGCCAGCGCCCCCTAGCGGCGGCGCCGTGAACTGCACCTGTGCTCAGGCAGAGTCCGGCGGGCGGGGTCAGGCTCCGGCCGGGGGCGGGGCCTGAGGCTCATCAGCGCTGCCTGGCCAGGTGAGGACTCTTCCCCTTTGAGTGCTGCCGGGTTGCCAGGGGCTTTCCGCACCGACCTTTCTGCCTGCAGTTTTGGAGAGGGCCTGGGACGCAGACGGTCCGAGGCTTGCAGGGGTTGCCCTCCCTGACGGTGACCCCGCCCCTCCGTCCAGGGCGTCTTCCGGCGCACGGCCTGCCCCTGGGGGTGTGAGTGTGAGAGGAGGCTGCAGGTGTGCCCCGGGGGAAGGTTTACCGTTCCCCAAGGGGGAAGTTGTCCTCTTTCCCCCATGGGGGAAGAGCGTCACCTTACCCCATGGAGTAGGGGTCAACCTGCCCCCTTGGTGCTGAGGGTCCGCGCCCCCCGCACCGGCCCCCCCCCCCCGGCCCTATGAAGTGCACCTGTGCTCAGCAGAGTCCGGTGGGCGGGGTCAGGCTCCGGCCAGAGGCGGAGCCTGGGGCTCAGCAGCGCCGCTGAGCCAGGTGAGGACTCTTCCCCTTTGAGTGGTGCTGGGTTGCTAAGGGCTTTCCCCGCCGGCCCGTGTGAATGCAGTTTTGGAGGACGCCGCGGGCGCCGTCAGTCTGTGGCTTGCAGGGGTTGCCCTCCCTGACGGTGAACCCGCCCCTTCTTGTAGGGCGTCTTGGGGCACACGTCCTGCCCCTGGTTTGTGAGTCCGAGAGGAGGGTGCAGGTGTGCCCCGGAAAGAAGATTTACCGTTCCCCCAAGTGGGAAGAGGGTCCCGTTTCCCCCTTGGATAGAGCATCCCTACCCCGGTGGGGGCTGAGGGTGCCCGAAGCCCCTCGCCCGCGCCCCCCTGCGGCGGCGCTGTGAACTGCCCCTGTGCTCAGGCAGAGTCCTTTGGGGGGGTCTGGCTCCGGCCGGGGGCGGAGCCTGAGGCTCATCAGCGCTGCCTGGCCAGGTGAGGACTCTTCCCCTTTGAGTGCTGCCGGGTTGCCCGGGCCGTTCCCCGCCAACCTGTCTGCCTGCAGCTTTGGAGGTGGCCGCGACACAGACAGTCCGAGGCATACAGGGGGTAACCTCCCTGACGGTGACCCCGCCCCTCCGTCTATGGCATCCTCGGCGCACTGTCAGCCCCTCGGGGTGTGAGTGCGGAGGAGGTTGCCGGTGTCCCCCGAGGGGAAGAGGGCCCCATGGCCAAAACGGGCTTGCGGTCCCTGCACCTTGCAGGGGCTCTTGGACTCTGTACCCCCGTGGTTCCAGAGGTACCACGACCCGCATGGGGCTCAGGGTCCCCGAACCCCAGCCCCCCCCCTTGCCAGCGCCCCCTAGAGGCGGCGCCGTGAACTGCACCTGTGCTCAGGCAGTGTCCGGTGGGCGGGGTCAGGCTCCGGCCGGGGGCGGGGCCTGAGGCTCATCAGCGCTGCCTGGCCAGGTGAGGACTCTTCCCCTTTGAGTGCTGCCGGGTTGCCAGGGGCTTTCCGCACCGAACTTTCTGCCTGCAGTTTTGGAGAGGGCCTGGGACGCAGACGGTCCGAGGCTTGCAGGGGTTGCCCTCCCTGACGGTGACCCCGCCCCTCCGTCCAGGGCGTCTTCCGGCGCACGGCCTGCCCCTGGGGGTGTGAGTGTGAGAGGAGGCTGCAGGTGTGCCCCGGGGGAGGTTTACCGTTCCCCAAGGGGGAAGTTGTCCTCTTTCCCCCATGGGGGAAGAGCGTCACCTTACCCCATGGAGTAGGAGTCAACCTGCCCCCTTGGTGCTGAGGGTCCCCGCCCCCCGCACCGGCCCCCCCCCCCGGCCCTATGAAGTGCACCTGTGCTCAGCAGAGTCCGGTTGCCGGGGTCAGGCTCCGGCCAGAGGCGGAGCCTGGGGCTCAGCAGCGCCGCTGAGGCAGGTGAGGACTCTTCCCCTTTGTGTGGTGCTGGGTTGCTAAGGGCTTTCCCCGCCGGCCCGTGTGAATGCAGTTTTGGAGGACGCCGCGGGCGCCGTCAGTCTGTGGCTTGCAGGGGTTGCCCTCCCTGACGGTGAACCCGCCCCTTCTTGTAGAGCGTCTTGGGGCACACGTCCTGTCCCTGGGTTTGTAAGTCTGAGAGGAGGGTGCAGGTGTGCCCCGGGAGGAAGATTTACCGTTCCCCCAAGGGGAAAGATGGTCTCGTTTCCCCCTGGGTTAGAGCATCCCCTACCCCCGTGGGGGCTGATTGTGCCCGAACCCCCTCGCCCTCGCCCCCCAGCGGTAGAGCTGTGAACTGCACCTGTGCTCAGGCAGAGTCCGGTGGGGGGGGTCAGGCTCCGGCCAGAGGCGGAGCCTGTGGCTCAGCATCGCAGCTGAGCCAGTTGAGGACTCTTCCCCTTTGAGTGGTGCTGGGTTGCTAAGGGCTTTCCCTGCCGGCCTGTCTGCCTGCAGTTTTGGACGACGCCGCGGGCGCCGTTTGTCTGTGGCTTGCAGGGGTTGCCCTCCCTGACGGTGACCTCGCCCCTTCGTCTTGGGCTTCTTGAGGCACACGTCCTGCCCCTGGGTTTGTGAGTCCGAGAGGAGGGTGCAGGTGTGCCCCGGGAGGAAGATTTACCGTTCCCCCAAGGGGGAAGACGGTCCCTTTTCCCCCTGGGTTAGAGCATCCCCTACCCCCGTGGGGGCTGATGGTGCCTGAACCCCCTCGCCCTCTCCCCCCAGCGGCAGAGCTGTGAACTGCACCTGTGCTCAGGCAGAGTCTGGTGGGGGGGTCAGGCTCCGGCCGGGGGCGCAGCCTGATTCTCATCAGCGCTGCCTGGCCAGGTGAGGACTCTTCCCCTTTGAGTGCTGCCGAGTTGCCCGGGCATTTCCCCGCCAACCTGTCTGCCTGCAGCTTTGGAGGTGGCAGCGGACGCAGACAGTCCGAGGCATACAGGGGGTAACCTCCCTGATGGTGACCCCCCCCTCCGTCTATGGCGTCCTCGTCGCACTGTCAGCCCCTCGGTGTGTGAGTGCGGAGGAGGTTGCAGGTGTCCCCCAAGGGGAAGAGGGCCCCATGGCCAAAACGGGCTTGCGGTCCCTGCACCTTGCAGGGGCTCTTGGACTCTGTACCCCCGTGGTTGCAGAGGTCCCCCTTCCCGCTTAGGGCTGAGGGTCCCCAAACCCAGCCCCCCCTCGCCACCGCCCCCTTCCTGCGGCTCTGTGAAGTGCACCTTTGCACTGGTAGAGTCCGGCGGGCATGGTTAGGCTCCGGCCGGGGGCGTGGTCTGAGGCTCATCAGCGCTGCCTGGCCATGTGAGGACTCTTCCCCTTTGAGTGCTGCTGGGTTGCCAGGGGCTTTCCGCACCGACCTGTCTGCCTGCAGTTTTGGAAGGGGACGCGGTCGCTTCTTGTCTGTGTCTTACACGGTTTGCCCTCCCTGTAGGTGACCCCGCTCCTCCGTCTTGGGCGTCTTCGGGCGCTCTGCCTGTCCCTGGGTTTGTGAGTGTGAGTGGAGGGTGCAGGTGTCCCCCAGGCGATGATTTTCCCTTACCCCAAGGGTGAGGATCGTTCTGTTTCCCCATGGGGGAAGAGAGCCAGGTTCCCCCATGGAGGTAGAGGTACCCCTACCCACAAGCCAATTCAGGGTCTCTGAACCCCTCACCAGCGCCCACTACCAGCAGCCCTGGGAAATGCTCCTTTGTGTGTGCGCAGTCGGGTCTGCGATGTCAGGCTCCATACGGGGACGGAGCCTGTGGCTCATCAGCGCTGCTGGACCAGGTGAGGACTCTCCCTTTGAGTGGTGCTGGTTTGCCCGGGGCTTTCTGCGTCATCCTCTCTGTCTGTAGTTTTGTATGTGTCCACGGTCGCCGCTTGTCTGTAGCTTTCAGTTGGTACCCTCCCTGACAGTGACCCCGCCCCTCCATCTAGGGAATCTTCGGGCACTCTTTCTGCCCCTGTTCGTGTTAGTGTGATAGGAGGTTGCAGGTTTCTCCCAGGGGGAAGATTTACCATTCCCCTAATGGGCTTGAGGTCCTGAACCCCCTATGGGTCTTAGGGCCCCATACCCCCATGGGTACAGAGGGCCCCTTATCCCCCCAACCACAGATACTAGTCCTTAATTACTTAAAAATCAAAAAGGGTATGGCCTTCCCTGTGGTGTTGCGGTTGCGTGCTGGGCTTGAAGCTGATTGGAGTCTCTGCAGCACCGTTTATATCCCTGTCCACCAATGAGGGTCCCATATTGCACGCAGACCTTCCCTGCCCTGCCCACTGCTCACCTCAGCACTGTGTTTCGTCTGTCTGCCTGTATTGCTCCCACCTCTGGCTCTGGTGAATTGTCTCACCCTCCCGCACTGCTGACTGTACCCAGTGCTTGTATAAATAAAAAAATTAAATCTTAAAAAAAATAGAAAAGAGGATTAAATCCTGTTCTTCGGAGGGGCGAATCAACATGGCGGCGAGGAAACGCTTCAAGTAAGATCTCCCATTAAAAAAACGTTAATAGGGAGGATAAGTGGCAGGTCTCAGTAAGAACTGGGAAATGGAAGATAAACTGGTGACTCCAGCAAACTACCCGAAGAGGAAAGTTACCATAAAAGAGAGCTAGAAGGGAGGAAAGCTCAGAACCCTGCTACCCTCCCCTACCCACAAAGTCCGCACTCTCCAATCAACAGAAATGAGAATAAAAACCAAAAGCCTAAAACAACCAAGAGGAACAAACTATGCATCAAGACGGACTGTGAGTGGAAAGGAACTATTTCAGCCACCACACCCTGTGAACTGGAGCTGTGGAGAACCCTGCAACATTCACCATGGAGGTAAGCGAACAGCTCCAGGTGCTCATAGAGAAAAACAAAGACTCCCAGAGACCTATACACAGCCCCAGGCCAGCAGGTAAGCTTTTTCGGAAAAGTGGTGCCCTTGAAAAGGATTCGCGGATTGCGGCTGCCCAGGTCCCTGCGCCTGCGACCTAGGCTTGCACGGAGACACACGGGGGCTCTCTCTAAGGTGAACGTCCCTCACTGAGTAATCAGAAACCAGGCGCCTGGAAAGGGAGCGGGATGCAAAAGGCGCCATTTCTGTGGACATTGAACTGGGCTACAGCCCGCATCCTGGACCTGAGGGCTTTGGAACTGAGACCCAGGGCACGAAATCCAGAGTGTGGGATCCCCATGATGGTGGGTCACAAGGCAGACACAGCACCCCAAAGCCATTGAGGCTTTCCCCACCACTCCCACTCTGTTCCCCTGTCCCATGGAGTAAAAAAAAAAAAAAAAAAAAAAACAGCTCCCCAAGGACACTAGGAGAGATCTCTGGTGCCACCTAGTGACCAGAAAAAATCACCAACACCCCATAGAATAGGGACCTTTCTTCAGTAAAGACTACTTGAAAGGGGCAGAAAGCTCCCAGAGGAGTCAGAGGTGAGCTGGGAAGTTCGTCCAAGCCAGGCCCCTTCTGACCAGCAGTCCGAGCCCAGAGGGGGAGTGGGCACCCATGGCCGGGGCATACCGGGCACGCCCAAGAGTGTGCCTTTCTCTGAATCGCCGTTTTAGCATAGGGACCTTTCTTCAATAAGGACTGCTTGAAACCGGCAGAAGGCTCCCAAAGGAGCTGAAAAGGTGAGCTGGGAAGGTGAGCTGGAAAGTTTGCCCAGGCCGGGCCCCTTCTGGCCAGCAGTCTAATCCCAGAGGGGGAGCCCAATCCCAGAGTGGCACCCAGGGCCAGGGCAAACGGGGCGCATGGAAGAGTGTGCCTGTATCTGAATCGCCATTTTAGAATAGGGACCTTTCTTCAGTAAAGACTGCTTGAAACTGGCAGAAGGCTCCCAAAGGGGTCAGAGGTTAGCTGGGAAGTTCGCCCAAGCCAGACCCCTTCTGACCAGCAGTCTGAGACCAGATGGTGAGCGGGCACCCATGACTGGGGCAGATCCAGTGTGCTGGAGAGTATGCCTGTCTCCAAATTGCCTTTTTAGAACAGGGACCTTTCTTCAATGAAGACTGCTTGAAACTGGCAGAAGGCTCCCGGAAGATCCAGAGGTGAGGTGGGAAGTTTGCCCAGGCCAGGCCCCTTCTGGCCAGCCGTCCAAGCCCAGGGAGGGAGTGGGCACCCACGGCAGGGGCCAACCCGGTGTGCGGGAGAGTGCGTCTGTCTCCGAGTCGCCATTTTAGAATAGGGGCTTTTCTTCAGTAAAGACCCCAGAGGAGCCAGAGGGGAGCTTGGAAGTTCGCCCAGGCCAGGCCCCTTTTGGCCAGCAGTCCGAACCCAGAGGGGAGTGGGCACCCAGGGCCGGGGCAGACCAGGCGCATGGAAGAGTGTGCCTGTATCCGAATTGCCATTTTAGAATAGGGACCTTTCTTCATTAAAGACTGCTTGAAACCAGCAGAAGGCTCCCGGAGGAGCCAGAGGTGAGCTGGGAAGTTTGCCCATGCCAGGCCCCTTCAGGCCAGCAGTCCAAACCCAGAAGGGGAGCGGACACCCACAGCCAGGGCAGACTGGGCATGCAGAAGAGTATGCCTGTCTCCAAAGTGCCATTTTAGAATAGGGACCTATCTTCAATAAAGACTGCTTGAATCTGGCAGAAAGCTCCCCATGGAGCCAGAGAGAGAAGGTTCCCTGTGCAGTCAGAGGTGATCTGAAGGCCCCCACAAGAACGGTCCCACCTGGTAGGAAGTCAGTGCCCAGAGGAGGATCCAGAGATTTGGAACTCAGTGTGCGATCCAGGTGCTCCACCTCCAAGGAAGTCTGTGGGACTTCAAGACGCACCTGTGTAACTAAACACAGAAGGAGGAGAGCTTCTGTGACAGTGATCATTAACATGCTCAAAGTACCACTGTCTCACTAGACTTCTGGCAGAACAGTTTTTTACCCGTTTGGATTGCCAGTACCTGAAACTCCCGAAAGAACACACCAAAAAGATGCCAGCTAGTACCAGCAGCACAGTGTCCCAATGCATAAGGCAAATTAGAAGACAGGCAGCAGGGAAAAGAAAAACTACAAGCAAAGTAGCATCGCCTCAGAAAAAAGACACAGCACAAAAAAAAAAAAAAAACCACCAGCTTGCAACTATGGTGAAGTGGAAGAACTTCTGAGCCTTCCAGAAAAAGAACTTAAAACTGCCGTGATGAAAAAAAACTGATGGAAGTAATTAAGGAAAACAACGGTCAGAAGAATGAAATTGAGTACCTAAAGAGGGAAGTAAAAGAAATGCAGGAGATCAAAGAATTAATGGAGGTGCTAAGGAAATGAAAGCAGAATAGATGAAATGGAAGAACGAATAAGTACTCTTGAAGACACAGAAATAAAAAGAACCAAAACAGAAAAGGAAAGAGAAGTACGAAGGACAGAGACCAAAGAAAGACTTCGAGAACTATCTGACTCCATGAGGAAAGGAAACATAAGAGTTATAGGAATCCCAGAAGGAGAGGAGAGAGATGTAGGAACAGAGAAAATATACAAGGAGATAATTGAAGAGAACTTCCCAAACGTGAAGAAGGAGCTGAAAATTGATATACAAGAAGCAAGAGGGACCTCCCCGGTAGGGCAGCAGTTGAGCACTGGGTTGCAATGCTGCCCGCGGCCTCTGTGGCGCCAGTTCGATCCCCGGCTGCTCCCCGGCCACCTGAGGAGGGTCCCACGTGGCGTGCAGAACTCTCCTACCGCCCGCTGCTCCCCTCAGCAGTGTACTTTGGTCCTTCTGCCTGCTCTGCTCCTCGCTCTCGCTCTGGTGAATTCTCTCACCCTCCCGCGCTTCTGACTGTACCCAGTGCATGTATAAACAAAAACAAATAAACAAATAAATAAATAAATAAAACATGCCTCTATAAAAAAAAAAAGAAGCAAGAAGAACACCAAACTTCCATGATGAAAGGAAAAATACAGCAAGACACATAATGGTAAAGCTCCCAAAAATCCAAGACAAGGAAAAAATAATGAAGCTGACAAGAGGGAAGAAACAGATAACATTCAAAGGAAAACCAATCAGACTGACATCAGACTTCTCCAAAGAAACACTACGGGCAAGGAGAGAGTGGACGGACATTGTCTACAGACTCCAAGAAAACAGATGCCAACCAAGAATACTCTATCCCACAAAGCTCTCCTTCCTCTATGAAGAAAGAATAAGGACCTTCCCAGACAAACAGAAACTCTGGAATTTCATTACGACTAACCCCCAACTCCAAAAATTACTACAAGGAGTCCTAAAGCCAGAACCTCAGAAGGATGAATAACAATGAAAGAAGGCCAAAAAAAAGTTATTAACAAAATAAATAAATAAAATCAAAGGAAAGACAAACACAATGGCAAATACAGATGCTAGCATATCAATATTAACTCTAATTGTAAATGGACTAAACTCTTTAGTTAAAGGATGGAAAACAATCCTACAAGCAAATGGACCAAAAAAGAAAGCAGGAACAGCTATACTTATATCAGGTAAAACATTTCCAACTCAAAAAGGTAAAAAGAGACCCCAATGGTCACTACATTATGATCAAGAGGAAAATACTTCATGAAGAAATAACACTCATTAATATATATTCACCAAACGAAGGAGCACCAAAATATATCAGACAACTATTGGCATCTTTGAAAGCAGACATCAGAGAAAACACATACGTAGTGGGAGACTTCAACACACCACTATCAACAATGGCTAGATCAATGAGACAAAAAATAAGTAAAGACACTAAAGCTCTAAATAAGGATCTAGAGCACTTGGGCTTAACAGACATCTATAGAACACTAAACCCAAAATAATCTGAGTAGACATTTTTCTCAAGTGCACACAGATCATTCTCCAGGATTGATCACATACTGGGACCCAAGACAAACATCAACAGATACACCAAGATTGAAATCATACCAAGCATCTTTTCTGACCATGAAGGCATCAAACTAGAAATAAACCATTAGAAGAAGGCAAGGAACTCTCCTACCTCATGGAGATTGAAACCCACACTACTAGACGATCACTGGACTAATGAGGAGAAATTAAAAAATTATTTGAATTGAATTACAAGGAGGACACCAATGTCATAAATGTATGGGATGCAGCAAAAGCAGTAATAAAAGGAAAATATATAGCAATAGAGGCTCACATCAAGAAACAAGAAAGAACTCAAAGAAACAACCTAATCTCAAAGCTCAAAGAACTAGAAAAATAAAAACAAAAAAACCCCAAAACTATTAGAAGAAAAGAAATAATAAAAACCAAAGCAGAAATAAATGAAATCAAAACTAAAAAAAAAAAAGCAATCCAAAAGATCAATGAAACCAAGAGCTGGTTCTTAAAAAAAAAATAAAATAGACAAACCCCTAGCCAGGCTCACAAAGGAAAAAGGGGAGAAAGCATAAATAAACAGGATCACAAATGAAAGAGAAGAAATCACAACGGACATAGCAGAAATCAAAAGAATAATCAGAAACCACTATGAACAGTTATATGGAAACAAGTTCAACAATCTAGAGGAGATGGACAAATTCCTACAACTCTACAATCACCCAAAGCTAGATAAAGAAGAAATAGAACACCTAAACTAACCAATTACAAGCAGCGAAATTGAAATGGTAATCAAAAACCTTGCCAAAGGACCTCCCCAATGGCGCAGCAGTTGAGCGCTGGGTTGCAAAGCTGCCCGCAGCCTCTGCAGTGCCGGTTCGATTCCCGGCTACTCCCCGGCCACCAGAGGAGGGTCCCACATGGCACACAGACCTCTCCTGCTGCCCGCTGCTCCCCTCAGCAGTGTACTTCGGTCCTTCTGCCTGCTCTGCTCCCCGCTCTGGCTCTGGTGAATTCTCACCCTCCGGCGCTTCTGACTGTACCCAGTGCTCGTATAAATAAATAAATAAATCTAAAAAAAAAAAAGAATGCTGACCCATTCAAAAACCTTCCCAAAAACAAAAGCCCAGGGCCTGATGGATCTACAAATGAATTCTACCAAACGTTCAGAAACGAATTAGTGCCTATCATTCACAAACTCTTCCAAAATATTGAGAAGGAAGGGATAATACCAAACACGTTTTATGAAGCCAACATTACACTAATACCAAAACCAAACAAGGACAACACAAAAAAAGAAAACTACAGGCCAATCTCGCTTATGAACACTGATGCAAAAATCCTCAATAAAATTTTTGCTATCAGTATCCAACAATGTATCCAAAAGATAATTCACCACGACCAAGTAGGATTCATTCCAGGGACACAAGGATGGTTCAACATCCGAAAATCAATCAACGTTATCCAACACATCAACAAAAAGAAATATAAAAACCATATGATAATATCAATAGATGCCGAGAAAGCTTTTGACAAAGTGCAACACCCATTCATGATAAAAGCCCTTGAAATTCTTGGGATACAAGGAACATACCTCCACATCATAAAGCCCATATATTACAAGCCAACAGCCAGTGTCATTCTCAATGGTGAAAAGCTGAAAGCATTCACATTAAGATCTGGAACAAGACAAGGATGTCCACTCCCACCACTGCTTTTCAATATAATACTGGAAGTCCTAGCCAGAGCAATAAGACACGAGAAAGACATGCAAGGAATCCAAATAGGAAAAGAAGAAGTCAAACTATCACTATTTGCAGATAATATGATAATATACATAGAGAACCCCAAAAACTCCACAGAAAAACTAATTCAACTCATAATCAGTTCAGTAAAGTGGCAGGATACAAAATCAACACGCAAAAGTCAGCAGCCTTCCTATACACAAACAATAAATCTGAAGAAGAAGAAATAAAAAAAAATCCCTTTTATTATCAAAACAAAAAAAAATCAAATACTTGGGAATAAATCTAACAAAAGAGGTAAAGGACCTATACAAAGTAAACTATATAAAACACTGTTAAAAGAAATATAAGAAAAAGAAATGGAAAGACATCCCCTGCTCATGGATTGGAAAAATAAACATTATTAAAATGGCCATCCTACCAAAAGCAATATACAGATTCAATGCTATTCCAGTAAAAATTGCAATGTCATTCTTCAAAGAAATAGAACAATTATTGATGAAATTCATATGGAATCACCCAAAACCCAGAATAGCCAAAGCTCTCCTGAAAAAAAAAAAAGGGAATGGGGGCATCACACTCCCAGACTTCAAATTATACTACAAAGCCATAATCATAAAAAACTGCATGGTACTGGAACAAGAACAGACACACAAACCAATGGAATCGAATAGAAAATCCAGATATAAACCCACAGATTTATGGTCAACTAATCTTTGACAAAAGAGCAAAGAATATGCACTGGAGAAAATAAAGTTTGTTCAATAAATGGTGCTGGGAAAACTGGGTCGCTACATGCAAAAGAATGAAGCTTGACTACTACCTAACACCATGCACAAAAAAAAACTCAAAATGGATTAAAGAACAAGACATAATACCTGAAACCATAAAATACATAGAAGGAAATATAGGCGTAACACTACATGATATGCACATCAAAGACATCTTTACAGACACATCACCCAAAGCAGTGATAGTGAAGGCAAAGGTAAATAGCTGGGACGACATCAAATTAAAGAGCTTCTGCACAGCAAAAGAGACAATAACAAAAGCAAAGAGAAACCCCACCGCCTGGGAGTACATTTTTGCACCCAACACTAATGATAAAGGACTGATCACAAAAATCTACAAAGAGCTGATGAGACTCAACAAAAACAAACGAAATAATCCAGTCAAAAAAATGGGCAGAAGAGCTAAAAAAGAAACTTCTCTGAAGAGGAAATGCAATTGGCCAAGAGGCATATGAAAAAATGTTCAACATCCCTTGTAATCAGGGAGATGCAAATCAAAACTACAATGAGATACCATCTTACACCAGTGAGAATGGCACATATTAAGAAAACTTGCAACAACAAATGTTGGCGAGGTTGTGGAGAAAAAGGAACTCTCCTGCACTGTTGGTGGGAGTGCAAACTGGTCCAACCACTATGGAGAGCTGTGTGGAGATTTCTTTGTAAACATAGAGCTTCCATATGATCCAGCAATTCCACTCCTAGGTATTTACCCAAAGGACACAGAAACATCAATTCCAAAGAGCACCTGCACCCCTATGTTTATAGCAGCACTATTTACAATAGCTAAGCTTTGGAAACAACCCAAAAGCCCAAAAATAGATGACTGGATCAAGAATATGTGGTACATATACACCATGGAATATTACTCAGCATTCAAAAAAGATAAACACATGCAATTTGCAGCAACATGGATGGAGCTGGAAGGGATCATGCTCAGCGAAATAGGCCAGAAAGAAAAAGACAAACACCGGATGGTCTCACTCATAGCAGGAATCTAGAAAACTTAAATAAGGGACCAGGAAACGGAATAACTATAAGAAAGAAAATATTAAAATCAGCAAACAACTATGAGCCAGAGACACTCTATGGGGGGTGGGGGTGGGGAAAGGAGGGATGGGGTCAAAATAAGGGGGTTGTAATTGTACCGGGAATATAAAAATAAAATTTAAATTAAAAAAATAGGAAAGGGGATATTATCATGGGTTACACAACTCCTTTTTGTGCTAACAGGATACGCAAAACTGTACTAACAGGATTTATTACTATCCATGTACTAACAGGATTTCCTAACAGGATATCCATGTACTAACAGGATATCCATGTACTAACAGGATTTCCTCTCATTTACGGCGTTCTTTAAGCATTTTTTAAATATTTATTTATTTATGGAAGAACCGGGGTATAGGCCAGAAGTGCAGGATGGTGTGAGGATTCACCAGAGACAGAGCGGGGAATAGAACAGGCAGACTGACAATATACACTGCTGAGGGGAGCAGCAGTGTATATCCTCGCCCGTCGGTAGGGGTCAAACCAATGATACAGAGTCTGTGGACAGACTCACATTGCGGCACTCAACCGCCTGCACCACCCGGGAGGCCCTTCTTTAAGCATTTTTTAAACTAAGTTTTGCTGACAAGAATCTTGAGACATTGGCAGATTAGAATGAGTGGAAAGAGTCTGAAATGCTCTAAGAATTTCTTGAAGCTTATTAGAGAGTTCAGGTGGAGGGTGCTGTAGCACCCTCTGAAGAGGCCTTGTGATCAGGGTCAGACTCAGAAGAGTCCAGTAAATGTTTTTTAACCCCCTCGTGTAAAGGGAACGCTAAGTTGTTCTTTATAATTGTTTTGAGGGGAGGTAGGATTATTACCCACAGGATGAAGAGCTTATTGTTTTAGAAAAAGCTTTTTACAGGATTAACAAACTTACAGACCTTTATAACATACTTACTTATTTATACTAACAAAGATTTTTAAGAGTGGGTTCGTCTTTCTGTTTAGTTAATTACCGGTGTTTGTTGAACAACGCAATTTTTACCTTTTAAGAAAACACATTTAAACATTAAATATTAACACCCAATCTTAAAACCTAAAGACATGTATCTCTTAAATTAAACCATTGAATTTACACTAGTTTACCAAATTTAGATCATGATCAAAATTGGGGGTTTTGTATAGGTGCCATTTATAGTTAATCCTCCGGAGGTAGAAGACAAGGATAAACAGAGATCTCTTGATTTTTATTTAAACTTTTGGCCATGTGTTAATTTTAAGAAGTCAAATTATCTATTTTTAAAGGTTTTTTATCTATTTATATACATAAGAACTAGGGTGTAAGCCAGATGTGTGGGGGTGAAAAGACCAACCTGAAGAGTGGTGAGAACAGACTATCTACCGAAACATGCTGTTGAGGGGAGAAGCCGGCTGAGACAGGAGAGGCTGGCTCTGTAATGTGGGCCACTCCCCAGCCAGGATCTAACCCTTGCTGTACTGGCCTGAGATAGCTCAACAGTGTTGAGACTTCAACCCCTGTATTACCAGGGAGGCCCCATATATCAAGATTTTTTAATGAGATAGAAGTTAAAATCCTTATATAGATAAAGTGTTTAATTTCAAGCATTACTTAAGACTGAGAGCCCAAGGTCACCAAAATTTTAAAGACAGGCAGTTGTTACTAAGTTTGAGATGCTAAAATATTTTAGAGTTTGTATTTTTAAGAAATAATCCTTTGGCTTTATATTGTTTTTGCTTTATTTTATTGAGACCAAACATTTTTAAGATAATGGAATAATTTTTATGGACCATGCATGGGGAAAACAAGAGAAGAGAGGTTAAGATCTTTGATCTGAAGGGGTGTGAGATTATCACTCATCTTTCAAAGAGAGAGAGTAAAGATTTAACTGAAAAACTCACTGAAGAAAGTTAACATCACAGACTCAGTGTCTGTGGGCCTTTCACCAGGCTGATTATCATCACAGAGTCCGGCTCTGTGGGCCTTTTACCTGGCTGATTTGGAAGAAAGTAACATCACAGACTCAGAATCTGTGGGCCTTTTACCAGGCTGATTTGGAAGAAAAAGATAGGAAAGACACGACTGAAAACACCTTCTTACCGCTTGGTCGCAGACTCTGGGTCTGTGAAGCCTTTTGGCCAGACTTTAGAGGATGTCCAATTCCCGTCTCTGGGCTTGAGAAGCAGGGTGTGGGGTCCCTGTTTGGGAGCCATTTGTTGCATCAGGCAATATCACACTGATAAAGAAACAGGAGTCTTGGAACAGGCTACATAATGCAGGATATTGCTGAAGAGCAAGATCCTGGCCCTTTTATTGACCCACGGTATTGGTTGTAAGGGGGAAGAGCAAAAGGAGATTAAGGGCATGGAGATGATAGAAAGGGGAAGGGTGTAGAAGATTAGGGATTGTGAGTCTGCCCTCCGGCACTTCTTACCTACCTCATGACACACCCTAATCCCCAGCCATTGTTCTAATCTTACCGACAAGGCGTTCCACTGATCAGCTTCTGGGGTCCCTTGTCAATACATCGGTCCTTGGCCAGGGCGTTCCCGGCCATACATATCTCGTGATGGGTAAGTCGGGAGACGTGTTATGCTTTATTTTATTTTATTTTTTTGCAGATTTATTTACTTATGAATACAAGAGCTTGGGTGTAGGGCAGAGATGCGGGGGTCGGGTAAGGGAGTTCACCAGAGACAGTGCAGGGAACAGAACAGGTGGACTGACTGAAATACACTGCTGAGGGGAGCAGCGGGGAGACAGGAGAGGTCTGTGGCTCCCCGTGGGTCACCTTCCTGGCTGGGGATGGAACTGGGGCTCCAGAGGCTGGGGATGGCTTCACAGTGTGGTGCTTAAACCCTTCCCTAACAGGGTGGCCCCTAGTCATGCTTTTATGTCAGCTTCAGGTAAGGGGATTTTTAAGAATGGTTTAAAAAAATAATCTTTCCCAGAAATTCAAGCCACTTTGTTTGCCCTTTTAATGACTAGCGGATAATGTAGGGTCACAGTATTTTGGGCACGGAGGAGGCATTTGCCTGCATCTCAATGTTCATTTGGGAGCCATCCCGCCAGCGCCTGCGTCCGGGGTGCCGTGGCCTCCGGGATCCCCTTTGCGCCCAGCCCCGCCCAGCGCACCTGGCTGTACCTGTGCCGCTACCGCACGTGCACGCTCGTTCAGGCCCTGCTGGCCCCTGACTCGGGGTGAGGTTCGGCTGGGGTGAGCCTGGTCCTTCAGGAACCCCGTTGGGGCGCCGCTGCCCCTTGACCTGGGGAGCCGGCAGCGGGGAGCAGACAGGTGAGGCTCAGGGAGGGAAGGCGCTTGGGCTCGGGGAGGCGCATCTGACCTGCACCCCAGTTCTTGTATAAATAAATAAATCTTTTTTTAAATTAGCCTTTTTCTAATGATTCCCAGGCAGCAGGTTTAATTGCTGCACTTACCAGAGAAAATTCCTGGAGCTCTAGAACAATTGGTGAGGAGAGGATGCCTCAGCAGTGCCTGCAGCATTGTTCAGGTGAGACCTTTAGGACCATTTATTTATTTATACTGTCTTAGGGTCTTCCCTTTCCTCAAGTTCATCTTTTTTTTCTTTTCTTGCATCGTTGTTCATTTTTTTTAGGTATTGGATTCTCCCTTCAGGGGTGGTCCCCATAGTGCTCCCACCAGAATAGCACCCGTGACCCATCACCATAATCCCTTGTGCTCTTTCCCTCCCCTCTGTTCACCCCCTCCCCCCTCTGCGCTGGGGGCCTCAGCTCTTGGTCAGCCTGCTGGGGTTGTCTTTTTCTCTACCTTTTGTTCAGTTTCTCTATATTTCCCACGTAAGAAACCAGCTGATATTTCTCTTTCTCCTGCCTTACTGTGGCTAGCATCATCCCTTCCAGCTCCATCCGTATCACCACAAACAGCATGAATTTGTCTTTTTTGATTATGAGCAATACTCCGCGGTGTAACTGTACCACAACTTTTTGATCCATTCATCTGTTTTGTGGCATTTGAGTTGTTTCCATGTCATGGCTATGACATGGAGTGGAACTCCAAGGAGTGGAACTCTGGATCATGTGTAGACCCGTTTTCAGTGTTCTGGGGAACCTCCACACAGCTGCCCATAGTGGCTGGACAAGTTCGCTCTCCCACCAGCAGCATCAGAGACTCCTTTGTTTCCACCGCTTCTCCAGCATTTGTTATTGCCAGTTTTGTTTTGTTTTGTTTTGTTTTTAATGAGGAGCATTCTCACTGGAGTGAGGTGGTCCCTCATTGTGGTTTTGATTTGCATTTCCCTGATATTAGTGATGATGAACATTTTTTCTATGCCTGTTGGCCATTTGCATTTCTTCTTTGGAGAAGTGTCTTTTTACTTCTGCCCATTTTTTTGGACTGGGTTTTTTGTTTTTGTTGAGTCATGTAAGCTCTTTGTAGATCTTTGATATCAGTCCCTTAGCTGTCATGTGGTGTGCTGATATTTTCTCCCATTCAGCGGGGTGTCTCTTTGTTTTGATCATTGTCTCTTGTTTACATTCTCCCTGGTTTTCCTTGCTTCTGGAGAAGAATCCTCAAAGATGTTTCTGAGGATCATGTCATTGAGTGTTGTCCTGTGTTCCCTTCTGTATATTCGATGGTGCCAGGTTTCACATGCAAGTCTTTCATCCACTTGAGTTGGTTTGTGTGTTGTGTGAGACAGTGGTCTACTTCATTCTTTTGCATGTTGCAATCCAGTTTCCCCAGCACCATTTATGGAAGAGGCAATTTTTTTCCAATGTATATTCTTTGCTCCTGTGTCATAGGTTAGCTCACCATATATGTGTGCTTTTATTTCTGGGCTTAACTTTGATTCCATTGGTCTCTGTGTCTGTTTTTGTCCCAACATAGTTTTTATTATAACAGCTTTGTCATATTGTTGGATGCCTGGGAGTGTGAGACCTCCATTTTTCCTCCCTTTTAGTCAGAACTTTCACTGCTCAAGGTTTTGTGATTCCATATGAATTTGAACAGTATTGGTTCCATTTTGTTGAAGAACACCATTGAAATTTTCATTGAAATTGCACGGAATCTGTAAATTGCATACAAATAGGAAGTCCCATCTAGGTTTGTTACTTTTTTCCAGTTATGGAACATTCATAAAACAGAGTGTTAATAAAAAATGTATGTGTTGGGCCTCCCCGCTGGTGCAGCGATTGAGCGCTGGGTTGTAAAGCTGCCTGCAGCCTCTGCAGCACCGGTTCAATCCCCGGCTGCTCCCCGGCCACTGGAGGAGGGGCCCACATGGCGCGCAGACCTCTCCTGCCGCCAGCTGCTCCCCTCAGCAGTGTACTTCGGTCCTTCTGCCTGCTCTGCTCTCCACTCTGGCTCTGGTGAATTCTCTCACCCTCCCACGCTCCTGACTGTACCCAGTGCCTCTATAAATAAATAAATAAATCTTTTAAAAAATGTATGTGTCATTTTCTGTAATGTCCAAAAATGTGTTATTTTCTGGGGTGGAAATGTTGGTGAGGATACCCATTTTGTGGGGCCTGTGTGCAATTCCATTTCAACATTGCTCAAATGGGTTGAGACTAGAACATCTGTTGCCATTTTTGCTACCTTGAAAGTCACCATGTCACAAACAATAAAGGTCACGGATAGACATGGCAATAGCCTTCTGCTCTGTGTCAGTGACTTCCTTTCATTGACAGTGGACAAAATTCAATTAAAGGGTAACTTTTTAGCCAAAAATAAAATCTCCTTTTTAAAAAATGGGAATTAAATATTGTTGGCATTCTTTGGTTCCTTGAATGCCTCTTACTATTCCCACCCAGTGTTTTTTTCTTTCTTTCTTCCTTTTCTTTGCACCCTCTTCATTTATGATACTTCTGACCTTGTGTAACAGTGTGGCCCCCAGGAAAGGGGGAGGTTCCAGGTTTCATGGCCCACCCAAGGGAGGGTGGAGCTGAGCAGAGAGAGAAGAAGCTGCAGAGGAGACTGAGGAAGGAAGCAGAATGGAGCCAGAAGGAGACCTGGAGGAGGCACATGGAGCCTAGAGACACGTGAAGAAACTGTGCTTGTCTTTTGGTCGTGGACTGGGTGACACAGATGTGGGTGAGACCAGTAGGGAGGTGACAATGGCAGTTTTTATCTTGATTTTGATTTTGCTCTTTTCCTTGGGCTTGTCTGGTTGTTTCTGACCCTTTTCTGAGGGTCCCCACGGGAAGATGCTTTAGACTTGTGGCAGGCTGTGGGGCCTTGCTCTGGGCCAATCCCATTTGGATGTGTTAGGGGGAAATGATGTCCTGAGTTAATCCCATACAGGCTTTGTGGACCCCACCCCCACTCCAGACTAAAGCCATCAAGACATTGGGAAAGACAAATCCCATCACCACCAAAGGGAGGGTGGCTGGGACCTAAGGGTGGAGTTGGGCAGCCAGGTTGGATATAAAAACCAAACACGTGGGCCTTGGGGTCGCTGGCTCGCGATCGCTCGCCTCCTGGCTTCACCGCTCCTGGCTGGCGGCCAACTCTGAGAGCGCCATTTTGGGATTCCTGATCGGCGGATTGGGTAGGACTCATTTAAAACTTTGTCTCCCACTTTTCTCCCAGAGCTGTACATTTCCTCATTTCCCCTTCCCTTGTAAATAAACCTTTTATTAACCTTTCACGTGTGCCTGCAGTAGAGCATTGATAAGTCCTTTTAAGCGTGCGGGTGAGGACCCACAGTCAGGCACCCCGTTTTGTATCAGGGTTGCTCTACAACAGTTGGAGTTTTACCCACAAGGGGGCGGGTAACTTTGGGTGCTTGATTTAGAAACCAGATTCTTTGCCTTTTCTGTATTGTTTCCTAATTGTATTAAAGTTCCTTCCCATTAAAGTCTCATGTTTTGTGTTAATGCGGCGGATGGCAGAACCCTATATAGAATAGGCAGGTTTGCAGGGTTTGGGCTGCCCCTCTCTCTGTCCTGTAACACTTGCACAGTTTACAAGTTTACCCAGAAATAAAACTGAGACACAGGGCAAGTTAGGGTAATTAGGCAGTTTTAGGGACACTGCACGAGGGGACCTCGGAGAGTTGAGGAAGGCTTCAGAGATGAGGGCAGCAAGAGGAATGTCACTAATTCCACTAGGAAAAACAAACATCCCAGGACCAAGGACAACATTGTTAATGCTGGCCTAGGTTTCCTTCAGGTGATAAAGGGAGGTAGAGATTGGGGAAATGGAGAGTGGTTTAATTTATGGACAAATTAGAAGGGCAGCTGTTTAACTTCAATGCAGGGATGCCCACCCAGAAGACTGGGCCATAAAGATAAAGATGCAACAAATGGGGAAAGACAAACCTGTTAGATAAAGAATGTAAAGATCCCCCGCTAAGAAGCAAATTAAGTGAGACAGCCAAGAACTAACCAATCACAAAGA
The DNA here is from genome assembly GCF_964194135.1 of Talpa europaea. Lineage (NCBI taxonomy): Eukaryota > Metazoa > Chordata > Mammalia > Eulipotyphla > Talpidae > Talpa > Talpa europaea. The sequence goes on along the minus strand of NC_140082.1, from coordinate 70,167,902 downwards.
GACTGGTGGAGCTTTATAATAATGAGGGAAAGAAGGTATATATTCCCAGAGACACGACTCCAGTTTGGCTTCCTTGCCCCTCCCAGGCCTGGTTTCATGGCCTGGGAGTCCCACTTTATTTCAGTTCCTTTTCTCCTCAATAAACTATTTCTTTCTCTAAACAAACCTGCCTCTTCTCGCTTGCTTGCCTGTGAGTCTGTGAAGTTCCTGCTGCGGCTTCGTGAGACACCAACCCATGGGGGTCTAGTGGCTGGGACTCAGCGCTGCCCCTGCAGCCTGGGATCTGTTCCTGGCTGGGAGACTAGGCCTGACAATTCCAGTATCAAAACCACTGTTGAACTACCACAAGTGAATCAGTATAAATCTTGATACTGCCAGCTTTCCTGTCAATGATGGAACCTCTGCTGAAATAACCATGTTTTCACTTGTAGGATGAGACAGAAAATAAAAGTGTTCTCTTAGGCAGGACACTCGATTTATATCGATCTGTGACAAGTTGACTTGGAATACAGGATTTTCATTCTATTATGTTCTATATTTCTTTTTGCAAAGGCAATGAAATAATCACAGGAAGGTTTTATCAGTTATTTCAAATTTTGTTTTATGGAATGTCATTGCTCCATTCAAAATTGTCTTTTTCTTCCCATAGTTATGCACAACTTTCAGGCCTCTTGTATTTGTTTTGTAAAATTTTTATTTATTTATGCATACAAGACTGGGGTTGTAGGCCAGAGATGCAGTGATACTCTTCTGAGGGGAGCAGCAGGCGAGACAGGAGAGGTGTGCTGCACCATGTGGGCCAGCTCCCAGGCTGGGGATGAAACCCATACCACAGTGGCTGCCAGTAGCTTGATAGTGCTGAGACTTATCACAAGTGGGATTAATTGGCTTCAGTCAGAAGTTGGCTCTCAAAGAGAATTTTATTACCATGTTCTTCACATACACACACATTCACATAGGCAAGGCAACCCAAAGTTCCCAGAGTAGCTCTGACTGAAGACAGTAGCCACGACGTGTCTTAGCCGGGCCTTCCACCCAGGGGAAAGTCCTCTGGCCGTGGAAGTCTCTAGGCTTGAGGGCCCGAAGTCCGGATGGTCCCCAGGATGTTGAGCCGGTCTGCAGCATCTACTGCTGTCAGAGAGCAGGCTGCCGGTTTGTGGGAGGAAGAACCGGGGAGTGAGGCTTGGTTCATGGTGTGCCAAACTGAGGAGTGAGGAGAGGTTCTGGCTGGAGAACAGTCTGAGTCCAAAGAGGAGCAGCAAGCTGGACTCAGAAGAGGAGCTTCTGGAAAGTCCTTAGCTCAGAGCCAGGTTTGGGACTGCTCGGAGAATGCTTCATGAATCCACTCCTTTTATGCATCCTTATCAGGTTCAGGCTCAGGCACCATCTGTTTTTATCATCTTTAACATTCAGGGTGTGCAGCCCCATTCACTCAAGGCGCTCACAGACACCTTAACATACTCTTAGTTTCACTCTTAGCCTGTGTATTTATATTGCTTGTAAGCTTTTCATGTTGATTACATGCTTAACCCCTTGCACCCAGAGGGAGACCCCAGACCTCTTGTATTTGAGGCTGGAAGGGTCTGGGCTTTGAATTAGTGCCTTATTATTTTCACCTATAACTAGATGAAGCTTGTTGATTAAAACAATAAATATTGTAAAAATTGAAAAAGGGTAAAATGTGCTCATTTGGACTGACAAATTAGTTCAAGCTAAAAATTGAAAACCTATTGATGGAATACAGGTGATGGGGTTCAGTGTGGGGGGATTCTTGGATCCTCTGACAAATCATTCAGTAATGTTCCCTTTCATCAGCACATGGCAAGGTGATCGAGGAAAAGAGAGCAGGAAAGAGAGAAGTCTGCATAGACTCAGATAGGCTCTGAAAGAACAAAAGCTGCATTTTGCCAGGGTAAGAGGTGTTCTTTCATAATGTTCTGTGATGGAATGAGTGTGGAAATTATTGCCTTGGGGTCAGAATGGGTGGGTCTTCTAAGTTTGATAATCCTCTCTAGCCCCACCTCTGACTGGTCATCTTTTCTGACCCCACCTTAGATTGCTGGAACCTTCCACAGGTGGGTTAATATTTATATAGATTGCCCTTATGATACCTCCCTCAGTAAAAACAAAAAACAACAACAAGGTGAACTTGACATTAACTGATATGCCGCTGCTCTTCCTACACCTGCTTTACTATCTGGACGACAATATTTTCACCCTTAGAAATTTTTCTATAACTGCAACAGAATTTTTAATGCTTTCTTTAAAAAAATTCTATGGTGGGCCGCCCTGGTGGTGCAGCGGTTGAGCGCTGGGCTGCGAGGCTGCCCGCAGCCGCTGCAGTGCCGGTTGGATCCCCGGCCTCCGCGCGAGGGTCCCACATGGCGCGCAGACCTCTCCTGCCGCCCGCTGCGCCCCTCAGCAGTGTATTACATCGGTCTGCCTGTCCTACTCCCAGCTCTGGTTCTGGTGAATACTCTCACCCTCCCCCGCTTCTGACTGTACCCAGTGCTTGTATAAATAAATAAATCTTTTTTAAAAATTCAACTATTTCTTTTAATACAGACACACACATATATGTAATATCCCAAATGCTAATATCTAAATCCAGAGTCCCCGCAGAAGGGCGACACCGACTTGTTCTCTTCTCTGAATGAGCGAGAATCCCTATTTCAGAGGGTACTTGCCTCCACGTCATTCTATCTCCCCATCTTCAGGGCTCTGACGCCACACACTCCCGCTTCCTGCTCCCCCTCTGAGCGGCCCCCCACGGCTCTCAGCTCTCCAGGCTGTGGCCCCTCCTCGCCCGGCTGACCCGCCCCTCGGCAGCGACTCGGTCCCCCCTGCGCCTCCCGCCGGCCCTGGCGCCTCCGCCTGCCAGTGTCCAGCTCGGCCGCCCCGCCCCTCCGCGCCACCAGGCCACGCGCGCCGCTGCCCCGCCCCCGGCCCCCCCGCGAGCCTCTACGTCCTCGGCCTTGCCCCGCCCCCTGCGCGTGACCTCCCGTCCCTGCGCGCTGACGCGGGAACGGCAGCGGGAGCAGAAGTGGCTGAGCCATGGCCTCCAGCGGCGCCCACCCCAGCAGAGCGGCCCGTGGGCCGAGGCAGGAGAAGCCCCGGGGACAAAGCACAGGAGGCGGGGAAGTGCGGGGAGACGCTGAACAGGTCAGGGGAAGGTGAGGACGTCTCCCTGCCCGAGGCTGACGGCCGAGCGGTGAGTCAGGGGACCCGGGGCTGGGCGGGCAGGCTGTGGAGAGCTCTGCGCGGGTCATTTGGGTCCTGGGGGAACATGGGGGTCAGGACATTCCCGAGTGTGACCCTGAGGGTGCGCGGCGCCCCTGAATGAAGGCGCATCCCCCGTGTTTGCTCCCAGCGCCTCCCTGCTGCACTGATCAACCTCCGGATGGGTTTTCTGGGCTCACCGTTCTGTTCCATTGATCTGTGTGTTTTATCTCTGTGGACTTAGGATATAATTTGGAGAATGTATTGTAAACTTTTCTGGGGCTGACATCCCCCTCCCCACGCCAGGTCCAGCAGGCAGGAGGGCAGAGCCGAGTCCCAGTCTCCTGGGGTGCAGGTTCTTACCCAGTAGGTTGCGTGGTGCCTGGGGCTCTGCATTTCTCACGGGGTCTGAGATGCTGCCCGTGGTGGGCCTGGGCCCACGTCTGAAGGATGAGGCATCACTTACCTGTTGTGCAGCTGATGTGGCCATTCAGAGCCTGGAAGAGGGAACTTTGACACCTAGAAACTGCCTCATGAGGCAACTTCAGACTCCCCTTGAATAGAACCAGGCTTTCCTGAGCCTTGAGTGACCAAGAGCCACACGGCTGCCACACTCTGGATACAATGTCTGCTTTTCAAAAATGGGTTTGTAGTCACCATTTCAGTGTATTGAAACCTGTGACTATCTCTTTATCACTAAAGGACACCCCCGAGATTCCCACAGAAAGGACAGCTGGATGCTATCACCAATGGGGATGGAAGGTCCTTCATGGGAAATCATCTGAGACACTGAAGGGCCCATTCCTAAGCTCTTGAGGTCTTTTCTCTACTGATACCTGGCCCTAAGAGGATCTCTCCTGTATTAGAGCATGAATAAGCCACACTCATTCACCTGGGAAGTGGACGTTTTGTCGATAATCAACTTTTTAATATTTATAATCTGTTAAACTGATATTACCTCCTCCATCATAAATCCTTTTATGCTTGCTTTGGAGAGAAATTGAACAGGTCAGGGAAGGGGAAAGAAATCGATGTTTATTGAGCACCTGCTGGAGATTACCTGACCCTGTGCAACAAGTCCATTACTTAAGTTATGTGATCTCACTGGTGGCACTGTAGAGACATTATTCCTACTCCGTAGTTGAGAATCCTAAGGTCCAAAGGAGACAGGAACTTGTGTTAAGATCATACAAATAAGGACGAAAGTCAGGGATTTTTGGACTACATATTTTTGGCCAAATCATAGATTGTCAAATGAGGCTAATCTGGAAACCCCCTGAAGGCCAGAGGGAGGGGAGGAGTGTGGGCAACCCTGTCCATCCTCAGAACAGCTCCGTGGGTGTTGGACTTCCTCCTTCATAAGGAAAGAGCCTCAGGTTAATATAAAAGTTTAATGTATCATTGTGTTACATGCAGATGCTGTCTTTAATGTTGCACATGATTTCCTTAATAGTTTTAGAAATAGCTCTAATCCCAAATGTGATTGCTACTCACAGGAGACTGCATTTCAAAACAGCCTTTTCTGTAATTATTCCCATACAGCAGATTTAGCTGCTGTACCTACCAGAAGGAATTCCTGGAGATCTAGAACAGCTGATAAGAAAGCAATGCCTCAGCAGTGCCTGTAGTATTATTCAGGATAAGACCCCCCCTTTGACTGTTAAAGATTTGATCTATGTCATCTATACAAGTGGGAAACACACTAGAAGCAGTGACTGGTGTCCTCAGGATGTTGGTATTCACGGTGATTGTTTTGTTATTCATGTTTCCTCTGTTGATAAGTTTTTCAGTGAACTTGTATCATTTTGTGATTAGATTTTAAAAAGGTTATTTACATAGTCCTAAAGTTTAGATTCTTGCACATTGCTCTTAGTAATTTTCAGTATTAAAGAGCACACATCCATTCTCTGAAACAATCTCGATTATGTTTGTTATTCCAATGAACCGAATGTGAAGTTGAGTGTGAAGATGTATGTCCTACTTTAACAAAATGCTCTGGAGAGTGAGGCAGCGCTCCCGCCTGCCTGTGACTGTGCAGGTGTTTCTTTTCACAGACCTTTGGCGTTTTCAGCTCTCTCTGCCCGCTGGTGTCTGTGCACTGTCCTGTACTTACCTTCGCTTTTAAATTGTCCTTTGGATATAAACAAAATACAGAACAATTCTCTGGAGATAAAAATAGGTCTATTTCATCCTGATACATGTTCTTAAACATATTGTGGCAAGTGTTTCTCTATCCCAGCACCAGCTGTGATCACCTCCTATCTTCATTAGGTTTGCCATAGTGGGGGTAGGGCCAGCTCCAAACAGCAGCCTTAGCAAAATACATTTCTTTTCTTTGATAGGTGTACTTATATTGCACCAAATAAAAGGTGGTGCAGGCACACCTTGAAGATATTGTTGGTTCATTTCCAGAATACCACGGCAACCCTAATATTGCATAAATAAAGTCATTACTTTTTTGTTGGTTTCCTGGTGTGAGTGAAAATTGTTTGCTCTATAGTGTCGTCTATTAGGTATGCAGTAGTATTTTGTCTAACGAGAAAATAGCCTAATTAGATATCACCGAGACATGAGGTGAACATATGTTTTTTGGGAAATGGTGCTGCTGGACTTAGCCCAGTCCAGGTTGCCACACACCTTCAATTTGTGAAAAGCAGTATCTGATAAAGAAAAGCAAGCAGTATGGGGTGTGCCTTTATAGACACTTCTGAGAACAATCCTTTGGGTTTTAATAAAGCATACACATCTGGATAAGTGGACTTCAATTTAATGATGATGTTTATATGTAACTATTTTTTTTCAGCAGTTATGTCAGCACAGGAGTGTGTGTATTCTTTTCCATGATAGAAAGTACGCTGAACACTCAAGGTAGTGAACAAGGGTTAGCTAAATGCCTGCAATCTGCCAGGGACTGGGCTATACACAAAGCCTCTTTAAAATTTGTTGTGGTCTTTTAAAAATGTCAAAAATTTATAGCTATCATTGGTTGAATCTCAGTTGTAAGTAGAAAATAGGGAGTTTAGTTTTTATTATGCTACTGAACAGCTACAGAGGAAGCACATATGACTTGGCTTCTGCCTAAATTCTTCCCCAGGCTGTAAATCCATGTGTCTGCAGTGAGGTAGCCAGTACTCCCTGCCACCACACTCTGATCCTTTTGCTCCCCAAACTGGACATTACTGTTGACATTTGGGATCATGGCACCACTGCTGTGCTTTATTGTTTTGAATCATTGGTGTTTTGTTATTTATCTTTTTAAAACACTTATTTATTTATTATGCACAAAAGATCTAGGGCACAGGCTAGAGAAGCAGGGGGTGGGAGGACTCACGAGAGACAGAGCAGGGAACAGAATAGGCAGACCAATTGAAATACACAGCTGAAGGTAGCAGCGGGTGAGACAAGAGAGGTCTGCCTCGCCAGGTGGGACACCCGCTGGCCGGCCGGGGATCAAACTGGGGCTGTGGGGACTGTAGACCCCCTCATAGTGCGGTGCTCAACCCCCAACCCCCTGTGCCACCAGGGTGGCCCTAGATTTATTTTTTTAATATTTTATTTTATATAATTCTTACAACATTCCTATTTTTATTTTTATTTATTTATGCATTTTTATTTATGCATACAAGAACTCTACCCATTTCTAATTCAAAGTTTGCTTTTTTTGTTTAAAGATTTATTTTTGTGTAGAAGACCTGGGGTGCAGGCCAGCAGTGTCGGGTGATGAGAGGATTTACCAGTGACAGAGTGGGGAGCAGAACAGACGGATCTACTGAAATACACTGCTCAGGGGAGCAGCGGGTAAATACAGGAGAGGTCTGCTGTGCCCTCTGTGGGTCAGCTCCCTGACTGGGGATCGAACTTAGGCCATATTGTGGGCCATTGTGGTGATAATGGTGAGACTTAAGCCCTGGTCTACCAGGGAGGCCCTCAAAGTTTGTTTTGATGTTGAGTAAGCATAATTATTTGTTGAGCTCATTTAATGTTACAGAATACTAATACAGATGTTCCAAAGTTAGTTTGGAGGGCCTCTCCGGTGGCGCAGCGGTTGAGCACTGGGTTGCGAAACTGCCCGCAGCCTCTGCAGTGCTGGTTCGATTCCCGGCTGCTCCCCGGCCACCGGAGGAGGGTCCCACATGGCATGCAGACCTCTCCTGCCGCCCGCTGCTCCTTTGGTCCTTCGGTCCTTCTGTCTTTCTGTCTGCTCTGCTCCCCGCTCTGGCTCTGGTGAATTCTCTCACCCTCCGGCGCTTCTGACTGTACCCAGTGCTTGTATAAATAAATAAATAAATCTTAAAAAAAAAACTGTTCCTCTTAGAAATATAACATCAATTTAAAAAATAAAAAGTTAGTTTTGAAGGTGCACGAAAAATATTTTCATTATGGATCTGATGGTGGGTATTGTCTCAGGGGGCTTGTAAATGTTATCTCTGAGACCTGAGGAATTGGTCTTACTCTTCAGATGCAGACTTTACTATTTGAGGCCAATTGAAAAATTGGCATCTTTGATAGAATGGAAGATATAGTGATCATTTAATTTTACATTAAATAATTTAGAATATTATAATAGCTAATACTCAGAATCATCTGGAATAATTGGAAAGCTGAGTCTGTGTGGGAGACTGTGGCATTATTTTCTCTCTGAGTCCAGGATAATGTATGTGCTATTGCTCGGAAATCCTCAGTGGCCACTTTGTTTTGGTGGGTTTCAAGTGAACCTCCTCTGCTGTTTGTTCCCAATATTTGGTGTTGAGTTTTCATGGTTTCCATATTGTGGAAAATAAGCTAAGGTCATACATGTAACAACACTAAAAGTAGCCTTTCACTTGGGTCTGCAGGTAATGAATTTTATAGAACAACTTGTAGGGTGCTTATTCATCATTAGTGTACATGGAAAGATGGTGACATTTGCAGTGGCAGGTGCATGTTTTCCTTAAGTCCTGGAAGAGAACAAGAAGAATCTTTACAATTCAAAGATTATAGTTTATGGATCAAGAATTTTTATACAACCTAAGCAGGCTGAGGTCTGAGCATCCCTAACATACAAATGAAATGCTACGTCCATGTTCAGGGGAGATCATCTTTTCTGTTCGCAATGTATCTGGGTTTTTCTGCTGAAATGAGTAAGTCTCATGTGGCCCTGTGTGAACCACCGATACTAAAGAATCTGTAGACGGTACCTTAGTTAGGATTGCAGGAAGATCATCAAGGGTTAGAACGAGTGCTCATCGTGTATGGTTCACTTCAATGTCTGTAATGAAACCTTGCAGGCTTCACTGATTAGGGATGAAGAAGGTTGTGGCTGACACCCCAGGATGCCAAAGCTGCTGCAGCCTCTGTGCTCATGAACAAAAGGGCACTGAGAAGCCAGTGTCTTGTCTTAAGTACCTTCCTGTGTGGAACTCAGAACCCCAAGGAAACAGGTGAGTGTCTGAGTTGATGCCTGGTGAGCAGCAGACCAGGTCAGCTTGCCAATGAGCAGCCCTCAGCCGTGTTCCTCTGACACCTTGGGATCACAGAGCTGTAAGCATGAGGCAGCTCTGGAGTTGTGGCTGCCTAGGCCTTTTCCTATCAGAATAGCATCTGACAATCATATTATTTACTCTCTCAATGACCTCTTTTTGAAGTGTGCTTGCCTGCCGTGCAGAAGCTCTTTGCTATGCTATGAGGTGAGTGTGTACCTTGATTCCTCCATCCACTCAACAGATCAGGTGGGCACTGCTGACCCCTCTCCCCTGGGGTGGCCACTTCCTAGTCCTGCCAGTTGCAACCTGAAACTATTCAACAGTACTGAGCAACACGTTCTTATTTCTGAAATGCCACATTAGATATATAAAATTATCAATATTTATATACAAAGAAAAGTGATAGAATTTGTGATTACTGAATAGTCTAAGTCGTCAGACTCATCCAGATACTTCTTTTACATCTGAGAGAAATGTGTACTGTTATGGAACATCAGATAAAATCCAGCTGTACTTTAATCCCATTTCAATCTATCCTCACAGAAAATATTGACTCTTTTTTTTTCCTGCAGACATGCAGCTGTAAACTATCCAACTATGGGTCTAGATTTGCATTACACTTTTATTTCATACCTGTTCCTTTTCATCTATAACACTTGTCCCATGAAACAGCTTTCACTGTCTGAATATGAAGGCAGGAAGTGCGGTGTCATCAAACCTGTTGGATAATGTTCATGGGCACAACAAATAATATTGGCTAAATTTAAGGGGATGTATTTCTGTTTTTAGAAGTGGTAAAATCACTACTTATCGCCATACGTTGTTAATGTCATAGTTATCATTCCAGTAAAAATTTCATTTCATACCAAGATGTATGACATTCTGCCCCCCCCAAGTAAAGTCTTTAACACATTGAAATACCCACAAAGTATGTGCACTGGATTGAAAAGTAGGTGAAGTTACAGAAGCTCCTAGGGAGATACATAGACTGGGATCTCTGGAAATCTTAAAGATTTCTAAGCAATAGCAGAGAGTATATGTATTGTAAAGATTAGTGAAGACCCACAAGATTGTGGTGATCATTAAATCCAAATGCAACAGTTCAACAGAATAAAACATTCTTTCTTATGAATTCCTCTTAGAACAGTTCTCTTGAACCATTTTTTTTCCTGCTTGGTCTTATAAGAATACTAGCAACCTCTGGCTCACAGATCAACTATCCTAGATAATATCATAGTATATTACATCAATTCTTTGGATGTGGACTAAGAGGTCATTGAGAAGGAACATGAGCTTCTTATCATGTAACATCTGATACTTCTTATCAGGTAACATCTGTCACATTTGTTCACTTTGTATTGGGAAGAACGAGTCACATGATCACTCATAACTGCACAGGAACTGGGAAAGCTACTTTTGCATCACTAATTTCAGGCTGTAACTATTATGGAATTGAAAAAGGATTTATAGGTAGCTTCTTGTCTTTAATATAGAGAAATATTGCTATTCAATTGTTCTGAACGTAAGAGGGTGTTTTTGTTGCAGGTTTTGTGGGTTTTTCTTGGTCTGTTTATATTTTGCCTGCTCAATTTTCTGGCCAACTAAGTACATATAAAGCCCCCAAATGCAAATTAACTCATATTGGGAACAACAGAATGAAATAAATCTGCAAAAACAAGGTCAGCATAAAGAGCTCATCTCACGAAACAGAGGAAAGAATTGAACTCAATATTCTATATCCATGTAGAAAATGCTTGAATTTAGATGAATGCTTGAATTAATGCTTGAATTAATAAGGTGAACAGATTTTTGACTTTGAGATTCATGTAACATTCAGAGTGATGATAGCCTAAAATGTCATTTATATTTGACTGCCTTACAAAGACCCTTTATATTTTTGTGTACAATGAATAATACTCTCAATTCTGAATCTCATAGGAACATCCAGGGAAGTGAAATAATGCCCCAGGCAAACATGCATGAAATTAATTAGCATCATAGAGTAAATGCCACATTTGGCCTTACATGGTGGCAGCCCTGTATGAGTCACTGAAATGGCTTTAAAATGGAAATGTTTGCTGGTAGCCCCTGACGTAGTCATCTTTTTCTCCCAGCAGAAATACTCAGTGAGTACAAAGGAGATTATTTTTTTAAGATTTATTTATTTATTTATATAGGCACTGGGTACAGTCAGAAGCACGGGAGGGTGACAGAATTCACCAGAGCCAGAGCGGGGAGGAGAACAGGCAGGCTGAGGAAGTACACTGCTGAGAGGAGCAGCGGGCGGCAGGAGAAGTCTGTGCACTATGTGGAACCCTCCCAGCGGCCAGGGATCGAACCAGCACTGTGGAGGCTGTGGGCAGCTTGGCAACCAGCGCTCAACCGCTGTGCAACCAGGGGGGCCCACAAAGGAGACTATTTTACAATTATATACACATTCATTTCACAAAGCAAAAGGAAAGTAAGAGGGATCATTTGCATGTCTGGACCTGGGATTTCTTGCATAGCACTCCAACAATAAACAAAACTCTTGCCAGATCCCCATACCAAAAGCTTTCCCTATGGTCCTTGTGCCCCAGAAGATGAGTGATCTTGGCTCTCTTTTCCTTATACAATAATTTTCTTCTTTTCTGGATTTATTGGACTGCTTTCTATTGAAATTTTCTTCTTTCTCCAATTTCTCTCTCTCGTCTATAGGTAGAGTGTACCAATGATGTTCCTGATGCTGGTTTTCATGGAAAGTCTTGTAGAGTTATCCTTTTAGAACACTCAGGTAACCACACCAGGATGAGGCCCAGATCCTAGCACCTCTTAACAAGTTTCTGTCATGGACCGTGCATATGTGGGGATGGACCCGACTTACATTTCTGGAGGACTGTAGTGCAAGGAGAGGATGAAATAATGTATTCAGAATAGAGATAAAATATACGGGTCACAAATATCCTAACCTGCAGGATTCTCCTACAGAGACAAGAGAGTAAAAATGTTCTGCCCAGACAAACAAAAGCTGAAGAAGTGGTCCACTAACAAATCTTCCCTGAAAGAAATGTTAACAAGAGATCTCCTGTATAATTTGAAGAGAAAAGAAAAAAGAAAAAGCTGAGCAGGGAAAGAGAACCAGAAAACTAAAGTGAAAGTGGCAGTAGAAGATCCTCTATAGAGCTCACCAATCCAAAGGCAGAGAGAGGCCAGCCTCGGTTCAGGAAACAAAACCCAAGATTTCACAGTCCCCAGGAGACACTTCTGACCCCCCAAAATAAACACAGGCTCCCGGCTGAAGGCTGAGTATTACACCAAACCACGGAACAGACTCAGGGATGTCAGAGTCTGGGCCAAAGTATATTGTGCTGCACCATGATGTGCAACAAGAAACATTCTATGTGGAGCCGAGAGCCTTCATTTTTCTCACAATATGTTTTGAATAGCAGCTGCTTTGTAATGTTTGCAATAGGATCCATGTCAGGATCTGCAGGTAAATGATGTTTTAGTCATGCTTTTATTTTATTTATTTTTTTAAAGATTTATTTATTTTTATACAAGAACCAGGGTACAGGCCAGATGCACTGGAGGGTGAGAGCATTCACCAGAGACAGAGCGGGGAACAGAACAGGCAGACTGACGAAATATACACTGCTGAAGGGAGCAGCAGGCAAGACAGGAGAGGTCTGCCGCACCATGTGGGAGACTCGCTGGCCGGCCAGGATTGAACCAGCGCTGCAGAGGCTGTGGACACCTTCACAGCATGGCCCTCAACCACCTGCGCCACCAGGAAGGCCAATTTTTACTTATTTTTTAAACAGATTTCTTATGAACACAAGAGCTGGGGTGCAGCCAGAGGTGCGGGGGTGGGGGCAAGGGGATTTACCAGAGACAGCGCGGGGAACAGAGCAGGTGAACTGCCTGAAATCCACTGCTGAGGGGAGCAGTGGGGAGACAGGAGAGGTCTGCGGCGCCCTATGGGTCACCTTCCTGCCTGGGGATGTGATGTTGGCACCAGATGATGTGATGAGTCCCTTCACGGTCGCCAAAATGTTGTAGGTGTAGAGTGCATGCGGGTCCTGGGGGTCACTCTGGGAAAGGTGCCCCCAGAGCTCCCGTTCCAGCGGGACACAACGAGTTCCCCAGCCACATTTCTCCATGAGACAGAGACACTAGTTACATTAAAGGGCAGATTTAGGGCCTTCCCTGGTGGTGCAGCGGTTGAGCTCACTGGGCCATGGTGCTGCCTGCAGCCTCTGCAGCGCCTGTTTGTTCCCCGGCCGCTGGCGAGGGTCCCACAAAAAACAGGGCAGATTTATTAGGGAAAGGGAAAGGGACAGGTTTTGCTGAGAGAGGCCTGCATGGTTGCAGGCGGGCGGCCTTGACAGGTCACAGCAGGCAGGAGGCTGCTGCCCTACAGAGGGAGAGAGTTGATGAGAAGAGGCACCTGCATAGTCACGGGTGGGCAGAGGGATGGCTGCCCCAAGCCCGTGCAGAGACTGCTCTGATACAGTCCTTTTCTCTTTGGGAGGGTCACTCCTCCATGGAGTGGCTGTTTGTTGCTGATGTCAGGTAACGGGCAACACTAGAAAGGGACCAGAGATTCCAGGGTGGGCCCCATCTCCATATCCTTCCCCTCAGGCCTGTGCGCCACTCCCTAGAGCTTCGGATCCTGCTCAGGTGTCCTGCCCTGTGACTAGGCACTGGCGCCTAAGGGTCTGACCTCCACAGCTGGGTTAATGGTCCTGTTATTCCCCTCGACCCCCACCTCCTTGCGTGAGTCAGGTTTTAGTTGCGTGAGGCCTCCTTTCCAGTTTCCATCAGATGGAACTCGAGCTGCAGAGGCTGTGGATGGCCTCACAGTGTGGTGCTTAACCCCTGCACCATCAGGGAGGCCCCACGCCTTGCTTTTATGTCAGCTTCAGGTAAGGGGATTTTTAACAGCAATTAAAAAAAAATCTTTCCCAGAAATTCAAGCAACCTTGTTTGCTGTTTTAATGACTTGTGGATATTTTAGGGTCTGGCTGCAGCAGACACTGTCAGTGAAAGGCTGGGAGTCACGGAGCCTGCAACAGACCCGCCTGTGCCTCCTGCCCCGGAGTTATGTTGGGACAAGGCCTGGGGGTGGACTAAAAGTTTCAGGGAGTGACTGGCCAGGAGCCTGACTTGTGCCCCTCAGATGACCAGGTGAGCTCTTAGAAGTCTCCTGCTTCTCTACTCCCTGCTTGCTTCAAGTTGTAAATGTGCCCCTTCTGGGGCCATGGGTGCTCTGTCACCCAATGGCTCAGGGCTCGTACTTTGGAAAAAGATCACCTCTGGGCCTGCGGGATAAATAAAGATGAGTTTTTTTCCATAACCTCTTACAATCTAAAAATCAAAAGGTAGAAGGTCCTAACTCAATGCAAATAAAGCGAGGTGTGTTAAGAATTGTATTTAAAACAGGACCTCCCCTGGTGGCATAGGTGGTTGTAGGTGGTTGAGCGCAGCACTGTGAAGCTGTCTGCAGCCTCTGCAGCACCTGTTCGATCCCGGCTGGCTGGAGTGGGTCCCACGTGGCGCAGCAGACCTCTCGTGTCATGCCTGCTGCTCCCCTCAGCAATATATTTCAGTAGATCTCCCTGTTCTGTTCCCCACTCTGTCTCTGGTGAATCCTCTCACCCCCCACATCTCTGGCCTGTACCCCAGTTCTTGTGTGCATAAATAAATAAATCTTAAAAGATTATTTATGCACTCAAGAACTGGGTTGTAAGCCAGAGATGGGGGTTGTGTTTGAGAGGATTCACCAGAGACAGAGTGGGGGGCAGAACAGGCAGACTGACTGAAACACACTGCTGAGGGGAGCAGCGGGGAGACAGGAGATGTCTGCTGCACCATGTGGGTCAGCTCCCTGGACAGGGATGGTACTCGTGCTGCAGTTGCTGGTGCTGGTGCTTTATAGTGCAGCGTCCTAACCCCTCGCGTCCACAGGGAGGTCCCTCTCTTCTATTCTTTTTTTTTCCCTTTTTGTTGTAAAGGCAATGAACGAGTCACAGGGAGAAGCTTTGTTATACAAAATTTTGTTTTATGAAATATCCTGGCCCCATTCATTATTTTTCCTGCATCTCTTGTAGACAAAGACAACTTTCTTGTATTTGTAAGCTGGAAGGGCTCAGACTTTGACGGAGTGTCTTGTTTTCACTTTTATTTTTAATTGAAGCTATATACAGCTGTGGATTAAACAGAATAAATTTCTAAATTTAAAAATGAAGAATAGGGGCAAAAGTTGTTTATTTGGGTTGAAAAGCTAGCCGGAGCACGGTTCAGGCTAGAAAGCCAAACACCCTCACTAAAAAAAAAAAAAAAATGAGGTGACCTTGACGTGAACTCCCAACACTGCTGCTCTGCCCTTGCCTGTGTGACTAGCGGGAGACCATATTTCATCCTCAAATGTTTTTCTGTAACTACATGGAATTCTTCAGCCTTTTAAAAAATTACTTTCCCCTGCCAAGGAGCAAGGAGGTCATTTTACCAATGGAGTTTCCATCAGCTTCTGTTACTGGTCCTGATAATGATAGGG
This sequence comes from Talpa europaea, assembly GCF_964194135.1. Lineage (NCBI taxonomy): Eukaryota > Metazoa > Chordata > Mammalia > Eulipotyphla > Talpidae > Talpa > Talpa europaea. Next base: position 70,152,686 of record NC_140082.1, on the reverse strand, counting down.
AGTTGTGTATATTATAGAAAATGTGAAGAGTAGAATAAAATAGGATGAACAGTATCAAAAAGTATTCTTATGACTTAGTACATTTCCTTCCTAGTTTTTCCCCTATATTGGCACTTGCCTGTGTAGAAGGTGGGCAGTAGCTTGATAATTATAAAATGAGCTTCCATTAAATAGGTCAAGGAATGTAAAGTCACATCATCGCATGATCTTTGTCCATAAAGAAGCCGCTATATGGCTGTCACCCATTTTTTCTTGGCTCTTCACTACATATTGTGGTATGTATCACTGCATGTATCATTAAACCTGATTTTAATTTTGTCTGGTATTTAATATTTAAATAAATTAAATCCTGTTATGTTTCTGTCTTGAATGTCACTCAACAGTATGAAGGCAAGACTAGTCCACATTTTGGATGCAGCTTGAGGCTTTTATTTGCACTTCTGTGTAATATTCCACTCGATGTACAGTTGGTTTACATTGTGTTCTACTCACACATAAGGGTTAAGGAGAGTGTGCTTACATCATCGCTAAAATTTTATATTCTACTTCATCATTTAACACTGCACTATAAGTACTGTCCACAGCATTAAAAACTATTCAGTGTTACTGTATCTATCCAGCCTTTACATTTAATTTCGTGTATATTGGGTTTTTTTAATTTAGTTTCCAATCGTTTTACTGTAAATAAAGTGTTCTCTGAATTTGAACAGTTCTTCAGGTCATTTCCAAAAAAAAATTACTATTTACATTAAACATTCAAGTATTTTAAATTCAAAGTTCCCTGCAGAGGGGTTGTGAACTTACTTCTCAGGAATAGTAAGGACAGATTTCCTAGTCTCACTAACATTTTAGTCTATCCGGTTTTCCTCTTCAAGGCTCTGGACACACAAGCCCACTGTGCTCTACTGCTCCTGCCTCTGCGCCGGGCCCGCCCCTTCCCCGTGGGCTGTCATGGCTGTTCCCTGCGCCACAGGCCACTCGACTTTGCCCCACAGGCCCCCTTCGTGGTACCCGAGCTTGGCCACCTGGGCCTTTCCTTCCCTTTGGCCACTTGTCAGGGATTTGCTGTCTCGCCACTGACGGCCACCAGGCGGCGCCCTCCCCCGTTATTTTTCACATGGTCCTCACCGCCCTTTCTATTGCCTGAAACACACCGCTACGTCTTATTCACAGTCCAGTCCGTACATTATCCCGTGCTCAGCCGCGCCACCTCATTCTTCCTCCCGCTTCCCGCCTTACTCCATCTTTCTCACCCCTCCTGGCGCTTTACCTTACCCATCCCACTGCCATCATCATTCTGAGTTTCCCCCAACTTATCCCTCTGGGTCACAAGGCGGCGCCACCCGCGCCACCCGCGCCTTCATTACGCCGCGGGGAGCCGCTCTTTGCGCAGTCACTTCCAGTCCACCTCGAATTTCAGACCGCGATTTTCCCACGATACCACCCCAGTCCACGAGGCGGCGACATTAGTTCCTCTACTTCTTTAATGTGCCCTTGGGAGCCGCTCTTGGCGCGGCCTCTCGCGTTCTGCCTGGTGCACCCTGGGAGTCTCAAGAGTGATGACGTAATTGCCGAGGGCACATTTAAAGGGTACATAGAGCAAAGGGCTGACAAAGGACCTGCCGGAGGCCTGAAGGCGCCGCTGGCCACGCCGGACAATGGCAGGAGCTGGGACAAGTGAGGCCCGTGACGCGACGCAGGGGGAGGGCGGGAGGCTTGAGCAGGACAGCGGGACAGAACAAAGGATGGCAGGAGGGGAAATCTGTCCTCACCATTCCTGAGAAATAAGAAATAAGTTCACAGCACCTCTGCAGGGAACTTTGAATTTAATATATTTACCCTTTTTATAAAAAAAGATTTATTTATTAATGTAAATAAATTAACAGGCCAGATGTGCGGGAGGGGGAGCGTATTCACCAGAGACAGTGGGAAGCAGAGCAGGCAGCCTAACGACACACACGGCTGAGGGGCACAGCGGGGAGACGGGAGGGGTCTGCGCGCCATGTGGGCTGCTCCGAGGCCGGCGGGCTCGACCCGGTGCTGCGGCGGCTGCGGACAGCTCCACAGGCTGTGCTCAAGCCACTGCGCCACTGGGGAGGCCCTAAAATACATTTTCAATGGAAATAGTAATTTTAATTTTGGAAATGAACTAAGGAAATGATTTCAAATTCCAATATATCTTTATGTGTAAAAATGTTCAATAACACTTTATTTACAGTAAAATGATTCGAAACTATCCAAATAAAAACCCCCAATATACACAAATTTAAATATACAGTAACACTGAACAGTCTTTAATGACGTGGAAAGTCCTTCTATTAGTGTTAAATGTTGAAAGTGGAGAATCCTGGCACCACAGAAGAAACATGTTAATGACACACCCTTTCCTTACCCCTCACGCGGGAGGAGAACACAAGGTGAACACTTGCAGGGAGCGCGCTGGGACACCGCAGGGAGTGTCAACAGTCCAGCCGCATCCGAAATGTGGACGCGTCTTGCCTTCACACTGCTTAGTGACATCCGGCACAGAAACAACATGATTAATTTAAATATTAAACATCACACAAAGTTAAAATCACATGTTAATGATACACACACACACCACACACACACCCCAGCTGCCACACCCGGGCACCCACTCTGCCCTTCCGCTGCTGGGCCTGGGGCGGGAGGGGGCTCAGCCCCGAAAGCTTACAACGTGTGCCCCAAATGCCCCCCTAACCCTGCGGGAGTGAAAACGGCCCGTGGGACAGAGGGGAGCCCGCCCCGGGGTGCCCTCAGGGTCCTGAGGAGCCGGGAGTGAGCCGCGGGGGTCACGCTCAGGGACGGGCCCCCCCGTGTGCTCCTCCCGGGCCCAACATAAGCCCCGGAGCCCCCGTGTCCAGCCCTTCCCCGCCGGCCCGAGGCCCCTGCACGTGGCCTGGTCCTCGCCTCACCCGCCCCACCCGGTGTCCAGGCCTCCTGCGCGCCCCACCTGGCGTCTGTCTCGGGACGCCCTTGGACACCCGGTTCCCTTCCCGAGAGCTCGCGCCCCAAAGCCCGGTCTCCCGACGGCCGCGGGTCTGGCCCTGGGGAGGCCGCGTCCCGGGAGCGCATCCTGCCCAGGGCGGCCCTCGGAGTCCAGGACCCCGCGCTAGGGTGGGGCTCCGGGGAGGGCCTCCCCTGCCTGCCGGGCTCGGGGGGGGGGGTCACGAGCCTCCCTGCCCCCACTACCAGCCCCGGAAACTTGGGCTGAGGGCGCAGCTGCTCCTTCCTCCCCGACGCAGCGCCCGCCTGGCCGAGGAGCCTGACCCGTCCGCCCCTGGTGCATCTGGGGCGCGAGCTGCGCAGTTTATCAGGCCCCTATGCCCCTTCGCGCCCCAACATGACCTGATGACTGTGCCGAGAGCCCGCGCGCGCCCACGGCCCTTCCCTGCCCTCCTCCCCCGCCTGGGGGGTACCGCCCGCAGCCCTTCCCTGCTCCCCTCGCCCCTCCTGAGCCTGGGGCGTCCCGCGTACTTGCTCAGGCTCCAGCCCCACTAGTGGACTCGGTGTGGGCGGCGGCGGCGGCTGCGCTCGTGTCCATTAGTCCGTCTCGAGGGCGACCCCGGCCCGCCGGTGGCCTCGTCTCATCAGCGGAGGCCCGCGGGGACCCCGGGGCTCGCCGGGGAAGATGTTTCTTGGCGCAGACGCCGCGCTTCCCGCGTGGGCCAGTCCCTGAAGGCGCCGCCCAGTCCCCAGGACAGAACGCGCGGCGGGCGCGGGAAGGCGGGTGCGGCGGGGCGAGAGCTGCGCATCGGGTCGGTTCCCGGGCACCCCCGGGCGCTTTTTCCCCCGGAGACCCCCTGTCCCCCCCTAGTCTGCCCCCTCAGGGTCCCGCTGGCAGTGAGACAAGCGTGCGGGGCTGCGGGCGTCGGGGCGCGGTCGAGACTGTCATCGTCACCCATGCTCGAACAGGGGAGCCCCCAACGTCTGCGGGGAAATCGCTCGGCCCAGCGGTGGGGGATCGGCCGAGCCCGCGAGGTGACCGGCGAGGGCTGGACGTGCATGCTCGGGCCGCGTCTGTCGGGCTGAGGGCGCCGAGGGCTGCCGTGTGGCCTGGTGTCGGCGTCTCCGCCTCTCTGGTGCTCGTGCCGGCCCTGCCACGCGGGCATGCCCCGCCCCCAGCGTTGTAGTTCCCGGGCCAGGGCGCCTCCTGCATGCATCGCCCCCCTCCCCCCCACCGCCCCCCACTCCACCCCCCGGCTCCGCACTGCGACTGGGGTCTCCTGGCTGAGGAGAAGCAGCCCGAACTCTCCGCGCCCGACGGAGGCCGCCCATAACACCCGGACGGGGAGAGCGCAGCTGCACAAGTGTGCGTCTGTTTTCTTGGGGTGCAGAGGCGGGGCGACCCCCGCGCCAGCCCCTTCCTCCCCTCCCCCGCCCGCCCGCCCTCTCCCCGACACCCGCTGCGTCCCCCGGGAGGAGGGGTGCAGCCCGAAGGCGCGGGGCCCCCACACCGGCCTGCACCCGCAGCGCTCTGGGCCCTGTGCGATCTGACCCTCGCCCGCGTGGCCGCTGCCGCCCGGCGCCTCCCTGCCCGGGCCTGGGCCCTGCCTCCCCGCTCCCCTCGCCCTGCCTTGCCCCGGCCAGGGACCCCCCCAGCCCTGTGTGCACCCCTGCTCCGCCAACTCCCCACGAAGCCGCTGCTCCCGGGACGAAGGGCACCGGCTTGGGTTTCCCTTTTCTGCCCTGCAGGTCCGGAACCGAGACTGCGGAGCCGCCAAGAGCAGGACGCACGGGCTGTGGCCCCGCCACGGAGGGGCTGGACGGCGGAGACAGCGCGGCGGTGGAGTCGGGGAGCCCTGGAGGCGCAGGGGGGGGTCGGCCCTCCAGGCTCAGCGGCACCACACACCGAAGGATCCCCCTTCCAGAAGCCACCGCCTTCGGGGCGCCCCACTGCCGCAGCACCGGCTGGCCCACTGGGCGCCTCCCTCAAAGACATAATCCCAGCAGGACCCCAACATCATCTCACCAGTCACGTCCCCGTGGTGTGCAACTTGTGCAGTCAAAAAATAACCAGCCACCCCTTTCCCGGGCACCGAGACCCCACCAGGTACTAAGTCCCCCTCAGAGGCACCGAGTCCCCCCAGAGTCCTCCCAGGGGTCCCCTAGGCACCATTGTCTGTGGTCCCCTGGCCGCCTCTGCCCTATTTCCCCCTAAGTCTGGGTAAGCGAGGGTTCGTGTGAATATTCACTCATTTGCCTGAATGCGCCCCCACAGGGGCGGCCCCTGGGGATCCCGTTCATTCTCTTACACCCTACACATGGGGCACCCCAAGGTGCCCACAGTCTGGGCACATCAACTGACGAACTGCCCTGTGTCTAGGACAACAGATCTACACAAAAATCCCACGTTTAAAAAAACGAGATTTTCCAATTATACTTAAAAGTGTAAAGTGTGGTGCATTCCCTAAATCCAACACCTTTGAAATTTTAAACATCACCAAGAAAAACAAGAGTTTAGTAGGCTTTATAACAGATAACTGATTTTAAAATAGGTCATGGAAATGTCTGTTTCCAAATTTATTTTGAAATAAATTATAAGATCTGACGTCGCTTCGGTGGTAAATACCTTTGCTTGCGTGTCTAAACAAAATCATCTTCTAAGCAACCGCAACATCATCCCAACAGAATGAATCTCTTCTTACCCCTGTACAATCCATACTCAGGTTCCCTTGTTCCACCCCTAAAAGTTTGAAAAACATGATTTATTTGAAAATAATTTAAGCACCAGGGATCTGCGGGTGTATAAATGGAGGAGGAGAGTCCAGACCAGGGAGGCTGCTCAGCTCAGCTCAGCTCTGCTCAGCCAAGGAACCAGGGACTGTTGGGCTTTTGGCTTCCGTTCTAGCATCACCTGCACTGGCTCTGGCACACAGTAGGTCCTCAGAAAACCTCAGGGGAAATGAGTAAGTGGGGAAAGCCCTGGCCTGGCCCTGGTGCCCAGAGCCTGAATCTCCCGTGTACTCTGGATGTCACCCGGGCTTCAGCACACAGTGGGCCCTCAGGAAGAATGAGTCCTGGGGTGAAAGGATGCAGGTGAGCATCCACAGCACTAGCCCTGGGGGCCCTCCAAGTCAGAAGGCAAGCGTTCCGGTTCTTTCCTGCGCCCGGCCATTGGCACACAGTAGCCCGCTGGGAGGGCCCCAAGGAGCCACGGAGCCTCCCCAGGACCGTGCGCGCAGCTGCGAGGCTCGGCGTCAGAGGGTCCTGGTACCCCCAGCCGAGCCTAGCCTAGAGGACACCGGCGGGCCCGGAGGGCGGCCCTGTCCCCAGAGGCGCAAAGGTGGCCGCGCAGGCGGAGCGACCCCAGGGGAGAGCCCAAGGCCACCGCCGGCAGGAGGCCTGACCTCGGGGCCACCCCTGCGCCCCCAGCCCCCAAGCGGGTGCCGGATACCCGCTCCCCAATTCCTGCCGACGGGAAAGGGACTCCCCACCGCCTCCGCCCCCGCTTCCCAGGCTTGAGGCCATTGGGTCGCATCCCGCGTCCCTCGTCCCCGCGTGGCTCGTGCTGATGCGCGCTGACCCCACCGCCTCACCTCTGCCGCCGGGTCTCAGCGTCTCCCCGGGAGCAAGGCCGCTGGGACCAGCTAGAGCCGCACGCGAGGTGCAGCCGGGTGGGGGGAGCGTGGGCACCCCCTGACGGCCACGTAGACGGCGCCTGCCCACCCCCCACGCCCACCCGCAAAGGAGGTGGATTTGGCAGCGGCGCCCAGCGCATGGTTCCGGGAGGCCGGGGCACGTGGGTGGGACGGGCCGGTCAGGCCGGCTGTGCGCGAGGAGTCCGACGCCGGGAGATTGTGAGCGCAGCTGTACAGGGGGCGGGCAGCGAGCTCGCAGCTTGGCAGGGGTGGGGTGGGGTGGGGTGGGGTGGGGTGGGGTGGGGTGGGGGGGCGGGGGCGGGGGGCGGTTAGGGGCTGCACATAGCGCGGACGGACCAGCTCTCCGCGGGAGCCGCGCCTCCTCCCACAGCCCGCCGGGGCCTGCACAGCGCGGGGCGCACCTCTGCCGGCCGGGTCCCGGGGAGGCAGCGGTTGTCCCGAGCCCGGGGCTGCATCTCCGTCCGCCCGACTGCCGCGTCCTGCCCCGGGGGAGGGAGCCCCGGGGGTGCTCAGGGTGTGTGGGGGACCACCGGGGTCCAGCCCCGCTGCCGCGCCTGGAGGTCGGAGATGCCGCTGCTGTTCACCCCAAGTCTCCCACAGGAGCTGCGGGGTCGGGGGCCACGAATCAAGCAGGGTCCGTGACCCCGGGGTCGGGCCAGGGGCTGGGGGCCAAGTGCTGCGGGTGGGGGGTGGCGCCTGAACGGGGGCGGGGGCCGCGAGCCGCGAGCCTGGGGTGTCTGGAGCTGGAGGCGGCACAGCATCGCGAGGGTGGGCGGGTGCCAGGGTCGCGGGGGCACCAGGCGAGACCCACGAGGTGCGAGCTTCGCGCCGAAGCCCGCGGAAAGGCCCGGGCCGCAAATAGGGGCCGGCGCGTGGGCTGAAGCCGGGGGCCCAGGGGCCGCAGGATGCAGGTCTCTGGCGGGGTCGGGCCAGAGCTGCCCTCGGGGAGGGCCGCGGGGGGAGCCGGGCCGGCAGCGCCCCAAGTGCGGAGAGGCCGCCCCCAGACTGCCGAGGCTGGGCAGCCCCGCCGCAGGTCCCCGGCTCTTCCCCTTGCCCGAGGTCGACCGGAAGCCCCGGCACGCACCGGGGCGGGGGGAAAGGGGTCGTGTGGGGTTGGGGGTTTGGGGGGTGTGGGGGTTTAGGGGGGTTGGGGAGCGGGGGGTGGGGGGGTGGGGGGTGGGGGGGTGGGGAGGCGGGGGGATGGGGGTAGGGGCGCGGGGGGGGTGGGAGCGGGGTCGGGGGCTTGGGCCGCAGCGGCGGGACCCGCGGCTCGGCCCTGCCCCTGGGCGCTGAGGTTTTTCTGGCCCCAAACCGGCGCTTTTTGCCGCCAGAGTATCGGCCGCTGCTCTCTCAGGGCGGAACCCGCGCATGCCCTCGCCCGTGTGGGCGTTTTAGGGCGTCTCCGCAAACCCACGCCCTCGCCTTGGCGCCTCAGAGCTGCGCACCGCACGCCGCAGCAGCACCCGCCCACAGCGTAAGCACCTCCGGCGGCCACACATGGTCTCCCAGCGGGTGCTGCCGCTGCCCAAAGGCGCGCCGAGTATGCCAAGAGGGCAACAGACGCAGTGGCCAGACCGGTGTTCAGCCTCTGAAAAGCCGGAGTCTGCAATAAGCGTCTCCGTCTTGGTGTAGCTGGGGGTGATGCCCAGCAGGGCTGTGATTTTCCTGCACGTTCCCCAAGACCTAATCAGGGTAGTGGTGCCTCACGCAGAATGCAAACACTGGACCCACAATGCACCCCACACCTCGAGCTGGTGAGGGGGGCTCTCCCAGTGGGGTTGGAAGTCTTGTTTCAAGACTAGGATAACACTTAGCCCCCCAAGCGCTATGGTGAGCACTGTGGCCTGCACCAGCCCTTCCTGTGAGGGGTGCCTTGTCAGATGTGGAACCCTGTGCCCACAAGGTGGGCACAAGCACAAACGGACGTGTAGAGAAAATGCCCCCGGCCTGAGGCTGCTACTGGGTCAGACCTTGCACCAACACCCATGCTGATGGCTGCTCCCCATGCTGTGAATGTGCAGCTCTGGGGCTGGGAGGAGGCGGGTGTCCTGGTGGGTGCATGTTTTCTGTGGCGAAGCCTCCGTGTGCTCCAGGGCCCTCAGCCCCTGACTGTGGCCTCCGCTGTGTGCCCAATGGCTAAGGACTTGCTCCTCTTCTGTGCTGCTGTTTGCTTGTCTACAGGGCCTGGCCCCCAGAGTGCCTCGCTGTCCTGATGCCCTGAAAGGAGCAGCGGGTGCTGCCCTGGCCTTGTGTCCCTGTGGCCCCCCTGCTGTGGTGCTGGCCCCAGACCAAGTTGGGGTTGACCGTGTGTCCACAGCTGCACCCCTCAGTGGTGTGTGTCTCCTTAGGGAGCTTGCCCTCCCCTCCTGGAGGGTCAGTCATGCAGTTGCCAGTGTCATGAGCTGACCCCACTGTGCATAGACAGCCTGAGAGTTGGGCCCTCCAAGCCTCTGTGGCCTTTCTTGTCTCGGTCTTCTCTGGCCGTGCTCTGTGCTGCCCTGGCCACCACCAGGCACCTGGCTCTTGGCTTACACTGTGCCAGGGTCTCTGGGCTCCCTCCCAAGGCCACTATCCACCTGGGATGCAGTGACAGGGCCCTTGTGTTCTACAACTGATGTTGATGGAGCACTCAAGCTGTAGGGGCACCTGAGGTGAGTCTTGTGCTAGGGGTCAGTCTTTTTGGCCTGACTCAGGCTGTGGGTACCTGTGGCTGCAGCTGGGCAGCTCATGGTTGGTGTGGCTGGTGGATACTGCCTGGTACCCTCAGTGGGGTGTCCTGCTACCTGGAGCCCTCAGTTTGGAAAGAGCCAGTGTGTTGAGCCACCTGGGCCCATGGGGCTGTTTTGGGGCTAGAGGGCAGCCTTTGTGTGGTGCTGCTGGAGGAGGAGATGCCAGAGAAAGGAGGAGACCCACGTTGCCAGCTCCAGTGTGCAAGAGAGGCCTGTGGGGGCAGCTGGTGCTGGTGGGCCTCCAGGAGTGCCTGCCTGTGGGCAGTGCCCATGTTACCGAATGCCGGCCTCAGTTACCCTCAGCCAATAAAAGGAAACTGAGTTTGAGGAAAAGGAAAGCGATTTTATTTGTCGACAAATGAGGAGGGCGGCAGACTCATGTCCGAAAAACCACCGTCCTGCTCTCTGGCAGCGGGCAGGGGTATTTATACAGGGGGAGATGGGTAGAGGTCCATGAAGGGGCGGGGGAAGGGGTCCGCACAGAGACAAGTGGGCTCCAGCTCAACAGGGAGATGGATGGGTGTCAGCTCATTCATCTTAAGGGAAGGGGAAGGTGTCAAGGCACAGAGACGGGTGATCGCCAGCTTGTTTTTCTTAGGGCGAGGGGGAAGGGTCTGCAGGGGAACCGGTGGCGCCAACTTGTTTTTCTTCCCAAGGGGAGGGGAAGCTGCAACAAATGGGAAAGACAAGCCATCAATCCTGCCAATGCTAGATAAGGGAAATTGCAAGAAATGGGGAAAGACAAACTTGTTAACTGTATCACCCAGGCCACCACAGCCACAAACTTGTTAACTGTATCACCCAGGCCACCACAGCCCCATGGGGGTTATAATGTCACCATAGATCCAGCGAAGGTGGTAATTGGAGGTCCATGGGGGCCTGGGGTTGGCTGTCCCTGTGTTGCCTGCCAGTGTCAGAGGCCTGGAGTTCTGGGTGGTGGCCAGCAGCAGCCATCTCCCACATGGTACTGCTTGCCCCAGGAGCTGGGGCCCCTTGGGTCCTGTGTGGATGGTTGGAGAGCAGAGCCCTCCAGCTGGGCCCTATAGGGGAGGTGCCCCTGGTGGGCAGGTGGAGATCCAGCTCATGGTGACTGAGTGTTGTGTTGCCTGATGGGTCACTGCCCCCGTTACTGAGGTTTGCAGCCTCCCTGAGTTTGGGTTGGCAGTGGGGGTGCCTGAACTGCCAAAGGCTGTTGTCCAAGCAGTTGGCTGTGTGCTGAACCCTGCCTTGTGTGCATGGGTCAGTGCTGCTGTCACATGGCGGGGGCTGTTTGGTAAAGAGGAAGAGAAAGCTCTGAGCCCCCACGTGGCTGTTCCTCCTCCCTGATGCACATCAAGTGCTGGCTGAGCCCTGTGTACAAGGGCCCCTGGGGTGGCATCTTGCCCCCTGTGAGTGCCGCAGCTTGGACATGGGATTCCGGCTCTCAAGAAAGTGGAGGGCCATGACAGGCAATGCCCCAGAGGTGCTGGGGCCAGCTTCAGGCTCCAACTGCCTTTAGAGTCTGGCCATCCAGGGGGGTGGCTGTGGGAGCCCTTGCTTGTGCCTGCAGGGCCGGTGTTGCTGCAGCCTCCACGAGAGAGTACCTGGGATCATGGAGGGCTGATGCCCGGGCTTGTCTCCATCCCGCTCAGTGGCTCTGTCTCCTGTTGCTGTGTACCCCAGGGTTGTGCTGCCCTTACTGGACTGCCCCTGGAAAAAGTGTTTAGCTTCAGCCCCATTGCAGTGGTGGCAGGGGTGCCTTGCCCATGTTGAGGGGGCCTGGGTGCCACGGCCTGGGCTGTCAGTGGTGGGCTCTGAGGGGTGGTGGCTCCTCTGCCACCACCCTTGCATCTCCTATGGCACCTTAGATAGTGTCCTTTTTACTCACTATGATAACCCTGACCTCAACCAACGGTGTGGGCTGGGCTGACTCTGCTATGCCTGTGTGCTCCCTGTGGGGGTTGCCTCTGCTCATCAGTGGGGTGAGATGTGCCAGGGCAGATGGGCTCGTGGCAAGTGGGGAACAAGCACTGCGGCAAGTGTGGTCCAGGTGGCTCTGAGAGGCCACGGGGGCTGTGGGTGAGTGCTTTGGTCTGGGAGCAGCACTGGGGGCGGGTGCTTACGGGAAAGCTCTCCATGTTGCCTGCAGGCTCCCCAAGACCTGGTTGTGGGTGCAGTGGGTTGTGTCTACACTGTGCCCCACAGGTGGGGGGCCTGGTCAATACTAAGTGAGCCATGGGCTCCTGCCTGGAATGCAGCAAAGGGGCCTCGTGTTGTCCAAGCTGCTGGGGCCTGAGCTGCAGCCCATACCACTACCCCTCTTAAGAGGGTGTGCTGTCTGGGGTGGCCCCTGTGGGGCTACATGGTGTTCTCAAGCACAAAGGCAGGTGCAGAACTGGCTCCCCTGAGCCCCAAGCTGTGGTGAGGCCAGGCCTCGTACCCAAGCCCATGGTGTGGGGGGCTGTTCCCTGGGCTGTGACTGTGATGTAGCAGGGCTGGGAAGAGATGGGGGCTTGGGCTATCTGGGGTTGGAGGGGGGGCTTCCATGCCTTTGAGCTCCTGCCTGTGGCCTCCGTGGCATTGCCCCAGTGGCTTGGGGCCTGTTCCCCTCATGTGTTCCTGTTGAGGGGGCCTGACTCCCTAGGTTCCCCCTGTCCTGATGCCTCACTCCAAAGAGCAACATGTGGCTGGGGTTGCTGCCTGTGCCTATACTACCAGGGGGCTTTGGCTGTACCCACTGTTGGCGAGGTGCCCCACCACACTTGGCAGAGTGGGCCCTGGACTTGTGTGTGTTATGGCCAAGGTGTGTTTGTGCCTGGAGCGCTCTGGACCCGCAGGTGCGCCTGAGGTCTACGCTGGGACACACGCCGCACTTGTGAGTTGGCTGTTAAACCCTGGAGCCCCCAAAGCTGGGGGGGAGGGTAACCCTGCTCAGTGTGAGGGGAGCCTGTGCCCAGGTACCCATGAGGAAACAAGGATCCACCCCGGTGCGGCGAGGGCTTGCCTTCAGCCCCTGGCAGGGGCTGCTCGCTAGGAATGCCCCCATCCTCCTGCTGCAGCTCCGGGGTGTCTTTGCTCCTTCCTGGATGGCAGGAGACGCCCCCGAGGGAGTGGGGTGTGGGCGCCCGCAGCCAGGTGTGTCGGTTCCTGAGGGAACCTACACGCGGCTGCTTGGGACCTGGCCCCTCCTCCTCCCTGGGTTGCCGGTGGGGAGGGGGCCGCAGCTGCTGCTGCGCCCTGCAGAGGTCCACCGGTTGGACGGCCCGGTGCCCACAGGCGTTCAGGCGAGTCGACTTGATGGCCCGTTGCTGCCCGCCACCAGCTGGTGCTGCGGATGAGGCGGAGCACGACAGGGCACCCAGCATGGCAGGGCGCGAAGCGACGTGATGCTGCAGGGCAAGGCCAGACTGGGCGGGGTGGGGCAGTGCAGGAGCTACAGGAGGGGGGGGCAGGACGCCAGGACTGGACCGGAGAGGGCGGGGTGGGATAGAATGCCTGTCAAGTGACATGAAGGGACTCACTTTCACCAGTTATTTGGGGTTTCTTGCGTGAATCCCATATTCTCGGCAGAGCGACACCCTATTTCCATGTCCAGTCACAGCTGCACTGTCCACCCCCAGAGCTGCCTCCTTCTACCTTCTGTGAGGTCCGGCTGCACCTCCAGCTGGGGGCACCGGTGAATCCCTGCCCGCCTCCTGATGGGATAGAAAACATTGCATCGAGGATGCCTTCATTCAGGGACACGGGTGCAAAGCCTCCCCAAAAGGTTAAACACAACAAAAGTAATGTCCCGGGTGCTGGGAGGGCACTTGGTCTCAGGGCACAGCCTCAGTGGCCTGTCCTGCTGCTAGCCTGGTCACTTCCTCCCCGACACACAGAACCCTTGGCGGCAGTGACACCATGGTCAGAGGAAAAGCGCCAAGGGCATCCCGATAGACGTCTGCTGGGGTGCTCTGGGCCACTCCAGGAAGCCCTGAGACAGAAGAGGGGGTGACAACGGCTGGGGGGCCCCCACTTGCAGGATGAGGATTAGGCCCAGGTATGGCTCGGCCTGGCACGTGCGGAGCTGTTGTGATTTCAGGGGGACGCGACCGGGTGACAGATAAATACACAAGCCGTGACCAGGGTGCCTGGCAGAAGGCAGAGTCACACAGTCCTGCCACACCCACGCTGCCTGGGGGAGCTGAGGGTCACCCTATCGCCGGCGCCCTGGCAGAGGGAAGGGGACACTGTCCCTGAGAGGCTGCTCCACGTGTTCCCCACTAGCAAGGGTCGTGGGGCTAGAGGCCGGTCTGACCCCAGGTTTGTCCACCCAATCCTCTCCTGAGCTCCGTCTGGCTCCCGCCTCTCCCCGGGGATGGCATGGGCCTCTTGTCATTTACGGAGCCCTAGTAGCCCAAAATCCCTCCACCCCACCCCAAAAGCTCCCCGCAACGTCCTGTCATCTCTGCTTCGGGCCCTTCCAGGCTGCGCTCCACCTGTTGCCGCCCCCCACACACCCCCCAGGCTGCCCAGCGCCCCCACTCTCAACGCGGTGTTCTGCTCCCCGCCCGAAGGCCTCTCCCCAGTCACCGGGCGCAGGAAACTCGCTTGAGCTCCGTGCGGCCTGACAGAGCCTGTCCCAGGGACTCGGCTGGGGGCGGGTGGGTCTCAGCTCCCCATGGGGAGAGAGGGGTCCGGCTTTCCCACCAACGGCTTCGTGGCCACGCGCGCCCCCCCCACCCATCCTGGCCCCTCCCGCCGCCCTTCTTCTTTTGCTTCTTCTGCTTCTTCTGCTTCTTCTGCTTCTTCCTCAGCTTAATCTTCTGTTATTTCTGCTTTTTTGGCTTATTCTTCGGTTATTTCTACGTGTTCAGCTTATTCTGTTATTTCTGATTTTTCGGCTTATTCTTCTGTTATTTCTGCTTTTTCATCTTATTCTTCTGTTTCTACGTCATGTTCTTCTTCTTCTTCTAGTCTTCTAGTTCTTCCTGTAGTTCTACATCACCCTCTTCTTCTTCATCTTCTTCTGTTTCTACTGCATTTTCTGCTTTTTCAATTACTTCTTCTACTTCTTTTGCTTCTTCTGCAGCTTATTCTTCTGTTATTTCTGCTTTTTTCAGCTTATTCTCCTGTTATTTCTGCTTTTTCGGCTTATTCTTCTGATTCTACTTCTTGCTTTTCTTATTCTTCTAGATCTTCTTGTTCTTCTTGTAGTTCTACATCTCCTTCTTCTTCATCTTCTTCTGTTTATTCTGCACTTTTGTTTTTTTCAATTACTTCTTCTTCTTCTGCTTCTTCTGCTTCTTCCTCAGGTAATCTTCTGTTATTTGTGCTTTTTCGTCTCATTCTTCTGTTGTTCCTGCTTTTTCGGCTTATTCTTCTGTTATTTCTGCTTTTTCGGCTTATTATTCCTATTCTACTTCTTGCTGGTCTTGTTCTTTTAGTTCTTCTTGTTCTTCTTGTAGTTCTACATCTCCTCCTTCTTCTTCATCTTCTTCTGCATTTTTGCTTTTTCAATTACCTCTTCTGATTCTTCTACTTCTTCTTCAGCTGATTCTGTTTTTATTTCTGCTTTTTCATCTTATTATTCTGTTATTTCTGCTTTTTCCTCTTATTCTTCTGTTATTTCTGCTTTTTCCTCTTATTCTTCTGTTTCTTCTTCTTGTTCTTCTAGTTCTTGTAGATCTACATCTCCTTCTTCATCTTGTTCATCTTCTTTTGTTTCTAATGCATTTTCTGCTTTTTCAATTACTTCCTCTACTTCTTCTCCTTCTTCTTCAGCTTATTCTTCTCTTATTTCTGCTTTTTTGGCTTATTCTTCTGTCATTTCTGCTTTTTCATCTTATTCTTCTGATTCTACTTCTTGCTCTTCTTGTTCTTCTAGTTCTTCTTGTATTCCTACATCTCCTTCTACTTCATCTTCTTCTGTTTATTCTGCATTTTTTTTCAATTACTTCTTTTCTGCTTCTTCTGCTTCTTCCTCAGCTTAATCTTCTGTTATTTCTGCTTATTTGGCTTATTCTTCTGTTATTTCTGCTTTTTTGTTCTTATTCTTCTGTTATTTCTGCTTTTTCGGCTTATTCTTCTGTTATTTCTGCTTTTTCCTCTTATTCTTTTGTTTCTTCTTCTTGTTCTTCTAGTTTTTCTTGTTCCTCTCGTAGTTCTACATCTACTTTTTTTCTTCTTCATCTTCTGTTTCCTCTGCATTTTTTGCTTTTTCAATTACTTCTTCTGCTTCTTCTTCAGCTTATTCTTCTATATTTCTGCTTTTTCTGCTCATTCTTCTGTTATTTCTGCTTTTCGTCTTATTCTACTGTTTCTACTTCTTGTTCTTCTTGTTCTTCTAGTTCTTCTTGTTCCTCTCGTAGTTCTACATCTCCTTTTTTTTCTTCTTCTTCTTCTGTTTCCTCTGCATTTTTTGCTTTTTCAATTAATTCTTCTTCTGCTTCTTCTGCTTCTCCTGCAGCTTCTTCTTCTGTATTTCTGCTTTTTCTGTTCATTCTTCTGTTATTTCTGCTTTTCGTCTTATTCTTCTGTTTCTACTTCTTGTTCTTCTTGTACTTCTAGTCTTCTTGTTCTTCTTGTAGTTCTACATCACCCTCTTCTTCTTCTTCTTCTTCTTCTTCTTCTTCTTCTTCTTCTTCTTCTTCTTCTTCTTCTTCTTCTTCTTCTTCTTCTTCTTCTTCTTCTTCTTCTTCTTCTTCTTCTTCTTCTTCTTCTTCTTCTTCTTCTTCTTCTTCTTCTTCTTCTTCTTCATCTTCTTCTGTTTCTACTGCATTTTCTGCTTTTTCAATTACTTCTTCTTCTTCTGCTTCTTTTGCTTCTTCTGCAGCTTATTCTTCTGTTATTTCTGCTTTTGCGGCTTATTCTTCTGATTCTACTTCTTGCTCTTCTTATTCTTTTAAATCTTCTTGTTCTTCTTGTAGTTCTATATCTGCTTCTTCATCTCCTTCTGTTTCTACTGCATTTTCTGCTTTTTCAATTAGTTCTTCTTCTGCTTCTTCTGCTTCTTCTGCAGCTTATTCTTCTGTTATTTCTGCTTTTTCGGTTTATTCTCCTGTTATTTCTGCTTTTTCGGCTTATTCTTCTGTTATTTCTGCTTTTTCGTCTTATTCTTCTGATTCTACTTCTTGCACTTCTTGTTCTTCTAGTTCTTCTTGTTTTTCTTTAGTTCTACATCTTCTTCATCTTCTTCTGTTTCTTCTGCATTTTTTTTCAATTACTTGTTCTTCTGCTTCTTCTGATTCTTCGTCAGCTTAATCTTCTGTTATTTCTGCTTATTTGGCTTATTCTCTTATTTCTGCTTTTTCGTCTTATTCTTCTGTTATTTCCTGCTTTTTCTGCTTATTCTTCTGTTATTTCCGCTTTTTCGTCTTATTCTTCCTATTCTACTTCTTGCTCTTCTTGTTTCTTCTAGTTCTTCTTGTTCTTCTTGTAGTTCTAAATATCTTTCTTCTTCATCATTTTCTGTTTCTTCTGCATATTTTGTTTTTTCAATTACTTCTTCTCTTCTGCTTCTTCTGCTTCTTCCTCAGCTTAATCTTCTGTTATTTCTTATTTTTGGCTTATTCTTCTGATGTTTCAGCTTTTTCATCTTATTCTTCTGTTATTTCTGCTTTTTTCGGTTTATTCTTCTGTTATTTTTGCTTTTTCCTATTATTCTTCTGTTCTTCTTATTATTATTGTTCTTCTAGTTCTTCTTGTTCATCTTGTAGTTCTACATCTCCTTCTTCCTCTTCTTCATCTTCTTCTGTTTCTTCTGCACTTATGTTTTTTATATTACTTCTTCTTCTTCTGCTTCTTCTGCTTCTTCATCATCTTATTCTTCTGCTATTTCTGATTTTTCAGCTTATTCTCCTGTTATTTCTGCTTTTCCTCTTATTCTTCTGATTCTACTTCTTGCTCTACTTATTCTTCTAGATCTTGTTTTTCTTCTTGTAGTTCTACATCTCCTACTTCTTCATCTTCTTCTGTTTCTTCTGCACTTTTTTCCAATTACTTCTTCTTTTTTCTGCTTCTTCTGCTTCTTCCTCAGTTAATCTTCTGTTATTTCTGCTTTTTGGCTTATTCTTCTGTTATTTCTACCTTTTCATCTTATTCTTCTCTTTCTACTTCTTGTTCTTCTTGTTCTTCTAGTTCTTCTTGTTCTTCTTGTAGTTCTACATCACCCAGTTCTTCTTCTTCGTCTTCTTCTGTTTCTACTGCCTTTTCTGCTTTTTCAATTACTTCTGCTTCTTCTGCTTCTCCTTCAGCTTATTCTTCTCTTATTTCTGTTTTTCGGCTTCTTCTTCTGTTATTTCTGCTTTTTCGGCTTATTCTTCTGTTATTTCTGCTTTTTCGTCTTATTCTTCTGATTCTACTTCTTGCACTTCTTGTACTTCTAGTTCTTCTTGTTTTTCTTTAGTTCTACATCTCCTTCTTCATCTTCTTCTGTTTCTTCTGCATTTTTCTGTTTCAATTACTTGTTCTTCTTCTGCTTCTTCTGCTTCTTCCTCAGCTTAGTCTTCTGTTATTTCTGCTTTTTTGGATTATTCTTCTGTTATTTCTGCTTTTTCGTCTTATTCTTCTGTTATTTCTGCTTTTTCCTCTTATTCTTCCTATTCTACTTCTTGCTCTTCTTGTTCTTCTAATTCCTCTCGTTGTTCTACATCTCCTTCTTCTTGTTCTACTTCATCTTCTTCTGTTTCTTCTGCATTTTTGCTTTTTCAATTATTTCTTCTTCTTCTGCTTCTTCTGCTTCTCCTTCAGCTGATTCTTCTCTTATTTCTGCTTTTTTGGCTTATTCTTCTGATTCTACTTCTTGCACTTCTTGTTCTTCTAGTTCTTCTTGTTCTTCTTTAGTTCAACATCTCCTTCATCTTCTTCTGTTTCTTCTGCGTTTTTCTTTTTCAATTACTTGTTCTTCTTCTGCTTCTTCTGCTTCTTCCTCAGCTTAATCTTCTGTTATTTCTGCTTTTTCGGCTTATTCTTCTGTTATTTCTGCTTTTTCGTCTTATTCTTCCTATTCTACTTCTTGCTCTTCTTGTTCTTCTAATTCTTCTTGTTGTTCTACATCTCCTTCTACTTCTTCTTCTTCATCTTCTTCTGTTTCTACTGCATTTTTGCTTTTTCAATTACTTCTTCTTCTTCTGCTTCTTCTGCTTCTCCTTCGATTCTTCTCTTATTTCTGCTTTTTCAGCTTATTCTTCTGTTATTTCTGCGTTTTTGGCTTATTCTTCTGTTATTTCTGCTTTTTCCTCGTATTCTTCTGTTTCTTCTTCTTGTTCTTCTAGTTTTTGTTGTTCTTCTTGTAGTTCTACATCTCCTTCTTCTTCTTGTTCATCTTCTTCATTTTCGAATGCATTTTCTGCTTTTTCAATTACTTCTTCTGCTTCTACTTCAGCTGATTCTTCTCTTATTTCTGCTTTTTTGGCTTATTCTTCTGTTATTTTTGATTTTTTCTGCTTTTTCGTCTTATTCCTCTGATTCGACTTCTTGTTCTTATTGTTTTTCTAGTCTTCTTGTTCTTCCTGTAGTTCTACATCACCCTCTTCTTCTTCTTCATCTTCTTCTGTTTCTACTGCATTTTCTGCTTTTTGAATTATTTCTTCTTCTGCTGCTTCTTTTGCTTCTTCTGCAGCTTATTCTTCTGTTATTTCTGGTTTTTCAGCTTATTTTCTGTTTCTACTTCTTGTTCTTCTAGTCTTCTTGTTCTTCTTGTAGTTCTACATCACCCTCTTCTTATCTTCATCTTCCTCTGTTTCTACTGCATTTTATGCTTTTTCAATTACTTCTGCTGCTTCTTCTGCTTCTTCTTCAGCTTATTCTTCTGTTATTTCTGCTTTTTCGGCTTATTCTCCTGTTATTTCTGCTTGTTCCTCTCATTCTTCTGTTTCTTCTTATTATTCTTCTTGTTCTTCTTGGTCTTCTTTACTTCTACATCTCCTTCTTCATCTTCTTCTGTTTCTTCTGCATTTTTTGCTTTTTCAATTACTTGGTCTTCTTCTACTTCTTCTGCTTCTTCCTCAGCTTAATCTTCTGTTATTTCTGCTTATTTGGCTTATTCTTCTGTTATTTCTGCTTTTTTGTCTTATTCTTCTCTTATTTCTGCTTTTTCGGCTTATTCTTCTATCATTTCTGCTTTTTCGTCTTATTCTTCTGTTTCTACTTCTTGCTCTTCTTGTTCTTCTAGTTCTTCTTGTAGTTCTAAATATCTTTCTTCTTCATCCTTTTCTGTTTCTTCTGCATATTTTGTTTTCTCAATTACTTCTTCTCTTCTGCTTCTTCCTCAGCTTAATCTTCTGTTATTTCTTATTTTTTGGCTTATTCTTGTGATATTTCTGCTTTTTCGTCTTATTCTTCTGTTATTTCTGCTTTTTCGGTTTATTCTTCTGTTATTTCTGCTTTTTCCTCTTTTTCTTCTGTTTCTTCTTCTTCTTGTTCTTCTAGTTCTTCTTGTTCTTCTTGTTGTTCTACATCTCCTTCTTCTTCTTCTTCTTCCTCTTCTTCTGTTTCTTCTGCACTTATGTTTTTTATATTACTTCTTCTGCTTCTTCTGTTTCTTCATCAGCTTATTCTTCTGTTATTTCTGATTTTTCGGCTTATTCTTCTGTTATTTCTACTTTTTTGTCTTATTCTTCTGTTCTAGTCTTCTTGTTCTTCTTGTCCTTCTACATCACCCTCTTCTTCTTCATGTTCTTTTGTTTCTACTGCATTTTGTGCTTTTTCAATTACTTCTTCTGTTTTTTCTGCTTCTTCTTCAGCTTATTCTCCTGTTATTACTGCTTTTTCTTCTTATTCTTCTGATTCTACTTCTTGCTCTACTTATTCTTCTAGATCTTGTTTTTCTTCTTGTAGTCCTACATCTCCTTCTTCTTCATCTTCTTCTGTTTCTTCTTCATTTTTTCTTTATCAATTACTACTTTTTCTTCCTATTCTTCTGCTTCTTCCTCAGCTTAATCTTCTGTTATTTCTGCTTTTTTGGCTTATTTTTCTGTTATTTCTACTTTTTCGTCTTATTCTTCTCTTTCTACTTCTTGTTCTTCTTGTTCTTCTAGTTCTTCTTGTTCTTTTTGTAGTTCTACATCACCCTGTTCTTCTTCTTCGTCTTCTTCTGTTTCTACTGCCTTTTCTGCTTTTTCAATTACTTCTTCTTCTTCTGCTTCTTCTGCTTCTCCTTCAGCTGATTCTTCTCTTATTTCTGCTTTTTTCGGCTTATTCTTCTGTTATTTCTGCTTTTTTGGCTTATTCTTCTGTTATTCCTGCTTTTTCGGCTTATTCTTCTGTTATTTCTGCTTTTTCGTCTTATTCTTCTGATTCTACTTCTTGCACTTCTTGTTCTTCTAGTTCTTCTTGTTCTTCTTTAGTTCTACATCTCCTTCTTCATCTTCTTCTGTTTCTTCTGCATTTTTCTTTTTCAATTACTTGTTCTTCTTCAGCTTCTTATGCTTCTTCCTCAGCTTAGTCTTCTGTTATTTCTGCTTTTTCGTCTTATTCTTCTGTTATTTCTGCTTTTTCGGCTTATTCTTCTGTTATTTCTGCTTTTTCGGCTTATTGTTCCTATTCTACTTCTTGCTCTTCTTGTTCTTCTAATTCTTGTTCTTCTTGTTGTTCTACATCTCCTTCTACTTCTTCTTCTTCATCTTCTTCTGTTTCTACTGCATTTTTGCTTTTTCAATTACTTCTTCTTCTTCTGCTTCTTCTGCTTCTCATTCAGCTGATTCTTCTCTTATTTCTGCTTTTTTGGCTTATTCTTCTGTTATTTCTACTTTTTCCTCTTATTCTTCTTGTTCTTCTAGGTTTTTTTTTTGTTCTTCTTGTAGTTCTACATCTCCTTCTTCTTCTGTTCATCTTCTTCTGTTTCTAATGCATTTTCTGCTTTTTCAATTACTTCTTCTGCTTCTACTTCAGCTGATTCTTCTCTTCTTTCTGCATTTTCGACTTATTCTTCTGTTATTTTTGATTTTTCTGCTTTTTCATCTTATTCCTCTGATTCGACTTCTTGTTCTTATTTTTCTAGTCTTCTTGTTCTTCCTGTAGTTCTACATCACCCTCTTCTTCTTCTTCATCTTCTTCTCTTTCTACTGCATTTTCTGCTTTTTGATTTTTCTGCTTTTTCTTCTTATTCCTCTGATTCGACTTCTTGTTCTTATTTTTCTAGTCTTCTTGTTCTTCCTGTAGTTCTACATCACCCTCTTCTTCTTCTTCATCTTCTTCTCTTTCTACTGCATTTTCTGCTTTTTGAATTACTTCTTCTTCTTCTGCTTCTTTTGCTTCTTCTGCAGATTATTCTTCTGTTATTTCTGCTTTATCGGCGTATTCTTCTGTTATTTCTGATTTTTCGGCTTATTCTTCTGTTATATCTACTTTTTCGTCTCTTTTTCTGTTTCTACTTCTTGTTGTTCTTGTTCTTCTAGTCTTCTTTTCCTCTTGTAGTTCTACATCACCCTCTTCTTCTTCTTCATCTTCCTCTGCGTCTACTGCATTTTCTGCTTTTTCAATTACTTCTGCTACTTCTTCTTCAGCTGATTCTTCTGTTATTTCTGCTTTATCGGCTTATTCTCCTGTTATTTCTGCTTTTTCGGCTTATTCTTCTGTTATTTCTGCTTGTTCCTCTCGTTCTTCTGTTTCTTCTTCTTCTTGTTGTTCTTCTAGTTCTTCTTCTTCTTGTAGTTTTACATCTCCTTCTTCTTCATCTTCTTCTGTTTCTTCTGCACTTTTTTTTCAATTACTTCTTTTTCTGCTTCTTCTGCTTCTTCCTCAGGTAATCTTTTGTTATTTCTGCTTTTTTTGGCTTATTCTTCTGTTATTTGTGCTTTTTCGTCTTATTATTCACTTGTTTCTGCTTTTTCAGCTAATTCTTCTGTTATTTCTGCTTTTTCGGCTAATTCTTCTCTTTCTTCTTATTGTTCTTCTTGTTCTTCCAGTACTTCTTGTTCCTCTCGTTGTTCTACATCTCCTTTTTTTCTTCTTCATCTTCTTCTGTGTCCTCTTCATTTTTTGCTTTTTCAATTACTTCGTCTTCTTCTGCTTCTTTTGCTTCTTCTTCAGCTTATTCTTCTGTATTTCTGCTTTTTCTGCTCATTCTTCTGTTATTTCTGCTTTTTCACTTATTCTTCTGTTATTTCTGATTTTTCGGCTTATTCTTCTGTTATTTCTACTTTCTCATCTTATTCTTCTGCTCCTACTTCTTCTTCTTCTTGTTCATCTAGTCTTCTTTTTCTTCTTGTAGTTCTACATCACCCGCTTCTTTTTCTTCATCTTCCTCTGTTTCTATGCATTTTCTGCTTTTTCAATTACTTCTGCTGCTTCTTCTGCTTCTTCAGCTGATTCTTCTGTTATTTCTGCTTTATCGGCTTATTCCCCTGTTATTTCTGCTTTTTCGGCTTATTCTTCTGTTGTTTCTGCTTTATCGGCTTATTCTGTTATTTCTGCTTTTTCGTCTTATTCTTCCTATTCTAATTCTTGCTCGTCTTGTTCTTTTAGTTCTTCTTGTTCTTCTTGTAGTTCTATATGTCCTCCTTCTTCTTTTTCATCTTCTTCTGTTTCTTCTGCATTTTTGCTTTTTCAATTACCTCTTCTGATTCTTCTAATTCTTCTTCAGCTGATTTTGTTCTTATTTCTGCTTTTTCTTCTTATTCTTCTGTTATTTCTGCTTGTTCTTCTAGTTCTTGTTGTTCTTCTTGTAGATCTACATCTCCTTCTTTATCTTGTTCATCTTCTTCTGTTTCTAATGCATTTTCTGCTTTTTCAATTATTTCTTCTTCTTCTTCTTCTTCTTCTTCTTCTTCTTCTTCTTCTTCTTCTTCTTCTTCTTCTTCTTCTTCTTCTTCTTCTTCTTCTTCTTCTTCTTCTTCTTCTTCTACTTTTTTGATTATTTTTCTCTTATTTCTGGTTTTTCGGCTTATTCTTCTGTCATTTCTGCTTTTTTGTCTTATTCTTCTGATTCTACTTCTTACTCTTCTTGTTCTTCTAGTTCTTCTTGTTCTTCTTGTAGTTCTACATCACCTTCTACTTCATCCTCTTCTGTTTCTTCTGCATTTTTGTTTTTTTCAATTTATTCTTCTCTTCTGCTTCTTCTGCTTTTTCCTCAGCTTAATCTTCTGTTATTTCTGCTTATTTGTCTTATTCTTCTGTTATTTCTGCTTTTTCAGCTTATTCTTCTGTTTTTTTCTGCTTTTTCATCTTATTCTTCCTATTCTACTTCTTGCCCTTTGTTTTTCTATTTCTTCTTGTTCTTCTTGTATTTCTACGTCTCCTCTTTGTTCTTCTTCATCTTCTTCTGTTTGTTCTGCATTTTTCCTTTTCAATTACCTCTTCTGATTCTTCATCTTCTTCTTCAGCTGATTCTATTCTTATTTCTGCTCTTTCGGATTATTCTTCTGTTATTTCTGCTTTTTTGGATTATTCTTCTGTTATTTCTGCTTTTTCATCTTATTCTTCTGTTTCTTCTTCTTTTTCTTCTAGTTAGTCTAGTACTTGTTGTTCTTCTTGTAGTTCTACATCTCCTTCTTCATCTTGTTCATCTTCTTCTGTTTCTAATGCATTTTTTGCTGTTTCAATTACTTCTTCTTCTTCTCTTCTTCTTCTTCTTCTTCTTCTTCTTCTTCTTCTTCTTCTTCTTCTTCTTCTTCTTCTTCTTCTACTTCTTCTTCAGCTTTTTCCTTATTTCTGCTTTTTCGGCTTATTCTTCTCTCATTTCTGCTTTTTTTCTATTCTTCTGATTCTACTTCTTGCTCTTTTTGTTCCTCTAGTTCTTCTTGTTCTTCTTGTAGTTCTACATCTCCTTCTTCTTTATCTTCTTCTGTTTCTTCTGCATTTTTTGTTTTTTCAATTACTTCTTCTCTTCTGCTTCTTCTGCTTCTTCCTCAGCTTAATCTTGAACGAGAAGATGAAGGTAAGCATAAGAAGAACAAAGCGATGAAGAAGAAAAAGAAGAAATATAATAATAAGAAGAATCAAAAAGGGAAGAATAAGCCGAATTCGAAGAAGAGGCTTATAGAAGTAGAAGATGAACAAGGAGAAGAAATACAAGAAAGAAGAAGAAGAAGAACGAAAAGATGAAGTGACAATATAAAGAACAATGCGAAGAAGAAGATAAAGTAGTATAACAAGAAGAAGAAGCAAAAAGGAAGAAGAAGCAGATTGAAGAAGAAGCATAAATAGAAGTAGAAGAAGTACAAAGAGAAGCAATACAAGAAGAAGAAGAAGAGGAAGAAGATGAACTTGAAGAATATGAAGAACACTGCAGAGAAGAAGAAAAAGAAGTGGAATAACTAGAAGAAGAATCAAAAATCAAAGAATAAGCAGAAATCGCAGAAGAAGCAGAAGTATACCTAGGAGAAGAATATGGAGAAGAAATACAAGAAGAAGAAGAAGAAGAAGAAGAAGAAGATGAAGGTGAAGAGTATGAAGAACAATGCGAAGAAGAAGAAAAAGAAGAACAACAAGAAGAAGTAAAATGCGAAGATTTAGCAGAAATCAAAGAAGAAGCAGAAATAGAAGAAGAAGAACAAGGTGATGAAATCAAGAAGAAGAAGAGGAAGAATAAGAACGAGAAGATGAAGGTGAAGAATTTGATGAACAATGCCAAAAGAAGAAAAAGAAGAACAATAACAAGGAGAAGCAAAAAGTGAAGGAAAATCAGAAATCGAAGAAGCAGAAGAAGTAGAAGAAGAACAAGGAGAAGAAATACATGAAGAAGAAGAAGAAGAAGAAGAAGAAGCTGAAGGTGAAGAATATGAAGAACAATGAGAAGAAAAAAGAAGAAGAATAACAAGAAAAAGAAGCAAAAAAGCGAAGAATAAGCTGAAATCAAAAAGAAGCAGAAATAGAAGTAGAAGAAGAGAAGGTGAAGAAATACAAGAAGAAGAACAAGAAGATGAAGGTGAAGAATATGAAGAACAATGCAAAGAATAAGAAAAAGAAGAAGAATAACAAGAAGAGGAAGCAAAAAGCGAAGAATAAGCAGAAATCAAAGAAAAAGCAGAAATAGAAGAAAAGAAGAACAAGGAGAAGAAATACAAGAAGAAAAACAACAAGAAGAAGAACGAGAAGATGAAGAAGAAGAATATGAAGAACAATGCGAAGAAGAAAAAGAAGAAGAATAACAAGAAGAGAATGCAAAAAGCGAAGAATAAGCAGAAATCGAAGAAGAAGCAAAATTGAAATAGAAGAAGAAGGAGAAGATATACAAGAAGAAGAAGAAGAAGAAGAAAACGAAGGTGAACAATATGAAGAAGAATGCGAAGAAAAAGAAAAAGAAGCAGAATAACAAGAAAAAGAAGCAGAAAGCGAGGAATAATCTGAAATCGAAGAAGCAGAAATAGAAATAGAAGAAGAGAAGGTGAAGAAATACAGAAAAAAGAACAAGAAGATGAAGGTGAAGAATATGAAGAAAAATGTGAAGAAGAAGAAAAAGAAGAAGATTAACAAGAAGAAGATTAAGCAAAAAGCGAAAAATAAACAGAATTCGAAGAAGAAGAATAAATGGAAATAGAAGAAGAAAAAGGAGAAGAAATACCAGAAGTAGACGAAGAAGAACAAGAAGGCGAAGGTGATGAATACGAAGAACAATGCAAAGAAGAAGATAAAGAAGAAGAAGAAGAAGAAGAAGAAGAAGAAGAAGAAGAAGAAGAAGAAGAAGAAGAAGAAGAAGAAGAAGAAGAAGAAGAAGAAGAAGAAGAAGAAGAAGAAGAAGAAGAAGAAGAAGAAGAAGAAGAAGAAGAAGACGAAGAAGACGAAGAAGAAGAAGAAGAAGAAGAAGAAGAAGAAGAAGAAGAAGAAGAAGAAGAAGAGGAAGAGGAAGAAGAAGAAGAAGAAGAAGAAGAAGAAGAAGAAGAAGAAGAAGAAGAAGAAGAAGAAGAAGAAGAAGAAGAAGAAGAAGAAGAAGAAGAAGAAGAAGAAGAAGAAGAAGAAGAAGAAGAAGAAGAAGAAGCAAAAAGCGAAGAATAAGCAGTAATCGAAGAAGACGCAGAAATAGAATTATTAGAAGTACAAGGTGAAAAATACAAGAAGAAGAAGACGAAGAACGAGAAGATGAAGTTGAAATATATGAAGAACAATGCGAAGTAGTAGAAAAAGAAGAATAACAAGAAGAAGAAACAAAAAGTGAAGAATAAGCAGAAAGCGAAGAATAAGCATAAATAAAAGAAGAAGCAGAAATAGAGGTAGAAGAAGAAGAAGGAGAAGGAATACAAGAAGAAAAAGAAGAAGAAGAAGAATGAAAAGATGAAGGTGAAGTATATGAAGAACAATGCCATGAAAAAAAAGAAGAACAAGAACAAGAGAAGAAGCAAAAAATGAAGAAGCAGAAATCGAAGAAGAAGCACAAGTAGAAGTCAAAGAAGAACAAGGAGAAGAAATACAAGAAGAAGAATAACAAGAAGATGAAGGTGAAGAATATGAAGAACAATGCGATGAAGAAGAAAAAGAAGAAGAATAACAAGAAGAGGAATCAAAAAGCGAATAATAAGCAGAAATCTAAGAAAAAGCAGAAATAGAAGTCGAAGAAGAACAAGGAGAAGAAATACAAGAAGAAGAAGAAGAAGAAAATATGAATGTGAAGAATATAAAGAACAATGCAAGGAATAAGAAAAAGAAGAAGAAGAACAGAAGAAGAAGCAAAAAGCAAAAAATAAGCAGAAATCTTAGAAGAAGCAGAAGTAGAAGTAGAAGAAGTAGAAGGTGAATAAATACAAGAAGAAGAACAATAATAAGAAGAAGGAGAAAATGAAGGTGAAGAATATGAAGAACAATGTGAGGAAGAAAAAAAGAAGAAGAATAACAAGAAGAAGAAGCAAAAAGCGAAGAATAAGCTGAAATCGAAGAAAAAGCAGAAATAGAAGTAGAAGAAGACAAGGTGAAGAATACAAGAAGAAGAAGAACAAGAAGATGAAGGTGAAGAATATGAACAATGTGAAGAAGAAGAAAAAGAAGAAGATTAACATGAAGAAGAACAAGCAAAAAGTGAAGAATATGCAGAATTTGAAGAAGAAGAATAAATGGAAATAGAAGAAGAAAAAGGAGAAGAAATACCAGAAGAAGTAGACGAAGAAGAACAAGAAGATGAAGGTGAGGAATACGAAGAACAATGCGACAAGAAGAAAAGAAGAAGAATAACAAGAAGAAGAAGCACAAAGTGAAGAATAAGCAGTAATCGAAGAAGACGCAGAAATATAATCATTAGGAGAACAAGAAGAAGAAGCAAAAAGCGAAGAATAAGCAGAAATCTTAGAAGAAGCAGAAATAGAAGTAGAAGAAGTAGAAGGTGAAAAAATACAAGAAAAAAAACAAGAAAAAGAAGGAGAAAATGAAGGTGAAGAATATGAAGAACAATGTGA
Source organism: Talpa europaea (assembly GCF_964194135.1). Lineage (NCBI taxonomy): Eukaryota > Metazoa > Chordata > Mammalia > Eulipotyphla > Talpidae > Talpa > Talpa europaea. The sequence continues at coordinate 70,125,053 of NC_140082.1, read as the reverse complement.
GGAAGAAGAAAAAGAAGAAGTACAAAAAGAAGAAGCAAAAAGCGAAGAAGAAGCAGAAATCGAAGAAGAAGCATTAATAGAAGTAGAAGAAGAACATGGAGAAGAAATACAAGAAGAAGAAGAAGAAGAAGATGAAGAAGAAGAAGATGATGATGATGATGAAGGTGAAGAAAATGAAGAACAATGCGAAGAAGAAGAAAAAGAAGAATAACAAAAAGAAGGAAAAAGCGAAGATTAAGCGGTAATCGAAGAAGAAGAAATAGAAGTAAAGAAGAACTAGGTGATGAAATTCAAGAGGAAGAACAAGAAGAATTAGAACGATAAGATGAAGTTGAAGAATTTGAAGAACATGCGAAGAAGAAGAAAAAGAAGAATAACAGGAAGAAGCAAAAAGTGAAGAATTACCAGAAATCGAAAAAAAAAAGAGAAATAGAAGTAGAAGAAGAACAAGGGGAAGAAAAACAAGAAGAAGATGAAGAAAAAGAAGAATAAGAAGATAAATGTGAAGAATATGAAGAACAATGCGGAGAAGAAGAAAAAGAAGAAGAAGAACAAGAAGAAGAAGAATAACAAGAAGAAGAAGCAAAAAGCGAAGAATAAGCAGAATCGAAGAAGAACCAGAAATACAAGTAGAAGAAGAACAAGGAGAATGAATACAAGAAGAAGAAGAGGAGAAGATGAGGTGAAGAATATGAACAACAATGCGAAAAAGAAGAATAGCAAGAAGAAGAAGCAAAAAGCGAAAAATAAGCAGAAATCGAAGAGGAAGCAGAATTAGAAGTAGAAAAAGAACAAGGAGAAGAAATACAAGAAGAAGAAGAACAAGAAGATGAAGGTGAAGAATATGATGAATAATGCGAAGAACAAGAAAAAGAAGAATAACAAGAAGAAGAAGCAAAAAGAGAAGAAGAAGCAGAAATAGAAGTAGAAGAAGAACAAGCAGAGAAATACCAGAAGAAGTAGAAGAAGAAAAAGAAGACAAAGGTGAAGAGTGTAAAGAAAAATGCGAGGAAGAAGAAAAAGAAGAAGAACAAGAAGAAGAATCAAAAAGCAAAGAATAAGCAAAAATCGAGAAGAATCAGAAATAGAAGTAGAAGATGAACAAGGAGAAGAAATACAAGAAGAAGAAGAACAACAAGAAGATGAAGGTGAAGAATATGAAGAACAATGCAAAGAAGAAGAAAAAGAAGAATAAAAAGAAGAAGCAAAAAGCGATGAATAAGCTAAAATAGAGGAAGAAGTAGAAATAGAACTAGAACTAGACAAGGTGAAGAAATGCAAGAAGAAAGAAGAACAAGAAGAAGAAGAACGAGAAGATGAAGGTGAAGCATATGAAGAACAATGCGAAGAGAAGAAAAAGAAGAATAACAAGAAGAAGAAGCAAAAAGGGAAGAATGAGCCGAATTCGAAGAAGAGGCTTATAGAAGTAGAAGATGAACAAGGAGAAGGAATCCCAGAAGAAGAAGAACGAGAAGGTGAAGGTGAATAATATGAAGAACAATGCGAAGAAGAAGAAAAAGAAGTATAACAAGAAGAAGAAGCAAAAAGTGAAGAGTAAGCAGATTTTAAGAAGAAGCATAAATAGAAGTAGAAGTAAAATGAGAAGAAATACAAGAAGAAGAAGAGGAAGAAGATGAACGTGAATAATATGAAGAACAATGCGGAGAAGAAGAAAAAGAAGAGGAATAACCAGAAGAAGCAGCAAAAAGCGAAGGAAAAGCAGAAATAGAATAAGAAGCAGAAATATAAGTACAAGAAAAACAAGGAGAAGAAATACAAGAAAAAGAAGAAGAACAAGAAGATGAAGGTGAAGAATATGAAGATGCGAAGAAGAAGAAAAATAAGAAGAACAAGAAGAAGAAGCAAAAAGTGAAGAAGAAGCAGAAGACAAAGAAGAAGAAGAAGTAGAATTAGGAGAAGAACATGGAGAAGAAATACAAGAAGAAGAAGAAGAACAAGAAGATGAAGGTAAAGAATATGAAGAACAAAGCGAAGAAGAAGAAAAAGAAGAAAAAGAAGAAGCAAAATGCGAAGAATAAGCAGAAATCGAAGAAGAAGCAGAAATAGAAGTAGAAGAAGAACAAGGTGAAAATCCAAGAAGAGGAGGAAGAAGAAGAACGAGAAGATGAAGGAGAAGAATTTGAAGAACAATGCGAAGAAGAAGAAAAAGAAGAAGAATAACAAGGAGAAGCAAAAAGCGAAGAAAAATGAGAAATCGAAGAAGAAGCAGAAATAGAAGTAGAAGAGAACAAGGAGAAGAAATACAAGAAGAAGAAAAGAAGAAGAAGAAGAAGAAGAACAAGAACAAGAAGAACAAGAACAAGAACAAGAAGCTGAAGGTGAAGAATATGAAGAACAATGAGAAGAACAATGAGAAGAAGAAAAAGAAGAAGAATAACAAGAAAAAGAAGCCAAAAGAGAAGAATAAGCTGAAATCGAAGAAGAAGCAGAAATAGAAGTAGAAGAAAAGAAGGTGAAGAAATACAAGAAGAAGAAGAAGATGAAGGTGAAGAATATGAAGAACAATGTGAAGAAGAATAAAAAGAAGAAGATTAACAAGAAGAACGAGAAGCAAAAAGCGAAGAATAAGCAGAATTCGAAGAAGAAGAATAAAGGGAAATAGAAGAAGAAAAAGGAGAAGAAATACCAGAAGAAGTAGACGAAGAAGAACAAGAAGACGAAGGTGAAGAATACGAAGAACAATGTGAAGAAGAAAAGGAAGAATAACAAGAAGAAGAAGCAAAAAGCGAAGAATAAGCAGTAATCGACGAAGCCGCAGAAATAGAATTATTAGATGAACAAGGTGAAAAATACAAGAAGAAGAAGACGAAGAACGAGAAGATGAAGGTGAAATATATGAAGAACAATGCGAAGTAGTAGAAAAAGAAGAAGAACAAGAAGAAAAAACAAAAAGCGAAGAATAAGCAGAAAACGAAGAATAAGTATAAATCGAAGAAGAAGCAGAAACAGATGTAGATGAAGAAGAAGGAGAAGAAATACAAGAAGAAAGAGAAGAAGAAGAAAACCGAGAAGATGAAGGAGAAGAATATGAAGATCAATGCCATGAAGAAAAAAAAGAAGAAGAATAACAAGAGAAGAAGCAAAAAGCGAATAAGAAGCAGAAATCGAAGAAGAAACAGAAATAGAAGTCGAAGAAGGACAAGGAGAAGAAATAAAAGAAGAAGAACAAGAAGATGAAGGTGAAGAATAGGAAGAGCAATGCGAAGAAGAAGAAAAATAAGAAGAATAACAAAAAGAAGAAGCAAAAAGCGAAGAATAAGCTGAAATCATAGAAGAAGCAGAAATAGAAGTAGAAGAAGACAAGGTGAAGAAATACAAGAAGAAGAAGAACACGAAGATGAAGGTGAAGAATATGAAAACTGAAGAAGAAAAAGAAGATGAACAAGAAGAAGAAGAAGAAGCAAAAAGCGAAGAATAGGCAGAATTCGAAGAAGAAGAATAAGTGGAAATAGAAGAAGAAAAAGGACAAGAAATACCAGAAGAAGTAGACGAAGAAGAAAAAGAAGACGAAGGTGAAGAATACGAACAAAAAGGCAAAGAAGAAGAATAACAACAAGAAGAAGCAAAAAGCGAAGAATGAGCAGTAATCGAAAAAGCCGCAGAAATAGAATTATGAGAAGAACAAGGTGAAAAATACAAGAAGAAGAAGAAGAAGACAAAGAACGAGAAGAAGAAGGTGAAATATATGAAGAAAAATGCGAAGTAGTAGAAAAAAAGAAGAATAACAAGAAGAAGAAACAAAAAGTGAAGAATAAGCAGAAAGCGAAGAATAAAGCATAAATCGAAGAAGAAGCAGAAATAGATGTAGATGAAGAAGAAGGAGAAGAAATACAAGAAGAAAAAGAAGAAGAAGAAAAACGAGATTATGAAGAAGAAGAATATGAAGATCAATGCCATGAAGAAAAAAAAGAAGAAGAACAAGAGAAGAAGCAAAAAGCGAAGAAGGAGCAGAAATCGAAGAAGAAACAGAAATAGAAGACGAAGAAGTACAAGGAGAAGAAATACAAGAAGAAAAACAACAAGAAGAAGAAGAACGAGAAGATGAAGATGAAGAATATGAAGAACAATGCGAAGACAAAGAAAGAAGAAGAAGAATAACAAAAAGAAGAAACAAAAAGCGAAGAAAAAGCAGAATTCGAAGAAGAAGCAAAATTGAAATAGAAAAAGAAAAAAGGGGAAGATATACAAGAAAAAGAAGAACAAGAAAAAGAAGACGAAGGTGAAGATTATCAATAAGAATGCGAAGAACAAAAAGAAGAAGAATAACAAGAAGAAGAAGCAAAAAGCGAAGAAAAATCAGAAATCGAAAAAAGGCAGAAATAGAATTGGAAGTAGGAAACGGTGAAGAAATACAAAAAGAAGAAGAACAAGAAGAAGAAGAACGATAAGATGAAGGTGAAGAATATGCAGAACAATAAGAAGAAG